>NW_024412446.1:4932401-4945536 GCF_014898765.1 Herpailurus yagouaroundi | reverse complement strand
ATTTTTGGGACCGAGAGAGACAGAGCATGAACGGGGGAGGGGCAGAGAGAGAGGGAGACACAGAATCGGAAACAGGCTCCAGGCTCTGAGCCATCAGCCCAGAGCCCGATGCGGGGCTCGAACTCATGGACCGCGAGATCGTGACCTGGCTGAAGTCGGACGCTTAACCGACTGCGCCACCCAGGCGCACCCCTAGGGTCTTTTTAATAAGGACACTAATCCTTTTCATGAGGGCTCTACCCTCATGACTTAATATCACCTCTCAAGGGCCCCACCTCCTAAGCCCATCACACTGGGGTTAGGATTTCCACCTATGAATGGCGGTGGGGGAGGGGACACAAACATTCAGCCCACGACAGTTCCTTCATAGGTGTCTGCAGAGGTTAAGATGAGCAACACCTGTGCAGTCCCTGGCAGGTCCCTGACTCGGACTCAGCCGTCCGCCTTCCCCCCGAATTCCCTTTTGTGTGGGAGGCAGTCTAGGAGTGAGAGGACCATGGCTTTGCATGGAGAGAAACTCTTGCTGACTCTTCCTTCTATTGGACCTCTGTTCTCTCCCATGGAAGGTGGGATGATAACTTTCTCTGAGGGTCTCCTCGAGAATAAAGCAAGTTAGGTTCTGAGCTTCTCTGCCCCCATCAAGGAGCTTAAGTCCCAGGGGGCCGTCCCAGATGGGCTCAGTTACAAGTGGGATGAGGGTCTGGTTGGTGTGTGAGGGCTTCTCCCCTCCCCCAGTTGGAGGGTCCCCTGGGATAACACTGCACTTACCGAACCCAGCCCCCTCCCCTGCCCTGCTCACCCAGTTATAGCCAAGGGGCTGGCAGAGTGCCCAGCTCTCCCCACCCCACTCAGCGTCACACTCTGCTACAGGGGTACCAACTCTGATGAGTCCCCAAACGTCTTACAGAATCTGGGGGGACGGGGCGCTGGGTGGCTCCATCAGTTAAGCGTCAGACTTCGGCTCAGGTTGTGATCTCACGGTTCGTGGGTTCGAGCCCTGCATCGCGCTGACAGCTCAGAGCCTGGAGCCTGCTTTGGATTCTGTGTCTCCCTCTCTGTCCCTCCTCCATGCACACACTGTCTCTCTCTGTCTCAAAAATAAATAAAATATTTTTTTTTAATTTTTTAAAGAATTTGGAGGGGAATCTGCCCTCCCAGTTTTCATTCAAATCAAAAGTGAGCCAGGAGACAAATCTGAGGGACAGTAGCCACACAGCACTAAAAATTGCTGTGCCCCCCCCCCCCCCCCAAGGAGTATCATGACCACATTAAGCTGTCAGGGCTGGTTCCTGATGCTTCCTTCAGATGAATTCTCTCCCCAGAGACCTTCCACCAGTTCACCAGACACATTTGAACCCTTTGGCACAAGATGGGACCAACCAGCACAACTGGTTCCCTGCACCATCACCAGAGAAACTTCCAAATCGAGTGACCTGAAGCATAATTGGAACGCCTCAATGTTCTGTAAGCTAAACTTGAACTAGTCTCTAGACGGGTGTGACGGTTTGGAGACAGAAAAAGGAATCCTTTCAATGTTTTAAAGCAAATTTTTTCTTTTAAAAAAAATCATTAAAATTATAAGACAATTAGAAACATGAGCATCTAGGGGTGCCTGGGTGGCTCAGTCGGTTAAGCATACGACTTCAGCTCAAGTCACGACCTTGCAGTTCACAGGTTTGAGCCCCACACTCTGTGCTGACAACTCAGAGCCCGGAGCCTGCTCCAGATTCTGGGTCTCCCTCTCTCTCTGCCGCTCCCCTGCTCTCTCTCTCTCTCAAAAATAAATAAACATCTTTTTTAAAAGGTCATTATTGAACAAACTGAGGGTTGCCAGAGGGAGGGAGGCCGAGGGGTGGGCGAAATGGGGGGGAGGGGAGTGGGAAATACAGGCTTCCAGGTATGGAATAAGCCGTGGGAGTAAAAGGCACAGCGTAAGGAATATAGTCAATGATATTGCAATGATACACTTGTGGTGAACAGAGTATAACGTATAGATTTGTTGAATCAGTGTGTTGTACACCTGAAACTAATGTAACATTCTATGTCAAGTATACTCAATTTTTTTTTTATTAAATGTTTAAGAAAAATCATAAGGAGGAGATAATACATTTACAGTACTGTACTGTATCGGAAAGAATCTGCATACAAGCGGACTCATGCCGTTCAAACCTGTGTCATTCGGGGCGCCTGGGTGGCTCAGTCGGTTGAGCGGCCGACTTCGGCTCAGGTCAGGATCTCGCGGTCCGTGAGTTCGAGCCCTGCGTCGGGCTCTGTGCTGACAGCTCAGAGCCCGGAGCCTGTTTCAGATTCTGTGTCTCCCTCTCTCTGACCCTCCCCCGTTCATGCTCTGTCTCTCTCTGTCTCAAAAATAAATAAATGTTAAAAAAAATATTAAAAAAAAAACAAACCTGTGTCATTCAAGGATCAGTTGTACATCCGATCTACCTCAAACCCCATACTCTAAAAATAAAGCAGGTCTTCTTTAAATTTTTTTTAATGTTTTATTTATTTTTGAGAGAGAGAGAGAGAGAGAGAGAGAGAGAGAGACAGAGTGTGAGCAGGGGAGGGGCAGAGAGACAGGGGGGTAGACTCAGAATCCAAAACAGGCCGCAGGCTCCGAGCTGTCGGCACAGAGCCCAACTCGGGGCTCGAACTCACGAACCATGAGATCATGACCCGAGCTGAAGTCGGACACCCAACCCACTGAGCCACCCAGGTGCCCCAAAGCAGGTCTTCTTTAAATTCAAATCAGGGGGTGCCTGGGTGGCTCAGTCAGTTAAGTGTCTGACTTCAACTCAGGTCACGATCTCGTGGTCTGTGAGTTCGAGCCCCGCGTCGGGCTCTGGGCTGATGGCTCAGAGCCTGGAGCCAGCTTCAGATTCTGTGTTTCCCTCTCTCTCTGCCCCTCCCCCGTTCATGCTCTGTCTCTCTCTGTCTCAAAAATAAATAAAGATTAAAAACAAATTAAAAAAAAATTCAAATCAGAAAATTTGACCACATAGTAAGCCTGAAATTACATCTTTTTAAATCTGAAAAAGTAGCAATAGAACAGAAAACATTTTCTGTCACAGTAATAAGAATAATAGCGATTAAAATTGACATTAACAACAGAAAACAAAATTTCATCCAGAAATCTTTCAACTTTTTTTTTTTTTAATAATTCTCAGATAAAAAATGAAACAGGAATTTTACCTCCAGTCAAGAGCGCGAAACGGAGACAGGATTTACTTTCCCCCTAAAACAACCAAAACACGAGCGTTCCAAGATACTGGACATCAGTAACAAAGGACAATGTTCCCCGAGGAGCCGTGTCCAGGCCAGAGGGCCAGAGGGGGACTGGGCAGGGCCAGGCAAGCCTCCCTGAGTTGAAGAGACCACAGTAGCTAGACTTCACAGGACAGAGTGCCAGAGAGAGCTGTACAAGGAAAAACCTCCAAAGATGTCAAATATCTCTTGACTCCACCTGCCTCTCTCATCCTCGTTGGCCCTACGTGAGCTCAGACCATTCTCGTGAAGATTCCTACAACGCTCCTTCCTGCAAACTCATCACACCGTGCAAACACATCTGATAGGCAAACCCTTCGGTAGCCGCTCACGGCCATCAGGGCGCACAGCTCCTCCATACTTCACCCAGTAAGGCTTCTTGGGATGTGGCTCCTGCCCGTCCTTTCATCTTCTCCCTTATCCGCCTCCCACGCCACACTTCACCCTCCAGCCAGTCCCCTGAATGTACCGTACTCACTCTTGCCCTTGGCCTTGGCACACCCGGTTTCCTCTACTTACATTTCCACCCCTCCTCCCCTTTGTCTGACTAATTTTTCTGGCTATCTCCTTAAGGCTACTTCCTCTGGGAGACTTCCCCTGGCCCCACAAGACTACCCCTCCTGGGGGCTCCCCTAGTTCCTGCCAATGCATTAAAAATGTGTGTCTGAAGAGACTGTCTTTTTTCCATCGGATACTCTTTCTTGCTTTGCCGAAGATGAGTTCGCCATACGTTTGTGGGTCCCTTTCTGGGGTCTCTATGCTATTCCATTGGTCTATGTGTCTGTTTTCCATTGGTCTATGTGTCTATGTGTCTATGCTATTCCATTGGTCTATGTGTCTGGTCTATGTGCTATTCCATTGGTCTCTATGCTATTCCATTGGTCTATGTGTCTATGTGTCTATGTGACAGTACCATACTGTCTTGATGATTACAGGTTTGTAGTACAGGCTAAAGTCCAGGATGGTGATGCCTCCAGCTTTGGTTTTCTTTTCCTTTTTTTAATTTTTTTTAACATTTATTTATTATTGAGAGACAGAAAGACACAGATCGTGAGCAGTGAGGGGCAGAAGGAGTGGGAGACACAGAATCCGAAGCAGGCTCCAGGCTCTGAGCTGTCAGCACAGAGCCCAACATGGGGCTCGAACGCACAAACCGCGAGATCATGCCATGAGCCGAAGTTGGACGCCCAACCGACTGAGCCACCCAGGCACCCCTGGTTTTCTTTTTCAACATTACTTTGGCTATTGGGGGTCTTTGGTGGCTCCACACAAATTTTAGGATTGTTTCTTCTAGTTCTGAGAAGAATGCTGGTGCTATTTTGATTAGGACTGCGTTGAATATGTAGATCGCTTTGGGTAGTATCGACATTTTAACAATATTTGTTCTTCCTATCCAGGAGCATGGAATCTTTTTTCATTTTTTTGTGTCTTCTTCAATTTCTTTCATAAGCTTTCTATAGTTTTCAATGTATAGATTTTTCACGTCTTTGGTTAGATTTATTCCTAGGTATTTTATGGTTTGGGGTGCAATTGTAAACGGGATCAATTCCTTGATATCTTTTTCTGTTGCTTCATTATCGGTGTATAGAAATGCAACTGATTTCTGTGCATTGATTTTATATCCTGCGACTTTGCTGAATTCATGTACCCGTTCTAGCAGTTTTTTGGTGGAGTCTTTTGGGTTTTCCATGTAGAGTTTCATATCGTGGGGATGAGGAAAATGGGAGATGGGCATGGAGGAGGGCATTTGTTGGGATGAGCACTGGGTGTTGTATGTAAGTGATGAATCACAGGAATCTACTCCTGAAGTCATGACTACACTGTATATACTATATGTTAGCTAATGTGACAAATTATTTTTTTTAAATGTGTGTCTGTCCATCTTCCCCAGGGAGCTTCCTGAGAGAAAGACTTGACTTTATTCCCTGCTGGGCTCCCAGCACCTAGCACGTAGTAGGCACTCAATAAATCCTTCTCCAATTATCAACCACCTTGATAAATGGACAACAGTCACACAGCTATCTTACAGCAGTCAGCACATGATCTGTCTCCCTCCAAAGCCCCCATTCTTTCATTTTTTTAAGTTTTTATTTATTTATTTATTTTGAGAGAGAGAGAGAGCATGCATGCATGAGGGAGGAGCAAAGAGACAGAGAGAGAGAATCCCAAGCAAACTCTGAGATCATGACCCAAGTGGGGATCAAGATTCAGATGCCTAGAGGTGCCTGGGTGGCTCAGTCATTTAGGCGTCCGACTTAGCTCAGATCATGATCTCACAGTTTGTGAGCTCGAGCCCCGCGTCGGGCTCTGTGCTGACAGCTCAGAGCCTGGAACCTCTTCGGATTCTGTGTCTCCCGCTCTCTGACCCTCCCCCACTCACACTCTCTCTCTCTCTCAAGAATAAGTAAACACTAAAAATAATAATAATAAACGTTTAAAGAGTCAGATGCCTAACCAAATGAGCCACCCAGGCGCCCCCATTCTTCCATTTCTCTGGAACACTTGAGAAGGACTCAAGAGAAGTTAATGGACTGATAGCCTTTGGAAGGTTACGTTCAGGCTATGTTAACTTTTTTTTTTTCCACTTTCTTTAAGAAGAATTTTAAGGCAGCCTCCTCCTTCATTCCCATAAAACATGGTTTCTAACCTTGGCTATACTCTGGAATCGTCTGGGGAGCTCTAAAAAATACCAATGCCTGGGTCTTACCCCCAGATGTTCTAATTTGATGGTCTGGAATATAGCCCGGGCTCCCTCAAGTGATTCTATCAGCTGGCAAGGCTGATGACTACCCTAAGGGTTATGTTCCCTTTTCAGCATGGCTTCTATTTATTCTTCAAAACCCAGGGCAAAGGTCAGCTCACAGGGCCCAGCACGTAGAAAGTGCTCAACACAAATTCGCTGAATTAACAAATTCATGGAGGAGTGAATTTCTAAATTGGACATTCTCTCCGAGATAGAAAAATCCCAGGCAGGGCCGCCCAGGTGGCTTAGTTGGTTGAGTGAATGACTCTTGATTTTGGCTCAGGTCACGATCCCAGGATCATGGGATCGAGCCCCATGTAGGGCTCTGCGTTCAGTATGGAGCCTGCTTGAGATTCTCTCTCCCTCTCTCTCTGCCCCTCCCGACTTGTGTGTGTGTGTGCGCGTGCACACCGAGTGCTTTTGCACGCGCGAGCTCTCTCTCACGCGCTCTCAACAAAAAAGAAAAAAGGGGAAATCCCAGGCAGAGACAGCATTAGCATGCAGGAAGCGACAGAATAATTGTCCCCCTAAACCAACTGGAAGGAGGCGGCACTCAGAGGAAGAACAAGACACGAGGTAATTGTTCCCCCAGAAATTACGGCAACAAAGCCAAAGAGATGCACGATCATTAAAGTTTTCTGTCGAGCTGATGGACCAGTTACGAAAAATCCCGAATAAATAATAAAACGATGGCCTGGAGAGAGCCTCTGACAAGGAGGGCTCCTGCAGCCGTTTGTAAAAGTAGAAAGACAGGTTTACTGGATCTGGCAGGTAGAGGAAATCCTGACTCTCAGAGCCGAGGCTGTGAAAAAGGCTGTCCTTCCACGTGTCACTGGAGGTGTGTGACTGCTTTGGCACTGCTCACTCCCCTGCCCGCGGGCGGTCACGTTGCAGGGGCCTCACCCCCCGTCACCCACTAGAAACAACTATGAAGCTTTAAGTATCCAAGACCAGCCTCTCCACCCCCTTACCCTGTATCGGTTCCGACTTCACTGATCTTGGGTGGGGGGATGGTCACGGGGAGTTTAAAAGCCCCACTGCCACCCCGCTGGGCGACTCCAATGCACAGCTAGAAGTGAGAAACACTGATGTACCGGAAACTGATGAGAAACTGATGATGTGACCGGAAGGGCCCTGAACCCCACCCACCCCACCCCTACCACCTTCCCCGCACTGGGCTAGCATACCTGCCAAGTGGCAGAAGGGCCATAATTGGAGGTCCTCACAGCAGTTCTCAGCCCAAAGTAATTACCAGAACCATCTGGGGTGCCTTTAAGGAAAACAAAGAGTGGGGTCCCGTCCCAGAGCATTTTAACGCTCCCAGGTGATTCTAAGGAGCAGCCAGGGCTGAGACCCACTGGGTGAAAGCGAGGCTTCCTCCAACTTGGGCAAGACTGAGATGCATGGGGGCGGGGCAGGGGGTGATGGGGGGGGGGGTTTGTGAAACATACCAGATCCTGCCCCAAGGAGTCCACAACTGGTCTGGGCTGGCTCCAGGATGACGCCCTTTTAACAAGCACCTATTTTTAACAAATAACGCCCTGCTGGTTGCAGGCTTTAAACTTGCTGGATCACAAGGATTTCCTAGGACACGTGAAACGGATTCCAGATCCCATTCTAGATGCAATGAACGTGAATCGCTAGGAGAGGAACCCAAGAATCGTGTATAACAAGCAAGCCAGCTGATTCTGGGATCAGGCGTATATGGAAAAACTAAACCCTGAGAAGCCACCTAAAATTAAAGAAGAGATAAATGAGTCGTTATGGTTTCCCACTGTCAAAGGGATCTGAGTTCAGTCAGTCAGCCAATAAACCTTTTCTACACATCTGCTCTACAACAAAGATTGCTAAGATCGAGATATAAGCCTCCACCGTTTTTCCATCTACTGGGGCAGATCCTTCTCACCCAGAAGAGCATCTCCAGTTTCTCCCCCAAGACCCCAAGCCTCCCACTACTCTCTTTATCCTTCAAGACCTGCTCTGAGCTGGGACGCCTGGGTGGCTTAGTCAGTTAGTCATCGGACTCTGGATTTCATCTCATGTCATGATTTTGCAATTCCTGGGTTCAAGCCCTGAATCACACTCTGGACTGACACTGTGAAACCTGCTTGGGGTTCTCTGTCTCCCTCTCCCCAGCTCGCCCTATGTCTCTCTCTCAGAATAAATAAATAAACTTTAAAAAGGCGGGCAAGCGCCCGGATGGCTCTGTCAGTTGAGCGTCTGACTTCAGGTCATCTTGCTTGGGAGTTCGAGCCCCACATCGGGCTCGCTGCTGTCAGTGTGGAGCCCGCTTCAGATCCTCTGTTCCCCCTGTCTCTCTGCTCTTCCCCTACTCACTCTCTATCTCTCTCAAAATAAATGCACTTAAAAAAAAAAAAAAAAAAGACCTGCTCTGAGTGAATCCTGCTGACCTGCTGACCTCTGCCCTTTGTTCCCTCCCCACCATCCCCGGAACACACATCTACTGGCCCATTTACGATAATGCTAGCAATTATTGTCAGCACCAACTGTCTGAGCTCTGCTGGAGGACTAGGTCTGTGGCTGGTTTATCTCTGCGGCCCCCAGAAGCTTGTTCCTGGTAGGCATGCAATGGGGGTTATAGTTTATCTGGGCACAAAATCATGTACAGATATACAGGGCAAGAGGTGCTCTGATAGAGGTAAATATTTACAATGAAAATGTGGGTATCAGGACCAAACACTGTGCTTAGCCCTAAAAGGAGACACAGAAAGGAATAAAATGCAACCCTATCCCAAGAGCCCCCCAGTCTAAGAGGAGAGGTGGAGAGTAACCACCGTGATATGTGACCTGCATTACCTGCTATAGAGGTAAGCAGAGACAAGGTGTCCCCAAAAGGGACACATCATTTCTGGTTATTATCAGGGATTATTCCTTCAAGGAGAAACAGTATTTGAGCTCAGGCTGAAAGGGAGGACTCGTATATTTGAACGAGCAGACATAGGACAGCAAAGCATCCCGGGAGGAGGGAACAGTGTGAGCAAAGGTATGGAAGCAGCAACAGGAAGTCCCGTTTAGGAAGGTCTAGAGGTCAAAGAGAGCATGACCCAGAGCCTAAGAGCCGAGTGACGGGTGTTGGAGAGCCATGGACAGGAGTCTGGAGAGACCTCAGGCCTCCCTCATCTTCATGGTTCCCCAGAGTGGCCACCAGAAGAGGCTAACTTCCCTTTATCTGTTGTTTCTACATTTTCTAGATTTATACTTCTTCATGAATTCAATTTCCTCAATTCACACATTGCCACTACTTGCAACATTTCCCCTGGGCCTCAGAAATGTATCACATGAAAGCTGAGCTGTCTGTGTTCAACAGCAGCTTGGCAGAGTTTCGTAGGCAAAGTCAGGAGGTGCCTAAATAGAGGCCTGTTGGGGAGGCTGGACCCTGCATTGGTGTGTTCAGGGCAGGAGCTCAAAATAGATCACAGGCTTCTTTTCCTGGGCCTCTCTCCCAAGGGTTGTATCCTGAACACTCAGTGAGCACCGGGTGACCTGGGTGGCCTCGGTGAACTCTAGCAGAGGTGGAGTATGGTGGGTGACTCCGGGCCCAGGGGAGCCTGGGGAGAAGGAACCAGAAGTCTGTTCTTAGACTCCCTAAGCCAAGGGAGAAAGGGGCAAGGGCAGTGACCAGCCCTGGAGCGGGGGTCAGAGGTCGGAGAGTAGCTGAAGATCACAGCAGCGTGAAAGGACAAAGGTGTAAAGGACAGAGGTTGGGGTCATCATTAAGTGAGGATAAGACCCAAGCCGGGCATCCACCAGCACATTCCTGCAGCAGGGGCTAGAGACTGAGATTCCCCTCAAGGGCAGGGGCCGAGTCTAATCCTCATTCTACACCCTACGTATGTCGTTACCGCTTGTGAAAACACAGGACAGCTGCCTAGTGACCAGGTGGCGGGGCCCGTGCCCTCTTTAGATCAGGGCCATCCACCAGAGACACGATGCAAGCCTCCTCTGTGATCTTAAATTTTCTAGCAGCCCCGTTAAAAAGTGAAAAGAAGCGAGATTGATTTTATAGCTATATATACCCCAATCTATCCAAAACACGCTATCTCAGTATGCAACCTATATCAAAGTTAGGAGGAAATTTTTGCTTTTTTTGTTCAACTAAGTCTTTATGTGTGTACATAGGGCACATCTCAATTCAGAGAAGCCTCATTTCAAGTGCTGAACAGGCACGTGGGCCATATACTGGACAGGGCAGCTTCGGGTATCTGATTTGCAGATGGGAAGGAGATGTGTCCTCGTCTCATCCGCAGCCAGAGTGGAAGTAATTTTCAGGGCAGCTGGAATGGTGTCCCCTTCTGTCCTCAGGGCCCCTCCATGTCCCTCCTGAAGATACACACTTGAAAAGATACCCTCCCAGGCAGAGAATGGGTGCAGATATGGCACGCTCCCCTCCAGACCCCCAAACCGGTCCTCAGGCCCCATCTACGGGGGAGTATACGGCAGGCCCTCAGACTTGCACGATAGGAAGAAAGGAAAGACCGGGGCGCCCGGGAGGCTCCGTCGGTTAAGTGTCCGACTTCGGCTCGGGTCATGATCTCGCAGTTCGTGTGTTCGAGGCCCGTATCAGGCTCTGTGCTGACAGCTCAGAACCTGGAGCCTGCTTTGGATTCTGTCTCCTTCTCTCTCTCCCCCTCCCCCACTAGCGCTCTAAAATAAACATTTAAAAAAACTTTCAAAAGTAATAATAAAACATTTTTTTAAAAAGGAAAGGCTTCCTGCAAAGACTGCCAAAGGGGATGTATTAGTCAGCTCTGGCTGTGATAACGCAGCACCACAGACTGGGCGGCCTAAACAACAGAAATTTGTTTTCTCGCTTTTCTGGAGGCTAGAAGCCCAAGATAAGGCGATGGCAGGACTGGTTGCTTCTGTGGCTTCTCTCCTTGGCTGGTGGGTGGCTGTCCTCTCCCTGTACCTATCATTCTCCCTGTAGCCTCCTCTCTGTGCATGTCTGTGTCCCAATCTCCTCTTTTTATAAGGACCCCAGTCACATGGGATTAGGCACACCTTACTTACTTCATTTTAACTTAATCACCTCTTTAAAGGCCCTACCTATCTCCAAAACACAGTCACGTTGTGAGGTACCGGGAGTTGGGGCTTCAACACGGGAATCTGGGGTGACACAATTCAACCCATAACAGAGAGGAAACAGAGGACACTCTGAGATTAAATGCTGACCCCAAAATCCCAAGATGCTTGAGACCTCGTTGGGAAAGGCAGACACTGGCAGAGGAGGGAGCCTACACTTTCAAAGCTTCCAACAAGTTTGTCTGGACAATATAGCCTTTTATTGTAGGACAAATCCACTCCGTGTGTCTCGTGGTTATGAGGACGTAAAGCAAATTCTCCTGTAGATACGGAGACAGTTGGGGCAGCCATGGCTCGTGGCTCCCAGGAGCCAAATGAGTCTGTGAGATGCTGGAAAAGCAGAGGAGTACCCTGCACGCTGCGTGTCCGTCAGGGAAGTGCTTCTTCCCCTGGGCATGGATTTAGACTGCCCTGTGCCAGAAAACCATTTCTTATGCTTGGGAAGATGTACAGCCTTATGCAGGTGACACTCACAGGGGGTGAGAAACTGAGGCAGGCTTGATCTCCCCCTAGAGCTGGAGAAGAGATGATAAAAAGGACCCGGGCTGGAGGTGCCTGGGTGGCTCAGTCGGTTAAGCATCCGACTCTTGACTTTGACTCGGGTCATGATCTCGAAGTTCGTGGGTTCGAGCCCCAAGTCGGGCTCTGTGCTGATAGTGTGGAGCCTGCTCAGGATTCTCTCTTTCTCTCTCTCTCTCTCTCTCTCTCTCTCTCTCTCTCTCTCCCTCTCTGCCCCTTCTCTGCTTCTTCTCTCTCTCTCTCTTTCTCCCTCAAAATAAATAAATAAACTTTAAAAAAAAAAAAAAAAAAAAAGGACCTGGGCCGGACTGTTAATATTCCGCTCACGATGACACTTAAGACTGAGGCTGACTGACTGGGTTGTGAGGTACAGTCATGTTGTGCTCTCAATGCAGAAACACTCTTCTCCTAAAAGGAGTAGACATCCCCACCGTCAGTCATGCTGGGAAGAGGTCATTCCGCAACATAAAGATGGAGCTGCAGGCATTCGCCTAAAAGGGAAAGAAATTCATCCCCATAAATCCACAGGAGTAGAGGATAGACCAACTGAGCAGAAGATTGCCAGGCTCTGTGACATGTCCACCGACCCATGTCCTGTCTAGGATGGCTGGGGTGGCAAGTGACAAGCAGGACAGAACAGTTGAGCCCAGAGGCACCCCCACACATGGAGAGTCCCAAAAAATAGAGAGGAGGAGACAGGCAACACAAAGCTTAAGTGACCATAATACAGATGGTAAATGACAATCTAGTTCAGTAGCTACCGGCTGAGGCTTGGACGTGTTTGCTCAGTCCCACTGGGCTGCAAGTTCCTGAAGGCCTAACCCCTTACTCATGCATGTTCCCTCAGAATGACCCCGGCACGGAGAAGGGCCTCAATAATCATGCAATGCAGGACAGTGGAAGGCAAGTGCCATCCTTCAGAGAGGCGCCAGGGTGACAGGTCGTCCGTCACAGGTCAGACAGGAGTCCTAGGGCTTCTCGGGTGGTGGTTATCTCTGGACTTCCTGACAGAAAGAGGCGGCCCGCCCCCCACCCTCCACGATGCCTCTCGACAGAATTTGCCTCCCAGAGAAATAGTGTTGAAAAGCCAGCAGAAAAATTTAGCAGAAAAGAAAGGGGAACGGTCCATGGTGAGCTTGGGTCCAGGCAAACATTTTGCGATGAAGAAGAAAACTAATCAAGAGCAAACGGCAAACCCCAGGACACCAGGGCCTTCCTTTCCTGGCAGTGACTAGTTGCTGAAATGATTTCTTTCCCGGGGACCCTAAGCATAAGGAAGAGCTATTGCAACCCAGAGCCCTCCCTGCCTGGCCTGAAGTCAGGGAGGGACAAGGAAGGAACTGGGGGCCGACCAGCTCCCCAGAACGGAGCCCAAGAGCAAGGTGGCTTTGCCAGCAGCATCCAAAAGCAAAAAGAATTCAGGCAACCTTGGTTCCACCATGCTCTACGCTCAGTTCTAGTGCCCGGCTGGTTAAACAAAAGAAAAAGAAAAAAAAAAAAAAAAAA
>NW_024412446.1:4904442-4932001 GCF_014898765.1 Herpailurus yagouaroundi | reverse complement strand
AAAAAAAAAAAAAAAAAAAAAGGACCTGGGCCGGACTGTTAATATTCTGCTCACGATGACACTTAAGACTGAGGCTGACTGACTGGGTTGTGAGGTACAGTCATGTTGTGCTCTCAATGCAGAAACACTCTTCTCCTAAAAGGAGTAGACATCCCCACCGTCAGTCATGCTGGGAAGAGGTCATTCCGCAACATAAAGATGGAGCTGCAGGCATTCGCCTAAAAGGGAAAGAAATTCATCCCCATAAATCCACAGGAGTAGAGGATAGACCAACTGAGCAGAAGATTTCCAGGCTCTGTGACATGTCCACCGACCCATGTCCTGTCTAGGATGGCTGGGGTGGCAAGTGACAAGCAGGACAGAACAGTTGAGCCCAGAGGCACCCCCACACATGGAGAGTCCCAAAAAATAGAGAGGAGGAGACAGGCAACACAAAGCTTAAGTGACCATAATACAGATGGTAAATGACAATCTAGTTCAGTAGCTACCGGCTGAGGCTTGGACGTGTTTGCTCAGTCCCACTGGGCTGCAAGTTCCTGAAGGCCTAACCCCTTACTCATGCATGTTCCCTCAGAATGACCCCGGCACGGAGAAGGGCCTCAATAATCATGCAATGCAGGACAGCGGAAGGCAAGTGCCATCCTTCAGAGAGGCGCCAGGGTGACAGGTCGTCCGTCACAGGTCAGACAGGAGTCCTAGGGCTTCTCGGGTGGTGGTTATCTCTGGACTTCCTGACAGAAAGAGGCGGCCCGCCCCCCACCCTCCACGATGCCTCTCGACAGAATTTGCCTCCCAGAGAAATAGTGTTGAAAAGCCAGCAGAAAAATTTAGCAGAAAAGAAAGGGGAACGGTCCATGGTGAGCTTGGGTCCAGGCAAACATTTTGCGATGAAGAAGAAAACTAATCAAGAGCAAACGGCAAACCCCAGGACACCAGGGCCTTCCTTTCCTGGCAGTGACTAGTTGCTGAAATGATTTCTTTCCCGGGGACCCTAAGCATAAGGAAGAGCTATTGCAACCCAGAGCCCTCCCTGCCTGGCCTGAAGTCAGGGAGGGACAAGGAAGGAGCTGGGGGCCGACCAGCTCCCCAGAACGGAGCCCAAGAGCAAGGTGGCTTTGCCAGCAGCATCCAAAAGCAAAAAGAATTCAGGCAACCTTGGTTCCACCATGCTCTACGCTCAGTTCTAGTGCCCGGCTGGTTAAACAAAAGAAAAAGAAAAAAAAAAAAAAAAAAGAAATTCATTCAAAAGTAGACTTGGGATGAAGTGTCCAGAAGTAACATCCAAACTCGTGGCCCGATGAGGAAACCGTCGCCAGTGCTGCCCGACTGCAATCACGGCTGCAGCCAGTGCTGTTTTCACTTCTCCCTCAGGAACTTGACCTTGCGACCTCTGGAAACCACCACCACCATCGGAGCCACCCCCACAAAAAGCTAGACACCTCTGCTGCCATGCAGCTCAGCAAACATGGCGGCTTCACCCACAGCCTCTTTCTTCCTGTGGCTCCTGACTGAATCACGGTCTGCACGGGTGCATTCTGGTTGGTGGAGCCTGGTCATAGGCCTGTCCCGGTCCCAAGGCAGGCAGGAACGTGAGTTCTGACTTCCTCACTGGGAAGACGGAGGAGGCCCCTCCCCAGATACAAAAAGGCAATTCAAAAGGACACTGTGCAGGGTCGCCTGGGTGGCTCAGACGGTTGAGCTTCTGACTTCGGCTCAGGTCATGATCTCACGGTCTGTGAGTTCGAGCCCCGGGTCGGGCTCTGTGCTGACAGCTCAGAGCCTGGAGCCTGCTTCGGATTCTGTGTCTCTCTCTCTGCCCCTCTCCTGCTCACTCTCTCTCTCTCTCTCTCAAATATAAATAAACATTAAAATAAACAAATAAATAAAAGACACTGCACATTGCAAGATGAAAACAGTTGTGGATGGATGGTGGCGACGGCCATACAACAACGTGAAGCATAATTAACGCCACTGAGCTGTGCAGTTACAAATGGTTAAGATGGTAAAGTTGATGTGATGTGCATTTTACCCCAATTTAAAAAAACTTTTCATTTACCCCAAGAAAAGTTGAGAATTTTTTTTACAAAGCCTTACTAAAGACGTCAGGCAGCTGCGAATGTGACAAATGGCCACCGCCAACCTCATAAATGTTTGGTGAGGAAGTAAATAAAGGAATTAGGTGGGGGTGCTGGACTCCCGGACCCACGGGGGTGGTAACCGGTCACTGTTGAACACTTCGCATTTTCCTGGGCATTTTGAGTGTACTTTGTACTTCCTGCTACCACAGCTCACGCTACACAGGAGGACTGTTGTTTACGTGATTATAACTAATTTGTGTTAAGTGTCTAAAATGTGCCTGGTGCTTACACACCTTATCTCAATTACTCCTCATAATAACCCAGGAGGCGGGAGTTGGTGACTGTATTGCTCAGCGGGAGTCATTTATTGTAGTGGAGAGGAGGATATCGGGATAAGTCAACAGAGATAGGAAGTGAAGTCAACAAATTCAGGGTAAAGAGCCAAAGAAGCTGTAGAGAAACAGAGGAAATAAGAAGAGAGAAATGTCTGTGTGTTTATGCATTTGTGACCATGAACGTGGGCAGCCTGGAAAAGTCTGGAACACAGGGGAAATGTAACCAAATAGGGTCGGGCGAGCGAAGACTAAAACGGCATATACCCCACATCCAGGATCCTTGGCAACAGGTCCCCCCCACTGTATGGTATGACACATTTATGATGAGGAAAATCACGTGCTAATCAAGTAAACAGTTGTTCCCGATGGAGCCACATAGAGTTCAGCTGGCCCCGCCTTAGGGAGTCTTCTGGGGAGGAGTTGAGATATAAGCCAAGGTGATAGGAGACATCACCTGATTAATAAAGGATTAACTTGAACCTGAACACTCAAGGGAATAGGTGGGGTCGGCCCGTACCTGCTGTTTCTGCCGCTGACTGCATGACTAGTCAAGTGTGTGCCGTTCATCCAAATGGTTTCACGTGTTCTCCTCCCTGGCCTCTGCCTGCAAGAAGCCCCCAGCTGAAAAATGGCAGAAGTTCTCCCCTGGTTTGGGATCAGGCAGCCGTCACAGATGGCTGCCTACGCTATTCTCTCGGCCCCTACTTCTGCCCGGCCAGACTCTGCCCAAAACAGGGTTAGGGAGTGGAACAGAGAATTCTTAGGGTTATAATTCAAATTGAAAATTGGGGCGCCTGGGTGGCTCAGTCGGTTAAGCGTCCGACTTCGCCCCAGGTCACGATCTCACGGTCCGTGAGTTCGAGCCCCGCGTCGGGCTCTGGGCTGACGGCTCAGAGCCTGGAGCCTGTTTCGGATTCTGTGTCTCCCTCTCTCTATGCCCCTCCCCTGTTCATGCTCTGTCTCTCTGTCTCAAAAATAAATAAACGTTTAAAAAAAATTTTTTTTTAATTTTTTTTTCCAACGTTTTTTTCCAGCGAGATCGTGACCTGGCTGAAGTCGGACGCTTAACCGACTGCGCCACCCAGGCGCCCCCAAAAAAAATTTTTTTTAAAGAAAAGAAAATTGACGAGGATAGATTCTATGCTGCAAATGACCCGGCTAGCAAGAGGTGGCCCCAGGATTTGAACCCAGCCTGTTTTCAAAGCCTAGCCCCTTAATCGCCGAGAGCAGACGCACAACCCTGTTCAGACAGTAACTCCCTGTGGGACCCTAACAAGTGAGTTGAGTTCCCTGAGTCTATTTCCCCACCAATAAAAAGGTAACAAAAAGAGCTACCAAACAGGGCTGTTGAGAGGACTGGAAATGATACATGCCAAGTCTCTGCTCGGCACTGGTCTCCCAACCAAGGACGATCAATGAACAAAAAGTACTATTCCCATTTTCAGATGGAAAATGGCATCATAGGAGTTAAGGAACATGGCCGGGGTTATATGTCCCTTTGCTATCAAAACAGATCTTGATCCTGGAGTTTTTACCCCCAAATTCCATGCATCTGGCTCATTTGAGTGCTAGATGGGAGTGTGGGGAGGACTAAATCTAAGGGCCCTACGTAAAAAATTCAGTTTTATTTCACTGAGGAGAAGACTGCATCTACTCCGTGTAAAGGACTATGGTGGGCACTGAAGAATGGGCCACAGTGAGAAAGAAGGAGCCAGCTCTGTCCTCTAGGGCAGCGATGGGGCCAGTGAAATAGACCTGGTGCAAAGTTTGTGACAAGAACACCTTTCCTTTCTCCTTCCATCAGGGAAATCGGTTTAGCTTAGCCAGTGATTCTTAGCCTTGGCTGTTCCCTTTGTTTGAAGTTTATTTATTTCTTTTGAGAGAGAGTGAGAGAGAGAGACCGAGTGAGTGCGACCAGGGGAAGGTCAGAGAGAGGGAGGGAGAGAATCCCAAGCAGGCTCCCTGCTCAGTGCGGCGCCTGACGCGGGGCTCAATCTCATGGCCTTGAGATGATGACGTGAGCCAAAATCAAGAGTCAAATGCTTAACTAACTGAGCTGCCCAGGCACCCCTTGGCTGCCCATTGTTATCACCTGGGAAATTTTGGAAAAACTGCCACCTGGTCCCGCCCCTAGAGGTTCTGCGGGAAGTGGTCAGGTAGACAATGGGGAGCCAGGCTGAGAACCCCCAAGCTAGGCAAAGATGAAGTTCTAGGGCCAGCTGGGGGGGAGGTGGAGGGCGGAGCATGAGTGGGCAATTTTGCCGCAGGGAAGTAAATGACCAACGAGGAGATTGCCCAGGGCTGCGCTCTCTATGGCTCTAGATGCAAGACCTGGGCACTCATTTCAGGACCAGGACAGAGCCCCTGCTTCCCCACGGGCAGCTGCAGACGCCACAGGCGGGACCTCAAACATGCAGTCAGGATGGAAATCCTTCCATCAGCCTGAGACACCGCCTTTATGGCAAGAGCTGCCCTCGGGGCTACGAGGAAAGGAAGGTACACTACAGCTATGGACTGGCTTTGCTGACCGTGGGAGGCGAGATGCATGGCCTCCTGGAAACATTCTGTTGCATTTCCAAACACGAAGGCAGATAAATAAAATGCATTATTATTTTATTAGCAGCTCTTAACTGCTCCTGCAGTGGTGTGAGTTACAGCAGGTACAGCTGGTTTCATATATTTGTTTTATGTGTTTAGCGCTTAATTCACTCTAGCTTGCCTTGCGAGACACGCCGCTGTAACACATCTTGACTACGTTATGTTCTTCCACGTTAATCAGATTCTGCTGATCACTCACAACTGGTACTTCTAGAGAGCAGCCGTCTCGTTTCCAATAATTCCCCTCTGTTTTCAGTGTCATCTGTCCGTCTTTCTGATCGTGGAGTTGGGTTTCCATATTGAATTCTCTCTTGTCTCCAGGCTTACATTCGTTTTTCTTCTGTGGCTTCTCACAGTTCTTACGTGCTATTCTACTATTTTACACTTTGTAAAATATTAAGACAGGGGCAGCTGGGTGGCTCAGTCCATTAAGCACCCGACTGTTGATCTCAGCTCAGGGTTGTGAGTTCAAGCCCTGTGTCTGGATCCAGGCTGGGTGTGGAGCCTACTTGAAATAGACATATATCAAGATAGGTTATTTGATTCAGGAAAATACTCAGAAAACACAATTCTTATAAATACTTTTATGTTCTGTATTAAGTCCAAGACTGGTGGTATGTTGAACACTACTCGACAGAGAAGTCTTAAGCTTAGCTTTTCAAGGACTAAATAAAAGCTGAGAGGCATGCACAGAGCTTCTCAACGGTCACCACCTGCATTGATCTGGGTCCTCTGGGAAGTAGATGCAGGAGTTAGGAGTGATAGGCTGTGGGAGAGCAGTAACTAAGAAAGATAAACGGAGAGGAGGTGGGACTGGGCAGGAAAAGCCTTCAGAGCGTCACGCAGACCCGATCCCGTGAAAGGAAAGAGAGGAGGGAGAGAAATATGGCAAGGAGAATCTCAGGCCACTGTGCACATCATGCAAAGTCTTGGCAATCTGGTGGCTACTGAAGCCATGTTGCCCATTGGAGGAATCTCTTATCAGGAAATAGCGGGTGCTGGCGTCCCCATCCTGCTATCGTTGGCCTGGGAGCTGCCTGGGAAGAGCAGGAAGCTGGCTCAATGCTGCTGCTGGAGGCTACTGCTAATCCTATCCTTTCTTAAAGCGGGGATTCAAGCAAAGCTTCTCCGTGGCTGCCACGCCCCCTCCCAGATCCTGAGGATGCAAACCTTTCTTCTTTTTTTTATTTTTAAGATTTTATTTTTCAGTAATCTCTACACCCAATGTGGGGCTCAAACTCACAACCCTGAGATCAAGTCTCACGCTTCACAGACTGAGCCAGCCAGGCACCCCTTTCTAAATGAAAAGTTATATTCCTTAAGGTTACTAACCACTTGTCTCTTTTTGGCCTCGGGTGATCAAGTGAACACCCTGCCCAGCTGAACTGTAGGGACAATGCAATTAAACTTTTGTTTAATGTTTATTTATTATTGAGAGAGAAAGAGAGCACAAGCAAGGGAGGGGCAGAGAGAGGGAGACACATAACCCAAAGCAGGGTCCCGGCTCTGAGCCGTCAGCACAGAGCCAGATGTGGGACTCGAACTCATGAACCGTGAGATCCTGACCTGAGCCAAAGTCAGACGCTTAACCAACTGAGCCACCCAGGTGTCCCACAGTTAAACATTCTATAGGGAGACACAATTGATTGACAATCAATGGTAGAGCCATGGGTAAACTTTTTCTTTCTGTGTTTCTCTATATTCCAACTATTAGTGCCATTTTACTTTTGATTGGAAAACCTTTATAATGCATAGTTTTTACTGTTTTATGTATGTATTTTCAGAGAGAGACAGAGGGTATGAACAGAGGAGAGACAGAGGAGAGAACAGAACTGTGTGATCATGACCTGAGGCAAAGTCGGACACTCAACCAGCAGAGCCATCCAGGCACCCCTATAGTGAATATTTTTAAATCAATATCCATAATCACACCTTCTGATCCAAAATGGTATTCCCCAATTTGGTAGCCCAATGACAGCTTCAAAGTAAGAGAACACGGTAAGAGACCAAGCACAGGCTTTGAGCTCAGATCGGAGCTTGACCCCTCGCCCTGTGACTTCTACTCTGTACACTGGGCAGACCCTTCCCCCACCCCCCTGCTCCAGTTCCCTGATCCAGAAAGGAAGACACATGTCCTTATTTCTCAGCATTGTTTTATTAGATGATGTAGTATACGTAAGCCCTTGCACACCACGCCTACAGAGGATAAGAAACCGATTTTGATGCCTCCCCGAAACTGCCAGAAGTTTCTAAACCTCCACATTCAAAGGACGAAGTTTGGCTATAGTTGAAGAAATTAAAAATTAGGTCCTAGGAAAGTCCCAAAAATGAGCCCTGAATACCTCCTTGATTGCGAAAGCAGAGACTGAAACCGTTATCTGCACACCCATGCACAGCACAGCCGTGTTCATAGCCGCCAAAAGTGGAAGCAGCCCATATCCCCATCAACAGATGAATGGGTAAACAAAATGTGGTACATATGTAGATGGAATATTATTCAGCAATAAAAAGGAAGGAAATGGTGACACACTTACACTGTGAAAGAACCTTGAGGACGTTAAGCTAAGTGAAATGAACCAGACACAAAAGGGCACATATTGTATGATTCCACTTACCTAAAGTACCTAGAGTAGTCAAATCCATAGAGACAGAACACAGAACAGAGGTTACCAAGGGCTGGGGGAGGAAGGAGCAGGGACTTAGTGTTGAATGGGTCCAGGGCTTCAGTTTGGGATGATAAGTTTCCGAAGAAGGATGCTGGTGATAATTGCACATCAGTGTGAACGCACTTAGTGCCATTGAAATGTACACTTAAAAATGTTAGGGGCGCCTGGGTGGCTCAGTTGGTTAAGCGTCCGACTTCAGCCCCGCTCAGGATCTCGCACTTTATGAGTTTGAGCCCAGCGTCGGGCTTTGTGCTGACAGCTCAGAGCCCGGAGCCTGCTTCTGATTCTGTGTCTCCTCCTCTCTCTGCCCCACCCATGCTCATGCTTGGTCTCTCTCTGTCTCTCAATAATAAATAAACGTTAAAAAAAATTTTTTTTAAGAAAAAATAAAAATGTTAAAATGGGGGCACCTTGGTAGCTCAGTCGGTTAAGCGTCTGACTTCGGCCCAGGTCATGATCTCACGGTTCCTGGGTTCAAGCCCCACATCCGGCTCTGTGCTGACAGCTTGGAGCCTGGAGCCTGCTTCAGATTCTGTGTTTCCCTCTCTCTTTGCCCCTCTCCTGCTCACACTCTGTCTCTCAAAAATAAACATTAAAAAAAATTTTTTTAATGCTAAAATGGTAAATTTTATGTTTTGTATATTTTACCACAATGAAAAATTTAAATGTTTAAAAGCCTCCTTGGCACAACAGCATTACTGCTTTGCAGGAAGCAAAGCTGACCTACTGTAGGTTATTTCTCACACAGAGAAGGAACATACAGCTTGTGCAATTCATTGCATTTTTTTTTATTACTTTTAACTATAAAAATAAGGAAACCGCACTACAGAAAATTTTGGAGAAAAAAACCCCACATAACTCCATTTCTTTTTTTTTTTTTTTTTTTTTTTTTTTTGGCAGGATTTTTTGAAAAGTTAGTTGTAGCCATAGTGTTTGGACACTATGGGCTCTGAAGACAGGTCCCAAGAAAACCTCCTTGGCGATACACAGGCTCAAGAAGGAGACTGTGATTTCTCTTGGGTCACTCAGCCTGGCTTCCTCCAGGGTGGGAAGCACCCATACCTTTGGTGTATGGGAAGGTAGGGCCACGGGATGGTTGGTAGAGGGGAAGGAGAGCAGGAAGAAAGAAGTTCATGGCTGCCAATGTTTCCTTTATGCCAGTGCGAGGTCATTGGCACACAGGGGCATACACGCACATGCACACATGTCCTCCCCGTGCTGAGTTCTGTCACTTACATCTCTGTTTTGGGTCAAAGTCTGAAAAGAGAAAGGAACTGGTTGTTGAGGCAGCCCCAGGCTGTGGACATAACAACCTGGCTGATGGCTGAGACCACTGCGGGGAACCCAGGACTAAGTGCTTGGGGAAAATGAGTTTGACTCCCACCAGGACAGCAGAGTACAAGTCTGGGGCTGGTCACGCCCAGAGTTGAGGCTTTATGCAACCTTAAGCAAGTGATTTCCTTCCTGGAAGCTTCAATTGCCTTAGCTCTAAAATGGGAATGATATTCCCTACCTCCTGATGGTGCTCTGAGGACTGAGAAAGAATCCATGTAAAGGGGTTATCTCACTACAAGCAGGCTATATCACACCCAGCCCTCCTAATGCCCCAGAAGCAACTCCATTGATCTGACCAACAAATACTAAAAACTTTTCCACTGGTGGATCTGGTTGTGAACTCTAGCAAATAACACACCAACTTATCTTAACAGTATGAAGAAACACTTGAAAGACTTAATAAGGGGCGCCTGAGTGGCTCAGTCGGTTAGGTGGCTGACTTCCGCTCAGGTCACGATCTCACAGTTCGTGAGTTCGAGCCCCGCATCGGGCTCTGTGCTGACAGCTCGGAGCCTAGAGCCTGCTTCAGAATCTGTGACTCCCCCATCTCTCTCTGTCCCCTCCCAGCTCATGCTCTGTCTCTGTCTCTCAAAAAAGAAATAAACGTTAAAAACAATTAAGGGGAAAAAAAAAGAAAGACTTAAAAGGTTTACATATTTCCCACGCCAGATTATCAGTCATTCCTTAACAATAAACTGACCTAGTTAAAAGAACAGATTCTGGGGTGCTTGTGTGGCTCAGTTGGTTGAGCATCGGACTCTTGATTTTGGCTCAGGTCATGATCCCAGGGTTATAAGATCGAGCCCTACCTCAGGCTCTGCACCATGGAGGCATGGAGCCTACTTAAGATTCTCTCTTTCTCTCTCTCTCTCTCTCTCTCTCTCTCTCTCTCTCTCTCTCTCCCTCCTTTGCCTTCTCCTCTCTCTCAAAAAAAAAGAACAGATTTTAGAAATAGCTTCAGATGGCCTCTTTACACAAAAATTTGTTGAAGAGGGCGCCTGAGTGGCTCAGTCAGTTAAGTGTCCGATTTCGGCTCAGGTCATGATCTCACAGTTCGTGAGTTCAAGCCCCGCGTCGGACTCTGGGCTGACAGCTCAGAGCCTGGAGCCTGTTTCAGATTCTGTTGTCTCCCTCTCTCTCTGCCCCTTCCCTGTTCACGCTCTGTCTCTGTCTCAAAAATAAATAAACATTAAAAAAAAATTTTTTTAATGCATTTTCAGTCTCCAACCATCTATATCAAAGAAGGCCGGTGTATTATATGACTTAGGAGAACACTAGTTACTATAACATATGAATTTGAGAACTTCAGTGGCTGGTCACCTGGGTGGCTCAGTGGGTTGAGGGTGTCTGACTTCAGCTCAGGTCATGATCTCAAGGTTTGTGAGTTCGAACCCCACATCAGGCTCTCTGCTATCAGTGCAGAGCCTGCTTCAGATCTTCTGTCTCTCTCTCTCTCCCTCTCTTTCTCTGCACCTCTCTGCTTGCACTCTCTCTCTCTCAGAAATAAAAATAAACAAACAAACATTTTTTAAAAAGAATGCCAGGGCCACCTGGGTGGCTCAGTCGGTTAAGTGCCAGACTTCGGCTCAGGTCATGATCTCGCGGTTCGTGGGTTCGAGCCCTGCGTCGGGCTCTGTGCTGACAGCTCAGAGCCTGGAGCCTGCTTGTGATTCTGTGTCTCCCTCTCTCTCTGCCCCTCCCCCACTCGTGCTCTCTCTCTCTCTCTCTCTCTCTCTCTATCAAAAATTAAACATTAAAAAAAATTAAAAAAAAAAAAAGAATGTCAGTGGCAAAACAGGATAGAAATTTATTTCTCACTGGTTAATTTCAGTGTTCTAGTGGACAGGCAGCTTTTCTCCATGTCGGTGACTCTGAGACCCAAGCTTCTTCTGTCTTGTGGCTCTGCATTCCCCTGGGACCTCTTTACAGCCAATGGAAAGATAACAAAAAAAAAGCAGAGACGCTCCACTGCTTCTTAAAAGTTGACCCACGAGGGACACCTGGGTGGCTTAGTTGGTTCAGCATCCAATTCTTGATCTCACAGTTCATGGGTTTGGGTCTTGCAGAGCCTGCTTGGGATTCTCTTTCTCTGCCTCTCCCCCCTTCAAAATGAATAAATAAACATTAAATAAAAAGTTGACCCCTGAGTAGCGCACATCACTTCCACCCACATGTCATTGATGAGAACTAGCCACATGGCCACAGTGGGAGAAAATATTTGCAAAAAATATATATTTGAGGGGCACCTGGCTGACTCAGCTGGCAGAGCATGTGAATCTTGATCTCAGGGGTGTGGGTTTGGGCCCCGTGTTGGGTGTAGAGATTACTTAAAAATAAAACCTTTAAAAAATTTTTTTTATATTTAAATATATATATTTGACAAAGTTATTGTGTTGAGAATATATAAATAATATATATAATAGGAATGTATTATATGCAGGATATATATCTTGAATTTATACACAGGATATATAAAGAGCTCTTATAACTCAATAACAAGAACACCAACAACTCAGTTGGAAAACGGGCAAAAGACTTGAAAAGACACTTCACCAAAGAAAATATACAGACGGCAAGTAAGCACATGAAAAGATACTAAACATCATTGGCCATTAGGGAAGTTCAAATCAAAACCACAATCAGGTACAAGGGCACATCACTGGAATGGCTAAAATGCAAGTGTCCCAAGTGTTGACGAGGAAGTGGGAGCAACTACAACTCACAGACGATGACGATGACAATGAAAAATGGTACAACCACTTTGGAAAACAGTTTGGAAATCTTCTTAAATATAAGATGCTTAAGGTTTTTTTTCTTTAATGTTTCTTCATTTTTGAGATAGAGAGTGAGCACGTGTGAGTGGGAGAGGGGCAGAGACAGAGGGGCACAGGGGATCTGAAGTGGGTTCTGTACTGACAGCAGCGAGCCAGATGCCAGGCTCAACCATGCGAACCGTGAGGTCATGACCTGAGCTGAAGTCAGATGCTCAACCAACTGAGCACCCAGGTGCCCTGAAGATATTTACATTTTTAAAGTTATGTATCACCGACCCCAATTATTTTAGAACATACTTTTTCTTTCCAGAAATACATGGGACATTTAAGAAATTTGATTACATTAGGTCTCAACAATATCAGAAGATTGGTATCCTATAGACCACTTTCTCTGGTCACAATACAATTAAATTTGAAGTCAATTACAAGCACAAAATAGGAAAAATGTGTGCACAAATTAACCACATTTTTTAAAGTCATAGGTTAAATAATAAATCAGTGGAACTTTTTAAATGTTCTATTTTTAAATAATAACAGTACTATATGTCAAAATACGAGAGTTTACCTAAAGCATTACAGTGCTAATTGGAAATATATACTTTTATATATTTATATTACATATTGAGTAACACACATACACACACACACACACACACACACACACACATAAAAAACTAGCAGAACAAACCCAAAGAAAGTTGTAAAGGAGGAAATAATTTTTTAAAGAAAGTAATAAAAATAAAAGCACGGTGGGGCGCCTGGGTGGCTCAGTCAGTTAAGCGTTCGACTTCGGCTCAGGTCACGATCTCACAGTTTGTGACTTCGAGCCCAGCGTCAGGCTCGGTGCTGACAGCTCGCACCTTAGAGCCTGGAGCCTGTCTCCATCTCTCTGCCCCTTCCCTACTTATGCTCTGTCTCTTTCTCTCTCAAATATAAATAAACATTAAAATGTTTTTTTTTAAATAAGAGCACAGAATAATGAAATAGAAAATAAAGGCATATACACAAAACCAATATTTGGTTCTTTTAACAGATTGATAATACTAACAAACCTTTGGCAACATTGACCTCGAAAAAGAATAACAGAAGGCATAGTATAGGTTGGAAAAATAGAGAACATTATAAACCATTTTATGTTAATAAATTTGAAAACTTAGAAACCATGGACAAATTCCTAGAAAAATAAGCAGACTCAAGAAGAAATTAAAAGCCTGAATAGTCCTATAACCATTAAGAAAATGGACTCAGCAGTTAAAATTTTTGCCACAAGGAAAACACCAGTTTACTAGTAACTTCTACCAATCATTCAAGAACAATTAACTCCACTATCATACAAACCGTTTCAAATTATAATAAAGGAAGAAACACCCCCCCATTCATGTTAGCATATAATTCAGGTTAGCATAAAATTAATGCCTAACTGACAAGGACAGTGCACAAAAGAAAAATTATGAGACAATTTCACTGATGGACATAGTTGCAAAACACTTTTTTAAGAGTTAGCAGGACCCACAACTCTATGGTCAACTAATCTTCGACAAAGCAGGAAAGAATATCCAATGGGGAAAAAAAAAACAGTCTCTTCAACAACTGGTGTTGGGAAAACTGGACAGCAACGTGCAAAAGAAGAAAACTGGACCATTTTCCTACACCATACACAAAAATAAATTCAAAATGAATGAAAGACCTAAATGTGAGACAGGAAATCATCAAAATCCTAGAAGAGAACACAGGCATCTTTGACATCAGCTGTAGCAAATTCTTACTAGATACATCTCCTAAGGCAAGGGAAACAAAAGCAATAATAAACTACTGGGACTTCATTAAGATAAAAAGCTTCTGCACAGTGAAGGAAACAATCAACAAAATTAAAAGGCAACCTTTGAAATGGAGCCTGCTTGGGATGTTTGCAAATGACATACATGATAAAAAGTTAGTATCCAAAATATATAAAGAACTTATAAATCTCAACACCCAAAAAACAAATAATCCAGTAATGGGTAGGAGACACAAATAGACACTTTTCCAAAGAAGACATCAGATGGCTAACAGACACATGAAAAAATACTCAGCATCACTCATCATCAGGGAAATACAAATCAAAACCACAATGAGGGGCACCTGGGTGGTTCAGTCGGTTAAGCATCTGGATTCAGTTCAGGTCATGATCTCAGTTTGTGAGTTCGAGCCCCGTGTCGGGCTTTGTGCTGACAGCTCAGAGCCTGGAGCCTGCTTCAGATTCTGTGTCTCCCCCTCTCTCTCTGCCCCGACCCCACTCACGCTCTGTCTCTCTCTCAAAAATAAATAAACGTTAAAAAAAAATTAAAAAAAAAACAAAACACGAGAGCACCTCACACCTGTCAGAATGGCTAAAATTAATGACACAGGAAACAACAAGTGTTGGCAAGGATGCAGAGAAAGGGGAACCCTCTAACACTGTTGGTGGGAATGCAAACTGGTGCAGCTACAGTGGAAAATAGTATGGAGGTTCCTCAGAAAGTTAAAAATAGAATTACCTTACCATTGAGCAATTGTACTACTAGGTATTTACCCAAAGGATACAAAAATACTGATTCAGGGTTGCCTGGGTGGCTCAGTTGGTTAAGCGTCCAACTCCTGATTTCAGCTCAGGTCATGATCTCACAGTTTGTGAGTTCAAGCCCGAGTTGGCCTCTTTGATGAGAGTGCAGAGCCTGCTTGGGATTCTCTCTTTCTCTCTCTCTCTCTTCCCCTCCCCTGTTCGTGCTGTCTCTCACTCTTTCTCTCTCAAAATAAATAAACATTTAAAAAATGCTGATTCAAAGGGATACATGCACCCCCATGTTTATTGCTATAATATTGCAACATTATCAACAATAGCCAAATTATGGAATCAGTTCAAATGTCCATCAACTGAAAAATAGATAAAGAAGATGTGGTGTGTGTGTGTGTGTGTGTGTGTGTGTGTGTGTATATAATGGAATATCACTCAACCATCAAAAAGAATGAAATCTTGCCATTTGCAACGACGTGGATGGAGCTTGAATGTATTATGCTAAGCAAAATAAGTCATTCAGAGAAAGACAAATCCCATATGATTTTACTCGTATAGGGAATTTAAGAAACAAAACAGTGGAACATGGGTGGGGGCGGGGGAGTGGGGAAGAGAGAGGTAAAACATAAAATAGACTCTTAACTCTAGAGAGAAAACTGAGAGATGCTGGAGGGGAGGTGGGGACTGGATGGGTTAAACAGCTGATAGGGATTAAGGAGGGTACCCCACACTGAGCATAGAGCCTGTTTTAGATTCTCTCTCTCCCTCTGCCCCTCTCCCCATGTCACACTCTCTCTCTAAAAAAAAAAAGAAAAGAAAAAGGAAAAGGAAAAATTTTAAATTTAAAAAAGATGTGGAAGAAAAAAATAATTAATTAATTAAATGATAAAAATAAAAATTAGCAAACTAATTCTGGCAATGTATGAAACAGTCATGGCCAAGTTGTGCTTGTTGCAGGAATACAAGACAGTTTTAATGTGAGAAAATCAAACCCATAATTCACACAGATTAAAGGAGAAAAAATGATCATCTCAGTAAATTAAAACATTTTTGATAAATTTAAATATCCATTCATGGGACGCCTGGGTGTCTCAGTAGTTAAGCGTCTTACTTCAGCTCAGGTCATGATCTCATGTTCATGAATTCGAGCCCCACTTTGGGCTCTGTACTGACAGCTCAGAGCCTGGAGCCTGTTTCAGAGCCTGTGTCTCCCTCTCTGTCTGCCCCTCCCTCGCTTGCACTCTGTCTCTATCTCTCTCTCTCGCCCTCTCAAAAATAAATAAACATTAAAAAGATTTTTTAAATATCCATTCATGACCAAATAACGGTCCTGGTCAAAGGGTCAAAAATAAATCCTTACAAAGCTAGAAGCAGAATTTCCTTAACCTCCTACAGTATATCTACAGAAAACTTACAGCAAAAATCCCATGTAATGGTGAAACGTTGAACGTTTTTCCCTTTGAGATCAAAAAAAGAGTAACTGCTTATATTTTCATTCAACATTGTACTGGAGGAAGAGAAGAGAAAGCATAAGACTGAAAAGAAGAAATGAAACACTCATTATTCGTATATATTAACCACTACATGGAAAACACAAAAATCTATAGAGAAATTACTAGCTGTAGTCAGAGAGTTTAGCAAGGTTGCTGAACAACAACAAAAAAATCAATAGACAAAAGTCAATGAATTTCTACAATCAGCAACAAATAAAAAAGTAATTTTTAAAAAGATAACCATGCCAAAGATATTAACTGCAATGCATAAATCTAATAAAAGCTATGTAAGTGCTTTATAGAGAAAATCATAAACCCTTTTAAAACACATTATAGAAGATCTAAAAAACGGGGGGTTTCATGGATACCTTTTCATTTTAATGTATGTTTCTGCTAAGTGTTCAAAATTAACTCTTTGAAAACACACATAAAAACAATTTTAATTTTTTTAAGTTTATTTTGAGAGAGAGAGTGAGTAGTGTTGTGAGCATGTGACTGTGTACAAGTGGGGGAGGGGCGGAGAGAGAGGGAGAGAGAATCCCAAGCAGGCTCCATGCTGTCAGCATGCAGCCTGACTTAAGACTCGAGCTCACGAACTGTGAGATCATGACCTGAGCCGAAATCCAGAGTCAGACACGTAACTGACTGAGCCACCCAGGCGCCCCAGAACAATTTTGATTTTTAAGGTTTTTATTATATTCATTCAAATATCGCTGGCCTATCTACGGAGCACCCGGACAAAAACAATTACGGTTAAATTCGGTCACAGTAACTGTTTTACCAGTTTCAGTAATAGGAATTACATAACTGTACACATATTTTTTAATCTTGTCATCATGAGGGTACATGTGTCAAGGTAGGAGGATAAAACACATTTAACGTTTTGTTGATTTGATGCATAACTTCTAAATATTTGGACATATTGTCATCTGTGGGCCTCCTGTGTTCTCGACATGGGCCCTGCGGACGTTAGGGGGCAGGCCTGATGAGGGGCAATGCAGAGGTCCTGGCTGTGGTCAGGGAACCCATCTCTGGCTCCTGCGGACTTTCGTGGAGGGCACCAGTCCAGGTGAGTCCTACTTGGGAAGGTCAGTCACGCCCCATGAAGACGGTTCCTGAGAAGAAGCTGGCAGGGGTTGGGGAGGTGGGGGCAGGTAGGGGGAGGCCCTATGGGCAAACCAATTCATGCTGCTAAGTGAGGAACCTAAGTATTTGAGGCTCCTTACGCTGTTGAGTCAGGTCTGGACGATGGTCATGTTTGCCAGGAAGTTCTAGAGAGACGTCTGGGGATCACGAGAAAGAGAAACAATTCTTCCTTTCTGCCCATGCTTGAGCAAAATCTGACATTCACTCAACCAACACTTCCAGAGTGCTAATCAGCATCGGCATGAGCACCAGTAAGATTTACTGAGCATTGATGTCCCCGGTCCCTGTGAGGTGACGTTTACATACAACCATCTAAAATACACATTATACACAATAGCCATGTGAATTAGGAGCTGTTATTCCCCCAGTTTTACAGATGATGAAACTGAAGCTTGATATGAACTGATTTGTCCAGGGTCATCCAGTTTGTACACGACAGAGCCAGGATTTGAGTCTGGATCAGCTTGGGTGTCTCTGGGTCTACACCCTGTGCTGAGTGCCAGCACCGAAATTACAGAAGTGAGTCAGTCAGACTCACCCTCACCTGCGAGGACGTCATGGTCTAGTGGGAGAGTCAAACGTGCACGTAGATATGTTTTGATAAACCAACCTGAATAAAGCTAGATCAACAGGACGGACATCTAGACAAAACAAAGCAAATGAGCTGGGAACGAGAAGAGATGTTGGATTGGCAGTGAGAGCCTATCAGACTCTAGAAAGGGATCACACAGAAACAGAGTGGGTGAGCCGTAACCAAGCTAGGTTAATGTTAGATTGTGCAAGACTTCTAACGCCTAGCGAAAGGGTTTGGACTTTATCATCCAGTTAATGTTAAGGTAGAGGAGTGACATTAAAAACATAGCATTAAGATTCATTTCTGTCCTCTGAGTTCAGTGGGTGGAGTGGGCACAACTAATGGCAAGATAACCAGCGGACCAGTGAGGAAGCCCCGGGCATGCAGTCATCTGGCCTTAAGGCAGGGCCTTGGCCGTCAGGGAGAAAGGAATGGATACAATGAGCTCAGTAAAGAAAGTCTAGATAGATAGGGCTTGCCCTTGGTTGGCTAGCCAAGGGGAACTAGTTAAGATGAAGACTAGGAAAAAGAATGGCGCACCACCAGGAATGCAGGATAGCCTTTAAAAATGGTTATGAACAGGGGTGCCTGGGTGACTCAGTCGGTTAAGTGTAAGTGTCTGACTTCAGCTCAGGTCATGATCTCGCAGTCTGTGGGTTCGAGCCTCACGTCAAGCTCTGTGCTGACAGCTCGGAGCCCGGAGCCTGCTTCGGATTCTGTGTCTCCCTCTCTCTCTCTCTCTCTCTCTGTCCCTCCCCCCAATCACACCCCCTCTGTCACTCTGTGTCTCTCAAAAATGAATAAGTGTTAAAAAACATTTTCTTAACGGTTATGAGCATTACATAGCAATATGGGGAAATGTTATGATATTACAGTAAGTGAAAAGAACGGAATTTTTTATTTTTTTTATTTTTATTTTTTAACGTTTATTTATTTTTGGGACAGAGAGAGACAGAGCATGAACGGGGGAGGGTCAGAGAGAGGGAGACACAGAATCCGAAACAGGCTCCAGGCTCTGAGCTGTCAGCACAGAGCCCGACGCGGGGCTCGAACTCACGGACCGCAAGATCGTGACCTGAGCCGAAGTCGGCCGCTCAACCGACTGAGCTACCCAGGCGCCCCAAGAACAGAATTTTTTAAATCACATGTGCCTGTGATTACAGATATCTTTTTAAAGCACAAGAAAGAGGGGCGCCTGAGTGGCTCGGTCAGTTAAGCATCCGACTTCGGCTCAGGTCATGATCTTGCAGTTCGTGAGTTCGAGCCCCGCGTCGGGCTCTGTGCTGACCGCTCGGAGCCTGGAGCCTGCTTCGGATTCTGTGTCTCCCTCTCTTTCTGTCCCTCCCCTGCTCATGCTCTGTCTCTCTCTGTCTCAAAAATAAATAAAACATTAAAATTTTTACAAAAATAAATAAATAAATAAAGCACAAGAAAGAGGGGAGCCTGAGTGACTCAGTCAGTTAAGTGTCCAACTTCAGCTCAGGTCATGATCTCATGGCCCTGAGTTTGAGCCCCACATTGAGTTCTGTGCTGACAGTTCAGAGTCTGGAGCCTGCTTCGGATTCTGTGTGTGTGTCTCTCTCTCTCTGCCCCTCCCCTCTGCATGCACTCTGTCTCTCTCTCTCAAAAATAAACAAACATTAAGGTCGATTACTCTTTAAAAAATAATAATGATAAAACAAAACACAAGAAAGAATAAACCAAACATATTAGTTATCCTACTCCAAAAATTTCTTTCTACTTGGTTAGTGTTTTGGACTGTCTTGTGTCCCCCCCCCCGCGCCCCCGTCAAAATTCATATGTGGAAGCCCTAACACCCAGTGTAATTGTATGTGGAGACAGGACCTTTAAGGGGTAACTAAAGTTAAATGAGGGTTTGGCCCTGATCTGGTAGGACTGGTGTCCTTCTAAGAAGAGGAAGAGACACCAGGGCTCTCTCTCTGCCTCCACACGTGCCCAAAGAAAAGGCCAAGTGAGCACATAGCAAGAAGGCACCATCTTCAAGCGGAGGAGAGAGGCTTTACCAGGAACCAAGACTACTGGCACCTTGATCTTGGACGTCTGTTGCTGGATTTGTGGTTTAAGCAGCCCAGTCTGTAGGATTTTGTTATGGCAACCTGAGTGGATCCATCCAGTATGCTAATCAGACACCAAGCCCTGCCGATTCCTCCTTTGCAATTCTCCTTACGATCATGGCTTCCTTCCTCGCCATTCCCACTGCAAGCGTGGCTCAAGGCCACCTTGTGCCCATATGAATGCAATCGGTTCTTTCATCTTTCTGGCTCTGCACTTCCGGACTTGCTTCTCATACTCCCATCCACAAACTCTTACCTAGCTCCACCCTGACTATCATCTCAAACTTCGGAGGCATTTGAATCTGACAACTGATATTTTCCTCTAGCACCCACCCTCAGTTCCCTCTTCCTAGAACGCTCGGCGCTCACCTCTCAGGTGCAAGTTCTCTGGCCTCTCCAGGTGAACTACAGTTTTTTCATCGTAGGTGTGGAAAGATATCCAGTGCAGACAGGCACTCAAATGGCTGGAGTGAAGACAGTCTCTTTCCACCTCTTCGCCTCATCTCTGCCTGTCTTTCCTTAGCTCCATATGCCCAGGCTTGTACCGCAGACAGCATTTTCCCCATGGAGGGAAAGAGGACCGTCGGCAGCCTTAAGCCTAAAGCATCCTAGCTTACCACACTTCATGGGAAAACAAAGTTTCTTTCTCTTAGCATCCACGTGTCAAAATCCGAGAGGGACTGTGACTGGTCCTTCTTGGGTCAAGTGCAAGAGGTAGATTCTAACAGGCCAGAGCTAGGTCACAATACTGTAGTTTGCAAGAACAAGAGAAGCCCCTAAAAGAGAAAAAGATGTTGAGCAGATAAAAGCAAATGTCAGAGCACCTGGGTGGCTCAGTCGGTTAAGCGTCTGACTCTTGATTTCAACTCAGGTCATGATCTCATGCTTTGTGAGATCGAGCCCCGAGTCTGCACTGTCAGCACAGAGCCTGCTTGGGATTCTTTCTCTCTCTCTCTCTCTCTGCCCCTTCCCCACTCTCTTTCTCTCTCAAAATAAATAAATAAGTAAACATTTTAAAAAAGATAAAAGCAAATGTCAGGTCTTCCAGGCAATACCAGCCCAGCACACAGGACAGCCTGCCCAGGGTCACGGTCACTGACTTGGCTGCATCCCGCAAAAGTGAATCAAACAGCACCTCCCTAGACAGAGCCCAACACCCTGTACTCCCCCGCACCCTCTGGGCCATAGGTAATCTATTCCAATTGGTAATCCAATACAGAAGCATTTGTGCATTTCTTGGAACAATGGAAATGTTTTTCTTCCACAATGATTCATACAAGCCTGGCTGTGGGGTTTTACAAAGAAGGGAAAACAGATACTGACATCTCGGATGCAGAACTCTGAGTTCTTCCAGAACAAAGCTGGGCCCCAATTTGACAAGGAAGGATCTGCTTCATGATACAAAGGGGAAAAATGTGTCCCGGCTTTAAAGTTAGGCTAACACTGGATTAGAGCACAAAATACATCTTCAGAAGCTGTGTCCTGAGAGGTCCTTTAACTATGGTAAGCCAAGGCTGGCAACGGGAAAGTGAATTGGCACCCGTATACATTGTTAGGGGGCATGCAAACTAGCCTTTCCAGGAGCGATGTCTTTAAATGCCAATACCCTTTGACCCACAAATTTCATTTCCAGGAATTCACTCTAAGCAAACAAAAAAAGCTGTTCACCGTGGTATTATTTATGACAGTGAAAATTTAGGAGCAACATGAAGGAATGCTTAGATGTCTTTATGGTGAATCCTCTCCACGGGATATTTTTCAGCAATTAAAAATGACATTAGGGGTGCCTGGGTGGCTCAGTGAGTGAAGCATGTGACTCTTGATTTCAGCTCAGGTCATGATCTCTGGTTCACGGAATCGAGCCCCATGTGGGGCTCTGCACTGACATCTCGAAGCCTGCTTGGGATTCTCTCTCTCCTGCTCTCTGCCCCTACCCCACTTGTGCATGCATATGCATACATGCACTGTCCCTCTCTCAAAATAAGTAAGCAAACATTTTTTTAAAAATCAAAATACTATTTCTGATTTTCAGTTTGTCAGAGCTCAAAGACATTGTTAACAATCTGTGTTGGTGATGGTATGGGAAACATGTACTTTTACATGTTATTTAACTGGCAATCAGATAGTATCTATCAAAACTTAAAGTGTACATTTTAAAACAAATCTGCCGACTTGGCAAAATTTCACTGCCAGGAACTTATCCTACAGATATTACTGACACATGTGCGTAAAGAGTAAGTCCGTTGCTTGAAACACTGTCTATAAGAACAAAAGAAAGGACTAATCCTCAGTAGGAGAGTGGATAATACATTATGGTACATCCATGCAATATATATACTATTAGCTGTTGAAAAGAAAGACCATGTCAAAACCATATGTGCTTTTGTGGGATGATTGCCAAGATATAGTCAGTGAAAAAAATCAAGAAAGGGAAAAAAAATGAAGAATGCAAAACAGTATGTCTGGTCTTCCACTATTTGCCTAGGAAAAAAGCTCATTTCTGTTTGAATATGCACAGACTTTCACAAGATACACAAGCAAGCGATTACAATGTTTCCTCTGGGGAGGATGACTGAGGTCAAGGGTGGCAAAGAGACTTTTCATTGTACACTGGGTAATATGTGAATTTTTTAAAATCATGAGTGCGTATTTCCTTTAAAAGAAAAAAAGATAAAAATTGGGGTGCCTGGATGGCTCAGTCGGTTAAGCATCCAACTTCGGCTCAGGTCATGATCTCACAGTTCGTGAGTTCGAGCCCTGCGTCAGGCTCTGTGCTGACAGCTCAGAACCTGGAGCCTGCTTCAGATTCTGTGTGTGTGTCTCTCTCTCTCTGCCCCTCCCCAGCTCATGCTCTGTCTCTATCTCTCTCTCCCTCTCTCTCTCTCAAACATAAATATTAGAAAAATAATAATAAAATAAAAAATAATTTAAAAAGACAAAAATAAAATACATGGGCTCTAAAAAGGATGTCTATGTATGTTTACAGTTACATAGATAAATACCTATATCATTCTGTTAAGTGAGAAAGGTAAGTTAAAGATTGTATATATGGTATATTCACAGTTATGTAAAAGGAGGAAAAATGTTTGGAGAAAAAAGACTGGACGAAAAGGAGGAAACGTACCAAAATGTTAATGTTGGGACTAAGCCTGACTTATCTTTTAACTTTTTCTGTAGTTTCCAAAATGTCTTTAATAATCACATTTCACTTTACAATGGAAAAAATAAACTTTAAAAAGCTACATCAAATTAAAATACAGTATCCACCCATCTTTGCAGTCCAAATGCAGAAGGTAAAATCAGAGAGACAAGAAGTTAATATACCACTCAAACTCCTTTCGACTCCATGATTCTGCATTAATGAAGTTGTGATTTTTTTCTCCTTTTTACTTTCTCCAGCTTGGCAAGTGCTGCCGACAAAGACAAGACATAGTTCATCAATCAGCCAAAAGGAAACTGTATTTATAATACCCAATATAATGACTATGCAGCTGAATGAGCTTTATCAGACATTACTGCATTGCAAACTGATACCACCTTTTTGGAAAGCAATTTGGCTATATAAACTTGCAACTATAAAAGGTGACCCAGTAATTTGACTTCTGGAATCCTAGGGAAGAAACCTGAAATACTAGCATAGTTTATGCGAAAAGATCTTAGTTAAGAATGGTATGCAGGAGCGCCTGAGTGGCCCAATCAGTTCAGTGTCCAACTTTGGCTCAGGTCATGATCTCACAGTTTGTGAGTTTAAGCCCCGTGTTGGGCTCCACACTGGTGGTGCGGAGCCTGCTTGGGATTCTCTCTCTCCCCCTCTCTGTCTCTGCCCCTTCCCTGAGGGCTCTCTCTCTCTCTCTCTCTCTCTCTCTCTCTTTCAATAATAAATAAATAGGGGCGCCTGGGTGGCTCAGTCTGTTGAGCGTCCGACTTTGGCTCAGGTCATGATCTCACGGTTTGTGAGTTCGAGCCCCGCATCAGACTCTGTGCTGACAGCTCAGAGCCTGGAGCCTGCTTCAGATTCTGTGTGTGTCTCTCTCTGCCCCTACCCACTCACACTCTGTCTCTCTCTCCTTCAAAAATAAATGAACATTAAAAAAACAATTTTAAATAAATAAACTTTAAAAAAAAGACTGGAATGCAACCATTAAAAAAGTACAATTATGAAGAGCATGTGGCAACAGGGGAAAATGTTTATGCAACAGTGTTTGCATGTGAAAGAAAAAGACATGCATATATGGACATGCGTAGATCAGATCATTACAACCACTTCATAAAATGCCCATGAAAAAAGCCCCAGAAGGAAGTACATCAACATGGTCACAATACTTGCATTTAGGTGGTAGGATCTTGGGGAAGTTCTGGGGATTTTTCTCCTTTTCTCTTTTCCAAAATGCTTATAATGTATCCTTTGTTAAAATGATACACTTATAAATACTTAAAAATTTGAAGTCTGGGCTGTTCCACAGGAAATGATTACCCTTTCTGTCACTGAGTCTCTATGTCCCATTAGTGAAAACAAAGGCCCTTCACCTCATGTAATAATAACAGTCACTGATATTTATTACGCAACCACCTTCTGCCAAGTGGTGGTCACATATTTTAGTTCGATTAATCCAGTGAAGTAGAGATTCTTATTACCATTTTTGCAGATGGGGACAATTGAGACGCAGGCTAAACGATACAACGAAGAGGTGACAGCATCAGGAGCAAACCCAGGTCCTTCTCGCCTCAAACCCAGTGCTTCCCACCATGTCACAATAACTACCCAAAAACAGTTCTTGGGGTCCAGGGTGTGCCACAAGAGTGCTAATGCTTTATATACTTTTTTTTTTTCATTTATTAACCCTGTAGATATAGATGGTGTTCTCATCTTATAAATGAGGAAACAGCAGCTAAGGGAGCTTAAGGGACCAACATACCACACAGTTGGTAAGTGGCAGAACAAGGATTCTGACCCACGTTGGCCTATGTTGGTAACCATGATGCTCTTGTGCCTTCCCACGACAAGGAAAACGCAGACACTCTGAGCCTGGGAACATGGGGCACCATCCCCGGCACAGCCGCTGTCAAGAAAAGGAAGCATCTGGCAGGAAGGTGAACACAGTAGGAGGTGGGTTCCCGGGCTGTCCCGGCCAGGCGGGGCCGGCTCTGTGCACACCCACACACCTGAGGCCCCAGGCTGGATGAGTGGGGCTGTGCAGAGACATCCATGTGGCCTGGCCTAGGGCCAGCACAGATGTCACGCCCTCCTGCCAGCACTGATAGAGCTCATGCTAACCTGCCAAAAAAGCCTGAAGAAAAGCCGATAAAGCTCTCTTAAGGATTCCTGGTTCTCGGGTGTGTGGAGAGACAACGCTGGTGGAAAATTCCAGCGCCACCTGGCTTGGCGAAAGACAGTGAGGTCTCGCGCGTCCTTGACCCCCAGGAGCCATAGGGCCCTGCTGGGACCTGAAATCCAGGACGAGGCTGGAGCTCTGTGCCTGGACCCAGAGGCTGAGCAAACAATATGTTATAGGACTCAAACTCTCGCAGGGAACAGGAAGCCCAGGTCAGCCTTGGGGTGGCCAAACCAGAGGGACTCAGGCCAGAGGCCAAGGGAGGCCTGAGAATGGTCAGAGGGCATCTGAGTTGCGGGCAGAGCTGAGTGGACAGACCGGCCCCAAAGAGAGCTCTGAGGATACAGAATATTGGGGACCCTCAAACACTGCTGGTACAAGTGACCCTGGACCCAGGCCTTTGAAAGACAGCTTGGTGTTACCTGGGACGCATCCTGTGGCACAGTGACTCTGCCCATCATAACATACTCAGAGAAGCCCTTCCACCACATGGGCTCCAGAAAGTTCGTAGGAGTGCTCCTCATAAAAACAAAAGCCACAAAAGGCCCAAACATCCATGGACATGAGAATGTACCAAAAATATGTACACTCTAGGGGAGCCTGGGTGGCTCCGTTAGTCAAACGTCCAACTCTTGATCTCAGCTCAGCTCTTGATCTCAGAGCCGTGAGTTCAAGTCCCACACTGGGGCCCCACATATATATGGGGCACCTGAGTGGGCTCAGTTGATTAAGTGTCTGACTCTTGATTTTGGCTCAGGTCATGATCTCGTGGTTTGTGAGTTCGGGTCGCACATTGGGCTCTGCTCAGGCAGCGTACAGCCTGCTAGGGATCCTCTCTCTCTGCCCCTCCCCGGCTCATGTTTTCTCTCTCTCTGTCTCTCTCTCCCTCCGCCCAATAAATAAATAAACTTAAAAATATACAGTCTATGCATATACTGAAATACTATATAGCCACAGAAACAAGTGAATCCCATAAGTACACTGCAAACACATTGTAAAATAAAGCAAATCGCCATATAATATACTCGGTGTGATTTCATTTAGAAGAAGTCCAAAAAACTCTCCGGACCGAACAACATCTTGATTAGGGACGCAGGCTCAAGTTGTAAAATCAGACAAGTGAGAGAATGACGAGCACAAAATTCATGGTGGTCACCTGCAAGGGTACTGAGTAGACAGGGTGGAATGTGGGACACACAGGGCGTTTTGAAAGTACCGGAAATAGGGGCGCCTGGGTGGCACAGTCGGTTAAGCGTCTGACTTCAGCCAGGTCACGATCTCGCGGTCTGTGAGTTCGAGCCCCCGTCGGGCTCTGGGCTGATGGCTCAGAGCCTGGAGCCTGTTTCCGATTCTGCGTCTCCCTCTCTCTCTGCCCCTCCCCCATTCATGCTCTGTCTCTCTCTGTCCCAAAAATAAATAAACGTTGAAAAAAAAATTTTTTTTTTAAATAAAAAAAAAGAAAGTACTGGAAATAGTGTCTTCGCTGAGTTAGGTGCTGGGCACTGAGTATTTATCTTCATTCTTTTTCTTTGAGCTGACCCCATGCATTACATATACACTCACGTGTATACATAAAATACTTCAGATTTAAAAAGGAGACCTCAAGAAAAATCACATTAGTGAGCTGTTGCTTGTTAAATGGAGGTGGCCCCACACTGGCCAGCCGGCCCCGCTCTGACCAGCCCCGCTGACTGTGAACGCCCAGAGGAGGGAGGGTATGGGCGCAGGCTGGCCTAGGGAAAGGGAGTGCAGAGGACAAAGGGCACGTCTGAAGTTAGAAGGCTGAGTTCAAATGCCATCTTTGCTACCAGTTGCTGCAGGACTCTGGGCAAGTAACTAAACTTCTCTGAGATTGGGGCACCTGGGCGGCTCAGTCAGCTAAGTGTCCGACTTCGGCTCAGGTCATGATCTCGTGGTCCATGAGTTTGAGCCCCACGTTGGGCTCTGTACTGACGGCTCAGAGCCTGGAACCTGCATCAGATTCTGTGTCTCCCTCTATCTCTGCCCCTCCCCTGCTCGCACTCTGCCTCTCTCTCTCTCAAAATTAACCCTAAGTATAATTATTATTATTATTGTTATAAACTAAGATAAAAAGAATAAACTTCTCTGAGAGTAAGTGTCACTTGCAATAGGAGGCGTAAGCTAAGAAAGACCCTAGGCTTTTATCCCTGAATCTTTAGCACAACAGCATCTTGTTTGGCACAGAGTAATAAACATACTTCAAATACCCAGACTCATCATGAGAAAAACACCTGACCAGTTCTCCGTGAAACTGTCACGTCAAGGTCAACAAAAACAGGAAGGCACAAAAGGACAAATGCTGCATGATTCTGCTCCTACGAGGTGCTGAGAATAGTCAGATTCATAGAGAAAATAGTACAGGGGCACCCGGCTGGCTCAGTCAGGAAAGCCTGGGACTCTTGATCTCTGGGTCCTGAGTTCAAGCCCCAGGTCGGGTGTAGAGATTACTTTAAAAGATAAATAAATAAAAATAAACTAAAAAAGGAAGGAAGGAAGGAAGGAAGGAAGGAAGGAAGGAAGGAAGGAAGAAAGAGAAAGAAGGAAAGAAAGAAAGAAAGAAAGAAAGAAAGAAAGAAAGAAAGAAAGAAAGAAAGAAAG
>NW_024412446.1:4882747-4904432 GCF_014898765.1 Herpailurus yagouaroundi | reverse complement strand
AAGAAAGAAAGAAAGAAAGAAAGAAAGAAAGAAAGAAAGAAAGAAAGTATAGAGGTTACCAAGGGCTGGGAGGAGGGGAACACAGGGTGTTGTTTAACGGGTACAGAGTTTTTCTGGGATGATGGCAAAGTGGTGAAGGCTGTATGACAATGTGAATGGACATAATGCTGCTGAACCATACACTGAAATATGGTTGTATTTTATGTTTTGTGTCTCGCTGCGATTTTATGTTTTTAAGTTTATTTATTTATTTTGAGAGAGAGACAGAGACAGCACATGTTGGAGAAGGGCAGAGAGAGAGAGGGAGACGGAGAATCACGAGCAGGCTCCACACTGTCAGCGCAGAGCCTGATGCAGGGCTCAAACCACGAACCGTGAGATCCTGACCTGAGCCGAAACCAAGAGCCAGACGCCTAACCGACTGAGCCATCCAGGCGTCCTTTGCTGCAATTTAAAAAATAAATAAATAAATAAACGGAATAAAAAAATGAGACACCACCACAACAGCAGCCAAGCAGAGCCTAAAAAGACCTGACAAGTAAATGTAATGTGGTTTCCTGGATGGGATCCTGGAACAGAAAAAGACATTGGGCAAAACTGCAGAAAATCTATATAAACCGTAGACTTCAGTTAATCATAATGTGTTAACACTGCTTCGTTCATTATAACAAAGGTATCATATTCATGTAATACGTTAGTAAAGAAGGAAACTAAGTGTGGGGTAGATGGGAACTCTGAACTATCTTCTCAATTTTTCTGAAAGCCTAAAAACAGGGGTGCCTGGGTGGCTCAGTCGTTTAAGTGTCTGACTTCAGCTCAGGTCATGATCTCACAGTTTGTGGATCCGAGCCCCACGTCGGGCTCTGTGCTGACAGGTCGGAGCCTGGAGCCTGTGTCAGATTCTGTGTCTCCTTCTCTCTCTGGCCCTCTTCTGCTTGCACTCTCTGTCTCTCTCAAAAATAAAATAAACATTTAAAAAAAAAGAAATTAAAAAAAAATAAAATCTAAAAATAAACTCTAAAAACTAAAATTACATATAAATAAGTGTATCTATGTAAATCCATATAATTATATATAAAATCACAATTTTTTTTTAAATATATACACACATATAGTAAAGGAAGGATAAAAGGGACTAAGGGATTGAGGGAAAGAAGTTTCCTGACATTGAATGTAAGGTGTCAAAACAGAAGGGGGGGAGACAGGGAGGGGATGTGGGCCAGGCCCTAAGCCTCAGTTTTCAGGACATTCCTGGGGTGTGGGGGCAGCAGGGGGCAGGGGGGCAAGTTACCAGCACAATGGCAGATCCTCAACCACAGACCGACCACGTCCGTGTTCTTGTGGTTCTCGTCCTGCCCACCTACCCAGAAACAGTGGCCCTGACTATAAGTTGGTCTCTCCCCTGCCCTCCTAAATCTTCCTCCCCAATCTTTGACGAAGAATGGATTAATTGCTCTTCATTTCATATTTCTTACCACCGACATTCTACATTTGACACCTCTTCTTCAAAACCAGACCCAGGGCCTGGCAGACCACTGAGAGACCACAGAAAGGCCACCCGAACTGGGAGCTTCTGCCCCCTGGCCCCCTCATGAGCTCCATCAAAACAGAGAGTCTCCCAGTAACACGGAGTCACAGAATCTATGAGGCCACCCACCCCTCAGCCCTTGCACAGGGCCTTTCCAAGCCTTTCTAAGTAAGGAGCTGAGGCCCACAGGGTCCATGTGACTCGTCTAAGATCATAGCTAGTTGAAGGCGGGGCTGAGATCAGGACCCAGGATTCCTGAACCCCAGGCTTTTCTCCTATAATGTGCTGCCTTCCTGCATCTGACATTTAATGCACTTCTGTTTCTGGTAATAGAGCCGACTAGACACTCTGAACTACTTCCTGCTGAAACGTTAAAACTGCTGGGTAAAATGTTTCACTCCTTTAAAGGCACCAAGTGAGCTGGCGCAAAGGGTCAGAGGCCAAAAAAGAAGGGAAAGCAGGAACCCGGACAGGATGTGGACACTGGCTTTCTCCCCGAGGAAACACGCCAAAGCCAAGCAACCTTGGGCTTCGGTTTTCAAGGCCTGTTGGGCACATGAAAGGGGAGACAAAGCCTCGCGCCGGCAAGGTGGGGAATCTGACAGAGAACTTTCTGCGAAGCTGGGCCCTATCTCCAGGACAGGAGTGGGCTAGAAATAAGTTCATGAAATAAAACTCTTCACAGAGGACCAAGGCAAACTGCCCATGTTAAGTAAACATTGCAAGTGGGTGGAAAGAAAAAAAAAATTTTACCCTAAGAATTCTTAAACCACAAGCCAGCTCTCATATTTAAATTCATATGGTGGGCAAAACTCCTCAAGCCAACTGAGCAAGGCTTTAAGGGGGCAGGAGAGTTAGTCATATGACTGTCTAGGGGCAGAGCATTCCAGGCAGGGAGAGGCAATTGCCAATTCAAAGGTCCTAAGGCAGGGCCATGCCTGGCTTGTTCCAGGAACAAGAACAGGCCTCAGGGCCTGGAATGGAGACAGCCAAGGGGAAGGAGAAGAAGATGACGTCACAGAAGTAACAGGAGACCAGGTTGGACGAGGCCTGGTGTGCCGCTGTAAAACCGTGGACTCTCTGAATTGCCAAGCCTCTGGAAGAGTCTGAGCGAAGAAGTGAGGTGATCTAACTTACACATTAAAAGGATTGCCCTGGGGGGGGGCGCCTGGGTGGCTCAGTCGGTTAAGCATCTGACTTGGCTCAGGTCAGGGGCTGGCTTTGGCTCAGCCCCACATCGGGCTCTGTGCTGACAGCTGGGGGCCTGGATCCTGCGTTGGATTCTGTGTCTTCTCTTCTTTCTGCCCTTCCCCCACTCATGCTCTCTCTCTGTTTCTCAATAGTAAATAAACGTTAATTTTTTTTTTTTTTTTTTAAAGGATTGCCCTGGGGCGCCTGGGTGGCTCAGTCCGTTGAGTGTCTGACTTCAGCTTAGGTCGTGATCTCGCAGTTCGTGAGTTCAAGCCCTGCATCGGTCTCTGTGCTGACAATGCAGAGCTGGAGCCTGCTTCAGATTCTGTTCCCTCCCTCTCTCTCTGCCCCTCCCCTGCTTGTGTTCTCTCTCTCAAAAATAAACAAATAAATAAACTTTAAAAAAATGGATTGCCCTGGGGTGCCTGGGTGGCTCAGTAGGTTAAACATCCAACACTTAATTTTGGCTCAGGTCATGAACTCATGGGTCGGTGAGTTTGAGCCCCGTGTGGGGCTCTGAGCTGACGTTGTAGAGCCCGCTTGGGATTCTCTCTCTCTCCCACTCTGTTCCTCCCCAGCTCAGTCTCGTGTACTCCAGATAGATAGATAGATAAACTTAAAAAATAAAAGGATTGCCCTGTGGTGATGGCTGTGCAAGAATATGAATGTATTTAATGCCACTGCACCATATGCATTAAAATGGTAAATTTTATATTCTGTGTATTTTACCACAATTTTTTAAAAAAAATGATCACCTTGGGGGCGCCTGGGTAGAGCAACCGACTTTGGCTCAGGTCATGATCTCCAAGTTTGTGAATTCAAGCCCCACATCGGGCTCTGTGCAGACAGCTCAGAGCCTGGAGCCTGCTTCGGATTCTATGTCTCCCTCTCTCTCTGCCCCTCCCCCACTCATGCATGCTCTGTCTCTCTCTGTCTCAGAAATAAACATTAAAAAAAAAAAAAAAAAGATCACCCTGGCTCCTGTGCTCAGAATATGTGGAATGAAAGCTTGAAGACCAAATTGAAAGGTATTCCCACTAATCTAGATGAAAAATGATGCTGGCTCCAGTAAGGATGATATAGCAGGAGAGGAGATGAGGTCATATTGCGAATGTGCCTGGAAGCCAAATAGGTTCCTGACATTGTGTGTAAGGTATCAAATGAAGGAAAGATCACAATGACTCCGAGCTTTCTGTCCTGAGCAACTGGAAGGACAAAACTGCCATTGACTGAATAGGGGGCAGGTTTATAGGTGACAACAGGAAGTTAAGTTTGGGACTTGCTGGCTGCGATGTCTGTTACACATTCAAGGGGAGACGTCAAGTGTTGGTGAAAAGGCAGTGCCACTGGAACCTTTGAACACTCCTAGGGGAGTGAAAGTCAGAACCGCCTCGGAGAACCCTTTGTCAGTTACCTACTAAAGCTAAACGTGTGTGTCATCTGTGACCCAGCCACTCCACCCCTAGGTGCGTGCCTGATAGCAATTAAAGACGTGAAGGAGAACACTCAAAGCCAGCCGGCATTCCTCAGAATAACCCTAAACTGGACAAAATCCATCCACAGTGGATTCAATGGTGACATATTCACATAATGATGTATTATCCGGCAATGCACATAAGCAAGCTATTGCTATGCAATCACGTGGATGAATCTCCGGTCACAGAATATAATCTTTGCAGAGTATAAAGTCAGACAGAGAGAGAATAAAAAGCCGGTGGCCAATTTATTCAAAAGCAGATGAAACAGGTATTCAAACAAAAACTTGCCCATGAATGTCCACAGCGGCACCACTCGTGACAGCCAAGAGGTGGAAACGACCCAAATGGCCATCAACAGATGAGTGGATGAAGACATGTGGTATATAGTGATATGATAGAGTACTATTTAGCCATAATAAAGAATTAAATTTCAGTACCTGCTACAACATGGATAACGTTGACAACATTACGCTAAGTAAAATAAGCCAGGTACAGAGGCCATATATTGTGTGGCTTCATTTATAATGAAATATCCAGAACAGGCAGGTCCATAGAAACAAAAGGCAGATGAGTGGTTGCCAGGGGCTGAGAATGGGGGATGGGGCATGACTGCTAATGGTCATGGGGTTTCCTTTCTGAAGTGACCTAGGTAATGGTGATGGCTGCACAACATTATGAGTGTGCTAAATGCCACTGAATTGCATGCTTTAATGTGGTTAAAATGGGGGGCACTTGGCTGGCTCGGTCAGAAGAGCATGTGACTCTTGATCTCGGGTCATGAGTTCAAGCCCCACACTAGGCATAGAGATTACTTTAAAAAAAATAGCTGGGGCACCTTGGTGGCTCAATCAGTTGAGCGTCTGACTTCAGCCCACGTCATGATCTCAAGGTTCAGGAGTTCAAGCCCCACATTGGGCTGCTCACTGCTGTTGGCACAGAGCCCACTTCCAGTCCTCTGTCCCCCTCTCTGTCTGCCCCTCCTCCACTTGTGCTCTCTCTCTCTCTCTCAAAAATAAACACCAAAAAAAGTGGTTAAAATGGTAAATGTTATATGTATTTTACCACAATCAACTAAAAAAAGATAAAACTAATGTGTCGTGTTATAATCAGGATAGTGGTTACCTTGGAGTATAGAGAGGGCTGTGTGGGAGGAAGCACAGGATGCCGGGGGGGTGCTGGTAATATACCTTTTTTTAAACCTGTATGGTAGTGACATGAGTGTGTCCATCTTGCAAAGAATCATTGAGCCAAAGAGACAAGTAAAGACAATTCTTTCAAGGAGTTTTGCTGCAAAGTGGGGCCGAGAAAGTGGGCAGGAGCTATAGAGGAAGTAGGACGGAGGGAGGGTTGTTTTCAGATTGGAGAGACAATCATAGTGGGTTTGTTGGGGTTTTTTTAATGTTTGTTTATTTTTGAGAGAGAAAGAGAGAAACAGAGCACAAGGAGGGGAGGGGTAGAGAGAGAGGGAGACACAGCATCCAAAGCAGGCTCCAGGCTCTGAGCTGTCAGCACAGAACCCGACTCAGGGCTCAAACCCATGACTGTGAGATCAAGACCTGAGCCGAAGTCACACACTCAACCGACTGAGCCACCCAGGCGCCCCTGAGACAGTCATGGTTTTTGTGCACACAAGAATAATCTAAGAAGGAAGGGGGAAGCAGACAACAAGGGAAAGGTAGGAGAGAATTGCTTCAAGTGGACCCTGAGTGAGGCGGAGGACCCGGGGTCTTGTGCGGGAGTGGGGGGTCTGCAGTCAGTCCACCCGCAGGAACAAGCGGGAAACTGGTCACATGAGTGTCAGAGCTGGGGAGCAGTGGTTATTGCCCCCAGTTCACCAGTGAGCAGTCTGACAGTCGGGGAGAAGAGCGGATTGCCCACGCTCACATAGCTGGAGCCAGAAGTGGAAACCTGGTCGGCCTGACTGCAGGTGCACCACACCCGGCTGCCCGAGAGCCTCGAGTTCACCTCCCTACCACGCAAAGCAGCATCTTCTATTGTCCACCCTGAAATAGCTTCTGAAACTCTTAGGAGTGGCACCCTAGGTTTCTAAGCATCCTGGGATTTAATGAACAAGGCTGTTCCACCTTGTCGATATGCCTGGTCATTTAAAGGACTGGTATTACAGGTCCTCCTCAGCCCTCATTCTTCCAGGCTGAAGAATCCTAACTGGGGAGCTTGCCCTCGTGGTAAAAGCCATTCATCACTCTACTGTCTGGCCCCTTTCCAGTTCTAGTACAACTTTCTTGGAATGCAGAGGCCATAACAACAGAAACCACAGTGGCTTCCATTTTGAAGAGCCTTTTACAGGGACATGAGCCCCATTTATATCTTCACACCGATGGTCAGCAGGGCTGTGACTCACCCAAGTCACACAGAGTGACAATAGAGCCCAGCAGAGGAGACTTCCAACTGCCGTGACCTCACAGCCAACAGCCTACAGATGGGCACATACAGGAGTCAGGGCACATTCAGCTGCAAGTGATGGGGGAAGGTTCTATCAGGCTGGCTTAAAGCGGGGCGCCTGGGTGGCTCAGTTGATTGAGCATGTGACTCCTGATTTCGGCCCAGGTCACGATCTCACAGTTTGTGGGTTCAAGACCCACATCGGGCTCTGTGCTGACAGTGCAGAGCCTGCCTGGGATTCTCTGTCTCCTTCTCTCTCTACCCCTCCCCTGTTTGCACTCTCTCTCAAAAATAAATAAACTTAAAAAAAAAAAAAAAAAAAAGATGGGCTTGAAGCATTAAAGAGGATTTACTGAATAACATAACTGGAAGTCCTAAAGTAAGCAGGCTTCTGGGCTGGCTGACAGGGGCTCAATGGTGTCATCACGGTCCCAGTTTCATTCTGTCTTGCCACCCACAGGGGCTGCACTGAGTTGTATGGCGGCCCCCTCGCACCAGAAAAAGATATGGCTCCCTCCTAAGCCCTGGAACCTCTGAATGCGACCTTATTTGCAAAAAGGGTCTTTGTAGATGCAATTGAGTTAAGGATCTTACCATGAGGTCACCCGGGACTAGAGGGTGGGCCCTAAATCCAATGACACATACACCCTTATAAGAGACAGAAGAGAAGACGGACCCGGAGAGAAAGGCCACAAGGAGAGGAGGCAGTGACTGTAGTGAGTGGCTGCAAGCCAAGGGATTCTAGCAGCCAGCAAAAGCTGAAAGAGTCCGAGCACATAATCTCCCCTAGGGCCTCTGGAGGAAGCACAGCCCTGCTGACAACTCGACCTTGAACTTCTGGACTCCAGAGCCGTGAAAAAAGACATGTCTTTTGTCTCAAGCCACCACATTCATGGCAATTTGTTAGGCAGCCTAGGAGACTAATACAGGGGACTAGAGATTCCATGATGAGGGTTAACTTAGGCCTGAACTCCATGCCCTGCCCCTGTGTCCAGGGGTGGGGGTAGCTTTTCCCAAGGTCCACAGGCCGCAGGAGAAAGGGGTGGTCTTCAAGAGGGGGAGGGATGGATGTAGGAAAGGTAACCAGGACGTCCACCCCAGTCGCCCTGCAAAGACAGAGTGCCATCTCCTGAGCGTCTGACGGACTCTCTCTGGGAGAGAGAAAAGCATAGGAAATACAAAGGGTACTCCGAGGCATGACCTTCACATGTTGGAGGTACAGGGCTGCACCGCCCAGAGGTATCCTCCAAACCCTGGGAACAAAGTTGAACACGTGGAGCACAGAGAACCTTCCTCTACAAACAGTGGGTGTGCAAGTGTCCAGGGGCTGCAAAGATCATGCGCACGGAGGAGCCCACGGCATCCACCCGGTTGCCTGAGCCAGGACCCCAGGGTCCTCCCAGACTCCTTCCTATACCTCCTCCCACCCTCGGTCCGTCCCCACTCCTGCCAGCTCTACCTTCCATGACCAGTTCCGATCTGTCAGTGTCCCTCTGTCTCCATAGCTATCACTCTGCTTGAGGTCACCACCCTCCCTCACTAGGTTGCAGCTCCCAGACGCTCCCTGCCTTCCATCTTGGCCCCCACCACCATGCTCCACCGGGAACTAGAAGGATCTTCTGAAAATGAGGGTCTGCCCATGGCTCATTCCTGCTGCACACCTCTCAAGCCCCTTGGCATAGGTTTCAGGCCCCTTTTCTCATCACCTGCCATCACCATCACCATATCCCTCACCAGCTCTCCAAATACACGAGTCCTCTCGAAGCACACGCAGTGCCTCTGCCCCCACTACTTGCCTGGCCAAGTCCTCAAGGGCTCAGCCCCGGGGCCCTCTTCTTGGGGTGGTCACCTGGAGCGCCCTCCCCTTCTGGGTTCCCACCGCACGCTGGGCTTGGGCAGTCCTCCTGTGCTGCCACCCTGCCCTGTGGCTCTGAGCCCCCCAAGAGCAGAAACCAGGTCCCCCACCTCTCCGTCCTCAGCACACGGCATACAGCAGGTGCTCTGAAAGAAACTGATTGGCCAACAGGCACATGAAAAGATGTTCAGCGTCGCTCCTTATCAGGGAAATACAAATCAAAACCACACTCAGGTATCACCTCACGCCAGTCAGAGTGGCCAAAATGAACAAATCAGGAGACTATAGATGCTGGAGAGGATGTGGAGAAACGGGAACCCTCTTGCACTGTTGGTGGGAATGCAAATTGGTGCAGCCGCTCTGGAAAACAGTGTGGAGGTTCCTCAGAAAATTAAAAATAGACCTACCCTATGACCCAGCAATAGCACTGCTAGGAATTTATCCAAGGGACACAGGAGTACTGATGCATAGGGGCACTTGTACCCCAATGTTCATAGCAGCACTCTCAACAATAGCCAAATGATGGAAAGAGCCTAAATGTCCATCAACTGATGAATGGATAAAGAAATGTGGTTTATATACACAATGGAATACTACGTGGCAATGAGAAAAAATGAAATATGGCCTTTTGTAGCAACGTGGATGGAACTGGAGAGTGTGATGCTAAGTGAAATAAGCCATACAGAGAAAGACAGATACCATATGGTTTCACTCTTATGTGGATCCTGAGAAACTTAACAGGAACCCATGGGGGAGGGGAAGGAAAAAAAAAAAAAAAGAGGTTAGAGTGGGAGAGAGCCAAAGCATAAGAGACTGTTGAGAACTGAGAACAAACTAAGGGTTGATGGGGGGTGGGAGGGAGGAGAGGGTGGGTGATGGGTATTGAGGAGGGCACCTTTTGGGATGAGCACTGGGTGTTGTATGGAAACCAATTTGACAATAAATTTCATATATAAATTAAAAAAAAAAAAAAAGATAAAAAAAAAGAAACTGATTGGGGAACCTGGGTGGCTCCGTCGGCTCAGCATCTAACTTCAACTCAGGGCATGATCTCACAGTTTGTGGGTTCGAGTCCCACGTCGGGCTCTGTGCTGACAGTGCGAAGCCTGCTTGGGATTCTGTGTCTCCTTCTCTCTCTGCCCCTCCCCTGCTTGCACTCTGTCTCTCTCCCTCAAAAATAAATAAACATTAAAAAAAAACTGGAAAAAAAAAAAAAAGAAACCAATGAGTAAAGATCAAACCCGCATTGCATTCCCTTGCTTTTTCTGAAACAAAATTCGTCCTGGACTTTTGCTATATCTCAATGTTTTCCTTGGGGCGCCTAGGTGGTTCAGTCTGCTAAGCATCCCACTTCAGCTCAGGTCATGATCTCACAGTTCATGAGTTCAAGTCCTGCGTTGGGCTCTGTGCTCACAGCTCAGAGCCTGGAGCCTGCTTCAGATTCTGTGTCTCCCTCTCTCTGTGTCCCTATCCCACTTGTGCTTTCTCTCTCTCTCTCTTAAAAATAAACATTTTTTAAAAATCTTAAATCTCAGTGTTTCCCATCTTGGCAGAGCAAACATAGAAGCCCAGATAACAGGTCAAATCCTACCTTTGTGAGGCCAAAGGGCCAATTATTTCACCTCCCTGAGCCTCAACTCCTCCCTATGTAAAATGAGAATTAATAAGCCTTCCTTCATAAGGAAAACCACCTAACATATCATCTGGCACAGGGAGGCAGCACAGCGTGTTTTCTTTTCCTTCGCATATGTGCACACTTTGCTTGAAGTCAGCAAGCATATGCTAAGCACCCACCATGCGCCAGACTCTGGGGTAGGTGTTGGGGGGCACGTAACGAGGATGACCCTTCCCTTAGATTTCACAGTAATCTTTCCTGACAGATGTCATCTCTAAAATCAGGAGTAAATCCTGCCTCTGGATTCACAAGTGGATTGCTAACCCTCGGGCAGCCCGTTCGCAGGAAAGTAGCCCTGAGCCAGCTCAGCTTCAGCTCCAGCGACCCTCGCCCAGTGGATCTCGCAGAAGGCAGTGCGCCGATGGGTCTTTACCGCCACCAGCTGGAGAATCGGAATAAGGCCACAGGCAGCAGCCAGGAGAAATTCAGGTACCTGCCGGCGGTTGCCAAACACACGGCCCTAACTTCTCTATCTGCCACATTTATTCAACAGCTCAGAAGTGGTCAGAGGAAATTGCTGCTGAAATCAAAATTATCTCACCAGAAAAAAAAAAATTTTTTTTTTTAAGGCAAAGCAACTGCACCTTGCAATGGTCAGAATTGGAAACGTGCCTCCTGGGGAACGTTCTCTCTCTGGACTCCAAGGGGAGGACCAAAAAACCCTGTAAGGTGGAGGGAAGGATCTTCTTCAGAAACCATGGCTATGTTTACTCCACGGGCCATTGTCAAGTACAGACCCTCGTGGCATTCTGAAAATCTTGGTGCCCTGGAACCCAACTGAACTGTCCTCCTGCCCATAAACACCTGCAGGGTCTAGCTCAGTCCTGGAACCAGCTCAGCTCAGTAGAAACTGCCAGAAGCGGAGAGGCCGTTCTTTCCAAAGACCTTCGCTTTGCGGCCAGACTCACTAAGTCAACAAAGTTGGAGCCAGCCCCGCTGCTTGCCTTCCTGTCACACCCTCCAACTTCTTCTCCCTGGCCTGCCACGCTCACACACACGTGTACACACACACACAGACACAGTCCTCTGGATCCAGCATTCTGTTATTTGCGTGGGGAGTCTGCCTGGGAGAACCGGGAGGCAGAATCCAGACAGGCTACAGCCAGGGTCTGGGGTTTTCTCCTTCTCCATATTCCAACCATCTTATGGAAGATTGGGTCCAAGAAGGTAAACTCTGGAAAACCAAGGGCAGTGAAGCACCAAGGTATTTACTTAGCCAATGAATGTGCTTCCGTCTTCCTGGAAGGCAGTCTCAAATTTCCTCAGTGCAGTGGAACTTTGCTCAGTCCAGCCAGTCACTTCTTTCTTTTTTTTAAATTTTTTTTTTCAACGTTTATTTATTTTTGCGACAGAGAGACAGAGCATGAACGGGGGAGGGGCAGAGAGAGAGGGAGACACAGAATCGGAAACAGGCTCCAGGCTCCGAGCCATCAGCCCAGAGCCTGACGCGGGGCTCGAACTCACGGACCGCGAGATCGTGACCTGGCTGAAGTCGGACGCTTAACCGACTGCGCCACCCAGGCGCCCCTCCAGCCAGTCACTTCTATATGTAGGAGTGGTCGCCTGCAGCCTTTACGGTCAACCCACCCAGCCACTCAGGTATTTGAGAACAAAGTGAGGGAAGACTCACTCACCCGCTATACCGTCCTGGGGTCTCATGATGACCAAACTGTCCCCACGTTAAGCACAGCACCAAACTAATTTAGGGGTAGAGTGAAAGGGTGCCTTCCTTCAGAATTTCCCAAAGGGAAGAAAGTCATAACAGACAGAAACACACTGGAGCCATCAAAAACCCCCACAAAATTACCTACAGAAATTATGAATGGCATGGTTCTGTTTCTTCTGCTTCAGTGCCAAAATTGAAAGATTTCCATCCAGACAGAACATAAAAACAAAAAATTACCAGCACTCTGGTATTAATCAACCCATGATACTTGAATTTTTCTTTTAAGTAGGCTCCACGCCCAGCAGGGAACCCAGCGACAGGCCTGAACTCATGACCCTGAGATCAAGACCTGAGCTGAGATCAAGAGTCAGACGTTTAACCAACTGAACCACCCAGGTGCCCCCGCTCCACAATGATACTTTCCATACACCATCTCTGCTGAGCTGATGACCTACATCCCCCGGCCCAAGCAATAACTTGTTCTCATCTGGTAAGTTTCTGTTAATATTGCCTCTCTTGCATTTGCGGCGTTCAAGAAGCAAAACTGACGTTCTGACCATCTTACTTTCCAACCCTGAGCTTCCACCGGGGCCTCTGCGGTTCTCCTTACATCCTCATGCAGTACCAAGTGGGGGCAGTGGGCACAAGGTAAGCTCATGTCCGTCTTCAAAGGTTCTCCCTGTCCCACGGCCCCTCTGGGTCCATCAGGTTCTCTGCACGCTTGAGGCCTGAGCACCTTCCTGCAAGATGGTCCTGACTGCCTACGAGAACCAACAGCTGTCACGCTCTGAGGACCTAACTTCCCAGGCCACGCCAGGAAGCAGGGCTCATGTGCCACCTGCTCTTAGCCTTCCCAGATCTGTCTTCTGCATTTTTCTTCTCACAACCCAGGGGGCTTGGGGGAGAGGGACTGAGGACTGTCTTTCTTCAAGACACATAGTCTGTTGGTCCAAAACCTGTTGCCTCTTTACAAGAATAGAAAGAAAGAGAGAGGGAGAGAGGAAGGAAGGGAGGGAGGGAGGGAGGGAGGAGAAAAGAAAAGAAAAAGAAACATTTAGAAAGAAAATAAGCCCCTTTTTGTAAAACAGAAGATAGAAAAATGTCTTGGCCGTCTTTGACCGTGTCACATGCCTCCACTAAGGCAACGAACAGCATGCTTACATGGAGAGAGGGCGTGAGACAAACAAAGGCATATCACAAATGTCATCTGGTCACTTGATAAACACGTATTTATTCTCCTTTCCCTCACTCAAGATTTTTGCTGTGGTCAGTTGTGATTCCTTGCTTGGTAAATGACATTGTTTGAAAGAAAGGTCAGAATCAAGTTTTCTCTCTTGTTCCTCCGAACAGTCCCTCAGGCACCTACATTTCTCCACTGGCTTCCTTCTGCTTCTTTCTCTCCGTTCCCTTCTTGTCTCTCCCATCGCTGCCTCTTCCCAGGCTGGCTCACACATCCCGAGAGAAGCTGGCTGGAAGTCACCATTGCCCGCAGTCAAGAGACACAACAGTGCCAAAGGCACAGCTCAAGTGGCCACATGCATGCCCCAAAACATTTTAGCCTGAAATGTCCATGCCCCCACCCCTGCACCTGCCCCAAGCCAGTACATTATATGAACACTTTCTTTTTTTTAATGTTTATTTATTTCTGAGAGAGGGTGCAAGCAGGGGCGGGGCAGAGAGAGAGAGAGGGAGAGCAAGAATCTCAAGCAGGCTCTACACTCTTAGCCTGGAGCCCGATGCTCACGTGGCTTCATCTCACGAACCGTGAGATCATGACCTGAGCCGAAGTCAAGAGCTGGATGCTTAATGGACTGAGCCACCCAGGCGCCTCATCTTATGAACACTTTCTAATTCCTACATCCCAAAATGCCCTTTTTAGCCTTCATCTTACTTGCTCTCTGTAAAAGATGGTCATTCCCTCCTTAAAACTCTCTTCTTAGGGGTGCTGGGTGGCTCAGTCAGTTAAGCATCCGACTTCAGCTCAGGTCATGACCTCACAGTTCGTGAGTTCAAGTCCCGCGTTGGGCTCTGTGCTCACAGCTCAGAGCCTGGACCCTGCTTCAGATTCTGTGTCTCCCTCTCTCTCTGCCCCTCCCCCACTCACACTCTGTCTCTGTCTCTTGAAAATAAATGTTAAAGAAAAACAAATTTTTAAATAAAAATTAAAAAAAACAAAACTCTCTTCTTAGATTTGGCTTGACTGACACCTATGCTCACCTGGTTCTCTTTTTCCTCCACTGTCACAGCCTGGCCCTGGGTCCGACCTTCCATCTAGCCTTTCGCTGCAAATGCACTGCAAGCTTCTGTCCTCAGCCCTCTCCTCACTACACACCCTCACAGAACAATCTCAACCTGTCAATGCTGCAACACCTTCCAAAACCTCAAAAATCCCCACAACATGCCCTCTCCTTCCGCCCTCCTCCTTGTCCCTTCTGATGCCAGACACATATATGCAACTGCCTACTGACGGTTTAGCTAGAAAACAAAAAGCCAGAGAGAGGATAAGATTGCTAATTTCTGGGTGCCTGGGTGGCTCAGTTGGTTGAATGTCTTGATTTTGGCTCAGGTCATGATCCCAGGGTTCATGGGTTCGAGCCCCACATCAGGCTCTGTGCTGACAGTGCAGAGCCTGCTTGGGATTCTCTTTCTCTTAAAATAAACTTTAAAAAAAAAAAAAAAAATTCTAATTTCCTATATTTGAAAGGAAGTCAGGACCACAGAGCAGACCAGGACCATGTGGGGGTAGATTTCAACTCAAAACAACGGAGAATTTTCTCACAAAGACCACTAGCCAACAGTGGATGGGCCCCTTCTGAGGCAGTGACTAGAAGAAAGGATTCTTGCACATCGTACAAGGCCAAACTAAGCAATATTAATAGTCTCTCCCTATGAGATTGATACTTCTCAGCTCAGCATTCAGAGATTTAAAAAGATAGATATTTGTTGTTGGGTTTGTTTTTTTTCATTTTGAGTACCTAAAAGCACAATTCATTTTAGGACACTGATTAGAAATCATTGCAGGGCACCTGGGTGGCTCAGTCGGTTAAGTGTCCAACTCAGTTTCAGCTCAGGTCATGATCTCACAGTTCGTGAGTTCAAGCCCCGCATCAGGCCGTGCACCGCAGAGCCTGCTTGGGATTGTCTCTCCTTCTCTCTGCCCCTCCCCTGCTTGTGCTCTCTCTCTCTCTCAGAATAAATAAACTTTAAAATTTTTTTTAAAAAGAATAAAGAAATGCTTGTTCTCATGCCGGTCTAATCAGCTCTGACACTGGGAAGAGGAGACAAGGCAGAGCAGTATAGTGACAGGGTCTATGACTGTCCCATCAGCAAGGATAGTGGAGGGGACACTTTTTCTCCCTAGGACAGTTTTGGTCATGAGGCCCCTCACAGTGAAAGCCACTGCTTTCCCTCATCAGGTTCTGCCTTGCTCACACACTTTGTGGGGCCTCTGAAAAATCATGTAAATGGTTAAATGCTCATTTAACCACTATGGAGCTCAGATTTCAGATTTGAAACTTGTTCTTGAATCAGCTTCAACAGGGAGGCAGGGAGGTTAAGAAGCAATCCCTGAGCTTGCCAGAGAGGCAAAGGTGACTTACTCTGGTGCATCGCAGACCTGCCAACGCATGGTCCCCAGATCCCGCCTCTAGGCGTGTTCTCACACAGGGGTGAGCAGCCAAGGAAAGCAGACTCCAAAGTCACGTGTGGGTTTAGGGCACGGTTCTGCCACTTCCTGGCTGTGAGATCTTGGAGAAGTCCAAACAGTTTGTCTTTTTTTTCCTCATCTCTAAAATAAGGCAACTTAGGGGCACCTGGCTGGCTTACTCAGAGAGCACATGACTCTTCATCTCAGGATCGTGAGTTCAAGCCCCGTGTTGGGTATAGAGATTACTTAATAAAACTTTTTAAAAAATAAAATAAAACAAAATTAGGCAATTAAAAAAATAGCGACTTCAGGGGCACCTGGATGGCTCAGTCAGGTAAGCAACCGACTTCAGCTCAGGTCATGATCCCATGGTTCACAAGTTCAAGCCCCGAACCGGGCTCTGTACTGACAGCTCAGAGCCTGGAGCCTGCTTCGGATTCTGTGTCTTCCTCTCTGTCTGCCCCTCCCCTACTAGCGCTCGATCACTTGCTCTCTCTCAAAAATAAAAATAACTTTTTTTTAATAAAATAAAAAATAAAAAAACAGTGACTTCATATAAGTAATTATAAAGAGTAAAAGATTAAATGGAAAGCAGAGTTCAAAATCCTTTCATACCAATTGAGGGCTATATAATTGCTGGCTTAATTTATTTGCCATTTAGTGTTCCAACTTGCAGAAAGCCCTTGTTAACTGAGTGAACGGTCAATTTTTCATCAACAGGAAGAGAAATCAGTCACAAAGTCACCAACGTCTCTTGGATTCCAATCCCTGGCCAAAACATTATTTTCTTTTACAGAGTACTTTTAAGGGTCCAAGTACCTCAAGCCTTAAAAATGTAAGCCAGGTAACTTTAACTGAAGGAGTAAGGCTTTATCTATAAGTATCTAATTAAAGGGGTGGGGGGGGTGGGGGAGACAAAAGCAAATCAAATTTTTTCTACCTTTATTTATAAAGAACACAGCTCCTCCTGACACAGACACGAACACTCACACGTTCCAAGGAGGAGCTCGATAAAAACAACAACAACAACAGCAGAACTGGAGGACATCAGGACCTTATTTAACACCAGTCTGTGTGCCCGACTCGGGGATCACTGGGAATGTGTCCTCAAATATGACATCTCACCTCAAACAGAGGAAGACAGGCCTTCATCTGGAGGGTGCACCCACCCCCCAGGCAAAAAAGCTGCACACTCAATCTTCAGCATCATCGAACTGTCCTGTTTCAAAGACCATCTTGGAATAGTGGGGTATCAGCGGAGGTGGGTGGTGCCAACTGGGGTCATAGATCATATCTCCTTGCGGGGCACAGCACACCCAAGGTTTGACCTCCTGAGAAATGCAACCCTGGATGTCATCGGCATCTGCAAGCAATTAAAAAAAAAACAAACAGATTAAAAGGAGAAGGGGAGGCAAGATACATAGCCAAAAAATGTCTAGGGGACAGACACTAGCCATGTCTTTGTTTAAAAATACACATGCGGGGTGCCTGGGTGGCTCAGCCAAAGCGTCTGACTTCGGCTCAGGTCATGATCTTACGGCTCGTGCTTGATTCAAGCCCAATGTCGGGCTCTGTGCTGATAGCTCGGAGCCTGAAGCCTGCTTCAGATTCTGTCTCCGTCTCTCTCTGCCCCTTCCCTGCTCACGTGCTCATGCTAATACAAATAAACATTAAAAATTTTTTTTCAGTACACAGGCAGAGCCCTCCTTCAAGGATTGCATGCCCAAGCTGTGCTTCTCAGAGGGCGGTTCTTAGTGCAGAGGAAGCAACCGCAGAAGAGCACTGCTGTCTGCAGCAGCTAGGTTCACACAGACATTTCTAGGAGAGTAACATTGCTTTCATGTTAAAACTGATGCATTATAAAGTCAACTGTGAAATTTGCATTTTTCCCCCAACATGAAAGAGAAGCTGTCACAGAAATTTCAGCTCTGTAAAAGGTTATCAGGCTGAGCTCACAGATGTGGGTCCTTCATCCAAACTGTCAGCCTTTGGGGTAGCCTGGTAGGTAACCTGGTCTGGGACCCTAGAAACACCACACCTACCATACGGATTCCCTTGATCTGCTTTCAACTCCAAGTCCCAGTCCTCGTTAAAAAGATCAGCAGCCTGTTCCTTGGGCGGGCAGTCGGACACTCCTTCTGACAGCTCCCAGGTATTCAGGTCCCCATCAGAATCCTCATCCTCCACGGCAAAGTCTTCCTCTTCCGAGTGGGTGCCCTCACCATGGGCAGGACTACCATTAGGGATGCTCTGTGCTCCACTGGCTAAGAAATCAACAGAAGGAAGGTTTTAAAACCACTAGCAACTACACAGGGACTACTCACGTGCTTGGAAAATGTTTGGCAGACATACTAAGAGGGCAAGAGTAAAACAAGCATACAGAGTTCTTTAGCCACCTGAGCACTTAAAAAAAAAATGTTCTGTTTACATTTTTCGAAGTAGGATTGATCATTTCTTTTCAATAAAATCTTTTGCCTTCAACGAGGCCATTGATTGTCAGGTCTTATCATGCACACAGGGAATCAAGCAAATCGAGCACAGTTTATATATTTAAGTAGTTTACAGGTAACTGAGGCAAAGCACATCTGGCAGATGATAAGCTTTCACAATACAAACTTGAATTTTTACTCGTGTATTTCTCTCTTCATCATCAAAGAGCACAGGACAAGGGGCAGTGGGAGGAAAGCAGGCAGAAGAGCAGAACCCATCAGCCACAGAGGCAGCCACCACGTCTCCTCCTCCTGACATTGGGGAGAGCTGGAAGGTATACTTTCAAAAGGTATCAAGATAATAGAATAAAAGTCTGGGGAAGGATAATGGACCCCAAGTACATGGTGATGCCAGGTCAGAGCTGGGAAAAGAATCAGCCTAAAAACAGCCATGCTATTAACGCTGTATAATAATACCAGCTATAAGCACAGAAGTCGTAGGTCAGGGCATGGGTTCTGGAGCCAAACTACCCTGCTCCAAACCCCAGTTCTGTCAATTCTGAATTGTGTGATTGAGCTGAAATGTACTCAACCGACTCGTCAGTAACTTAAACACAAAATCACCACACAGCACAGCAATTCCACTCCTGAACGGATAAAGCAGGTATTTAGGCAAGACTTGTACAAAAGTGTTCATAAGAGCATCATTCACAATCACCGAAGGGTATAAACAACTCATAAATGCCTATCAACTGATGAATAAGCAGCCAAGATGTAGTATATCCAGACGATGGAACTGTTCAGCCATAAAAAGGAATGTACTGATTCATGCTACATGAGTCTTGAAAATATCATGCTGAGTGAAAGAAGCCAGACACAAAAGGCTACGTAGCGTACCCTTCCATTTGCACGCAACTCACATTCGCCTGTCCAGTACAGGTAAATCCACAGAAAGATTAATGGTCTGGTGCGGGGGGGGGGGGGGCCGGGGAACCGCCCAGGGACGGGGGTATGGGGTGGGACTACTTATCAGTCACAGGGTGACCTTTTGGAGTACTGAAAATGTTCTGGAGCTAAATAAGCGTGGTGGTTGCACAGAACTGTGAAGGTACGAAACGCCACTGGCTTGTACGCTTTAAAATTATTAAGTGGTAAATTTTATATTTGTGTTTTACCACAATCTTTTTTTCGTTTTTACTCTGAGCCTCGGTTTCCTCATTTGGAATATGAAGACAGGATTGTGGTGTCTTTCTCAATAGAAGGGAAGGGTTTGGTCACAAGGTGAGGCCTTCCCTTCAGGAAGCTCCAGCGGGGCTTCCAAAGGAGGATGCCACGGAAACACTAGGCAGAAAAGGCAGCAAAGAGAACTGGCCAGGAAGAGAAGGTAAACAAGACATAGGGACTGTCCCTCTCCTCGATTCCTTGGTCTCCCCCCACATCCAGCCCAGTCTCCACCGTCTACTTGCCTAGCCGATCCACGGCCTTCTCAGTGTCTCTCTCCTGACCGGAGTGGTCAGCTGGGACAAAGCCAGCCTGCAGGAAGAAGAAACAATTACCCAGGACTCGGATATCTGGGGTGTCCCCAGTATTAAGCTATTGCTTTGCAGCCCCAAACCCACCCCTCTGTCCTCACCTTTGTGAGGGTGGGGCTGGGATGCTGCGACCCACATCTCTGCTTTGCCCTATAGATGTGGCAAGGCTGGGGAGCCAAGGGCTTCGCCCTTTCCTACTTCTGCAGACACCACCCCAGCGACACTCCGCCCCTGCAGCAGCAGCGCCTTCTGCTCGATCCCATCTACACTTTGCCAACACTTGCAGAGGCAACCTCATCACTGGGCTCTCTCTTCAGGGCTCACTCTCCCAGGCCCTCAGGACCCCTCCTCCAAGCTCAGAGACCCCAGCAGTACTTGGTGGCTGTGCTTCCTCCTCCGAGATTGGAATTTCAGCTCTGCTAAGGCTCTCTTCTGGGCCTGTAATTTTTTTTCTCTTAAGTTTACTTATTTATTTTGAGAGAGACAGAGCGAGCGAGCAGGGGAGGGGCAGAGAGAATCCCAAGCAGGCTATGCACTGTCAGCACAGAGTCCGACGCGGGGCTAGAACTCACGAACAGTGAGATCATGACCTGAGCCAAAACCAAGAGTAGGATGCTAAGTTAACTGAGCCACCCAGGTGCCCCTGAGCCTGTAAACTGTAATCATTCCAACCTCATTCCTTTGTTCCCTCAGCCCTAGCGGTGGTAGCTGTTTCCCCACAGTTGCTACCTCCATGTTCATTTATACCTTTTCAGTAACTCAACATTCTTTCAACTTCTGTCTCCTGATACATGGGGGCAACAGAGCTTTAGTTCCTAAGTGTCACTGAAGGGAAATACTTCTTCCCCCACAGCCAACCATATGCTTCTCTGCTCCCATCACTCAGAAGTTCCTGAAATCCTGTCCCTTCCAAGACCACTTTAAATGGAACAAGAAATGTTCGCAGCCTGCATCCGAAGACCTGGTTTTAATCCCAGCTCTTGCCATTCATTCAGGGCGTGACCTTGGATACATCACTTCAACCACCATACCTGGGTTTCCTTCTGGGGAAAGCGGAGATGACCGTCCTGACCTTGCAAGGGGCTTATGAGGGGATAACACTTATGAAAACACCTAGCACAGAGCAGGAATGTATCATTTGTTGAATTTAAATCCACCTTCTTTGCCCCTACATCGAAACTGTACTTGGCACCTGCCCCAATTAGCTCATGATGTCGTCATCCCCAGAGTTAAGGAATAAACTCCCTCTTCTGTAGTCAATGACAACCCGGGGTCACTACTGCAGGTCAGCTGGTTGGACCCCTCGGGTGGACCACTGTCACAGCCCCCTGCCCAGCTGACAGCATCAATCGCCACTCTGCTCAAGAATCTTCAACAGCCCTCCATGCAAGAGTATAAAATTGACCATGGCATTCCCACCTCCCCATCACAGCCCGTCGACCTGTTGAGCACCGTTCTCTCCCCTGGCCCTGAGGCTCTGCGTCCCCAGCTCCCAGCCACTTGTCGGGTACTGCCTCACCTCCACACCTCTGCAGGCACCCCACCCCCACCCTGTCACCTTGGAGAGAAAGCACACATCCCTTCCTGCTACGTCCTGACAAAATCAGTCCATCCTATCTGCACGCGGAAGTTTTTTGTTTTTTTGTTTTTTTCACCAGCGCTACATCTTTCATAGCTTACTCTGGTTTAGTACCATCTTTGATGCTTAAACAAGCATTCCATTCCTTCCTCCGATTAATAGCTGTCTATCGTGGCGGGCCCTAAGCTAGACGCCGGGTTAACAGCAGTAACCAGGGGATTCCTACCCTCACGGAGCTCGCCATCTAGCAGAACTTACTGACTGTAAACAAGGGCAGGTGATGCCCGTAATAACGGTCTTTGGAAAACCAGGAGCTGTCTGGCGCGCAAATGAAAACAAGTTTCTGGAAACCCTGCGTCAAGCCGGGCCTTTGGTTTCAGTAAACAGAAAAGGAGAGCGCATGAGACATCATGTGGTGCTCACGGTGAGCTGTGCATCCCCACCCATGGACACAGGTCCTGCGGGGACGGCGGGCTCCTCGCCACCCTCACCTGGCCTCGCTCCAGGCCCCGGGCAATGGCCCCCAGCTCTCGGTCAGCGGCATCGCTTCCCATTTAGCAAGTAGGCGGAGGCGCCTCCGGGACAGCCAGCCTCCCCTCCGCTCCCGCTCGCCCACTCACGCCCTCGGCGGCCCCGCCCCGCGGCCCCGCGCCGCCGCGGCCCGGCCGTTTCCAGCGCGAACGCGCGCCCAAACGGCGCCCCC
>NW_024412446.1:4804296-4882347 GCF_014898765.1 Herpailurus yagouaroundi | reverse complement strand
TCTTCCCGCCCCTCGCCGCAGGCGGCGGCCGCGCTCACCCCCGGGCTGGGGGGCGCCTCCCTCGCGCTCGGCAGCGGCGGCCCCCGAGGCGGCTCGGCGGCCCCCAGCGCCCGGGCTCCGGCGGCCTGACGGTCCATGCCTGGCGGCCCGCGCCTCCGCGCCCTGGACGCTGCTCGGCCACGTGACGCGCCCGCCTGGCTGCCAGCCGGAGGATACGCCGCGGAGGGGCCAATCAGCCGGGGGTGCTCCCGGCCGAGCGGGGCGGGACACGGGTCACGAGGAAGCCAGGGGCGGGGCGGCGCGGGAGGGGCGGGGCGCGCCCGACAGCCAAGCCCCCTGCCTAGGGTCCCGGGTTCTGATTCTTCTCGCTCCTCGTGCTCCTGCTCCTGCCGGTGCACATCCCAGGGCTGGCGACTAGCAGGGTCTGAAATGCCAGCTGTTATCCCTACCCCACCACGCTGATGATGTGCCTCAGCCCCCAAATCTCGAATCCCTGGTTAGACTAATCAATTACCCGAGTCTACCTGATAGTCTACAAAGCTCAGCTCTCAAAAGTTTGAATGCAATTTAGACCCAACCACATTTGTCACAGGTTTCCGTAAAACTCAGGCTGGAACTGGGCTATAACCCACCCACAAATGGATGAGACAGCTCAGCAGCTCAGTGATTCTCCACGTTTACTTAATGACAGTTCTTAGAAACCAGGACAGATGATGAAAACGATGTCCAGACACGGTATGACGGTCACAGTAACCCTAAACATTTGGTGCTGTCACTGTGGTCTGGCTGGGCTCCAATTTTTTAATGCTCAAAGTCTGGCCCTCTACAAGCTGAGGGCAGTAGCAGATCGGCAGGGCCTGAGCTGGGGAGGAACCCTTCCCTGCCTTTCCCCACGCTGCCTAAACTCTTAATAACATACCGGTGCTCAGGGTGTGATACTCATTTTAAGAATGAAATAGAAAAGCTAGAAGCTGGGATTCCCTGCTCACTAGGCCACTTTATGACAACCTTTCGGGACATTAGGGAGCTTATTCCTTCATCTCCCTGTAAGGATGTGTTTATAAACCATAAAAGACATTTGAACAAAACTAGCATTATGGGGGTGGGGGGAGAGGCAAAGTGGGTAAAGGGAAGTGGCAGATACAGGCTTCCAGTAGTGGAATGAGTAAGTCATGGGCATAAAAGATACAGTACAGGAAATACAGTCAATGGTATTGTAGTGGACCTGTATGGTGACAGCTGGTGGCCATGCTGTGGTGAGCACAGCCACACAGCAGTTGTCGAATCCTTGTTGTACACATGAAACTAATGTTGACATTGTCTCAACCACACTCAAATTTAAAAATTTAAATAAAAGTTTTTACTACAAAAAAATTAGGGTAACCGCTGATACACAGTATTTTTTCTCTCCTCTATGTAGACCTTCCTGCAGGGAAAAGAATGTGGCCAACTAATGTGTGAGCTGTTCTGATCCATGAGTCAGTTTCCCCAAATCTAATTGGATCCAGGTCACCACTCTCCCATAGAACTTTCAATGGCAGAAATAAAAGCTCTATTATCTGTGCTGTCCACTATGGTAAACGTGTGGCTATCAAGAACTCGAAATGTGGCCAGCGTAAATGAGAAAATAATTTCATTAGATGTAAATTGCCACACATGGCAGGTCTAGGTGAACTAGCCAGATGCACCTTCGCAACCTGCATAACGAGCCCCAAACCTAGGTGTTGGGATGATCCCAGGTGACCCACCTTCATCGCCTTGCGTTAAGGAGCCAACCACCACCCTCCTCACTCTCATCTCTTACAAGCATGTATCTCCCTCCTGAAACAAAAATGCCATGTCGGGATTGGGAATGTTAAACTTCCCAGGACTCCATGAAAAGGTCAAAGAGGAAACTGTTCTTATTTTACAACAAATGACAAGCAAACAACATTTAGAGTACAAAATCTCAAAGTAAAAATGCCCTAAAATAGACTCTCATATCATTAGGAACTCAACATATAATAAAAGTAGTACCACAATCAGTAGAGATAAAGGGCTAGCCACAAATGGTGTTGTAGAAAATTTCGTTAAGTGGTTGGGGGGAAGAAAATGAGTTGTCTAAGGCAAGAGGAATAGGTATCATACACACACATCTTCTGGGCATCAAAAAACACCACAAAAAAAAAAAAAAAAAAGCTAGGGGCAAATTATTTGCAACAAAGGAGAGACAAACTAAAAATTAATATTCTTAATATTTTAAAAATTCTTTTAAATTAGTAAGAAAAAAGTTCAAAAAATAGTCAACGTGAAAAAAACAAGAGAACCAAGAAAAACACATTAAACTTCATTAATACCCACCGCAGGTAAAGTATTGACCTTTTCCTACATTGCATGAAAGTATTCTCATACATTGCAAACTGGCAGTACATATCAGTATCTTTAAAAGTTACACCCTTTAATCCAGTAATTCTACCAGCAAATATCACACTCCTAAAGAAATAACCAGGGATGTGAACAAAGATTTATAAGAATCATCAGCAGCATTTATAAGAAAAAAATCAGATATACAAGATCCAACCACAAGGCATTAGTAAAATAAGTCATGGCTCATCCATACAATGGAATGTTATAAATTCATCACATGTTTTTAAGGCTATTTAATGACATAGAAAAATAACATAAGTGAAACATACTGCTAAGGAAAACTACACTTCTCTCAGTGACGTGAATGCTTCTCCCAGTGACCACAGTGTTAAGTTAAAGGATGTAAAATTCAAACAGTAGCCTACCCTACTCCCAGAATGCCCTCTCTGCTCCAAGCCATCCTCCACTCTGGCTTCTGAAGGCCTTCTCTACTGCTCTCATCTACACCCTACCCACGTCCTCCTTTTGTTGCTGGACCTCCCCACTGTAGACACTTCTCTGAACATTAGTCCCAGACAGAAGACACTTTTGTAAAGTCTTTATCCTCTTAAAGGACTTTTCCCAATACCCAGCATCCTCTTCTGCTGCTTCAACAAGCTCTCTCAGGATGTCCAGCTGTCCCACCAAACCCTACCTCCATCCCAAAAGCTTCCCTTCTTTTCTGCTAATAGTGGGCACTTAATGAGTGAATGAATAAGTAATCTAACAGTATAAATCCAATGTCATAAAGGAAATCAGAGTTTAACTCCAGATGATGATGTTATAGGATGCTTTAATTTCTTCTCCACATTACTCTGCTCCCTCTATATTTCCTACAACAAATGTACACCATGTATACTTTTTTTTAAATATTTTTTTTAATGTTTATTTTTTGAGAGAGAAGGTGTACACATGCTCTCAGGGGAGGGGCAGAGAGAGAGAGAAAGAGCATCCCAAGCAGGCTCCACCCTGTTAGCACAGAGCCCAATGCGGGGCTCGAACTCCCAAACCCTGAGACCATGACCTGAGCCGAAGCCGGACGCTTAACCAACTGAGCCGCCCAGGGGCCCCATGTATACTTTTTTAATAAGGAGAGAACAAACAAATGGAACTGTACTTTCTCCTCCATTATTACTGGCCCCTAGGTACAGTTTAGAGCTACTCATTCTTGACCAAGGGTAACAAGAAAAACTCAGTTGTATGATTTCCATATATTTTGAGAAACATTTAGGACCGTACAGTAGTAGGTCAGACCTTAACAAGTAGCTTCTTGCCACTAAATAGCAATTCTCTTTTCTGGAATTAAAAATTAACACGCTAACAAAACTAAAAAAGCATGTCCCAAAATCAGACAGCCATCTTGTCTGCTATCTCTCAACAAACTGCAGATGAACTCCTAATACAAATCTGGCCAAGAGGGCTTACAATGCTATTTCCCAAAGCAGGGTACGTTCTTCCTCTTGTCACAAATGGCCGGCTTGATGCATAGCGTGTTTAGCTACAAATGCTTCTGCTGACTCTCCCTGCAACATTTTCATGGCTCGCCAATATATCTGCCCGCAGTTCTCAGGTCTACCAAGGGGGTGGTTCAGTTCTTCTTTGATGTAATCCATCCAAAGATCTTTAAGGGGAAACAGTATGTTATTACTGGAAACATACAACTAGATCATTGATAAAGCTTTATTATATAAACTATTTAATACTGATTCAATATAAGATTTCTAAGAAGCTGAACTTGTTGCTATTATCTCCCTAGAGCCCTATGTGAAACAATGCCTCTCTCAGCTTCTTTACACTGAGAAGTATCAAAACTTTTTTTTAAGTGAAAACCTTCATTTTAAATCAAGACAATCCACGTATTTCATAAACCAAAAATACTAAATATTTTAGCAGGAGGATTTTGCTGAGTCTCTTTCAAGGTGAAAGTGAGTTTCAACGAATTCATTATAACCTTCTTATAATACTTAATAAAACTTGCTTAGGTTATGAAAAATGCCATTTTCATTCACCTCACCAGAAGAAAGTCTGCTCAAAACCTTGTAAAAGCTAACGTATTTTTTTAATCTAAATTTAAGCACTATATAATATTTTTGACTTCATAAGTAAACGGATTTATATGACATACCTACAGCCAGAAATACATTTTGTGGGTCCTCAATGAGGACAATGTGGCAACAGCCAGTGACAACTAATGTCAATTAGTATCCCGCTCCACCTTTGCTATCACTCCCACTCTTATTCTAACCTACATTAACCTTTCCTTTACAAATACCACATTTTTAAGAGTATCAAACCCAGCAAATCTTTCTCTAATCCAGAGTTCTTAAAAGAAGACCCAGACTCTTCATCTTGTGAACTTGAAATTATAAGCCAAATTATGTCTGTAAGTATTTATGCACAAAGTAAGGGAGCAGGCAGTAACAGGATACCATCTTTATTCTCAAAAAGGGCCATGACCCACAAAGAGTTAAACACTGTTCTAACCACACTGATGGGTTACAGACCACACATGCAAACAGACGTGTCTGTAACTGAAGTTTACTTACCAGAATCTACAGATCCGAACTCTCTCAAAGCCCTCTCATAATATTCTCTTAAGTTCACCATCTTGCAGGATTCCTAACAAAATAATCAGACAATCTTGCCTCAAAAGCCTAATTCAGAATGTCACAAATTCATTTCAATCACATTGTTAAACAGCTACCACCCATTAGGTATTTGTAGGGGAGAAGGTTCATGATGTAGGATGAACACAGCCTGGCTCTCAACGTATTCAGAGGAAAGTCAAAATACAGGAGACACCAGAGTGAAGTCAATGTCAAACAGTGATAAAAGCACTTTGCTATGATAGCATGGAAAAAAGCCTGATTAATTCTCAGTTGGGGGAACACGGGCAGGTTCACAGGAAAATATATCTGAATGACCTGAGGGAAGAGGAGGATTTAAGTAAGTAAATTGGGAAGGTTTACTCCCTGTAGCTTTGGCACATCTGGACTCTGGCACATATTAGCTATGTCCACCTTAAAACTTATTATGTGAAAGCAAAGCCTATATAAATACTAATTATATCACCTGCAGCGAGTTTTTTAAACCCTCTGACTTTAAGTTTCCCCACCCATAAAACAATAATACCTCTTAGAGCAACTACAAGTATTAAATTAAAATGCTGACTAGGGGCACCTGGGTGGTGCAGTCAGTTAAGTGTCTGTCTCTTGATTTTGGCTCATGATCTCACAGTTCTTGAGTCTGAGCCCCACATCAGGCTCTGCACTGACAGTGCAGGTTCTTGGGATTCTCTCTCCCTCTGCCTTTCTCTCTGCCCCTTCCCCACTCAAAATAACTAAAAAAAACTTTCTCTTCACCTAACACTGTATTATTCGTTTATAAAAAATCAACTTAACTTCATGTCATACACATGCATGAAAAACAGAATCACTCTTTGTTAAAGGCTCATAACGGGCAAAGGACAATGCAAAGTCCCTTCTTGGTGGTACCCCCTTTTGGTCTTGTAACCTTCACGTCTCTGAAACCAGTATCATGACCTCCTTTATGGAAGAGGATGCCAAGGTTTAGAATTGCCCAAGACACATAACTATTATGTTATTAATCTGAAGCCTGGTTATTATTATGCTCTCTTTGCTCCTCCCCACTTGCACTCTATCTCTCTCTCTCTCTCAAAAATAAAATAAAAACATAAAAAAAATTAAAGAAACAAATTTTAAAAATGTACTTCTTTGGGAGGACCATCTTGCAGTTTACAAAGAGCCATAAAAAAACTATTATCTCCAGTCCCAGAAATTTATCTCAAGAACCTGAATTATTATTCAAAAGAATAAAGGGAAAAAAAGCTGTATAAACAAAATGCTTAACATCACTCTTATTTTCATTATCAAAAATCTGGAAACAACCTGTATGTAATGGACTGGTTAAGAAAACTACAGGTTTAAGAATAATACTACAACCATTAAAAATGATAACCATGTGAAAACACAGGAAATGTGTTTACAAAATAATATTGAAAAAAGAAAAAGAAGAAGAAGAAAGAACCTCCACATGGCACGTATGTCAGAAATAATTCTTGCATGAAAAAAATCTTATGTGTATATGTGTAAACAAAAAAGTTAAACAATTAAAATTAAAATAAATATGGTTGGCTGTATTATTGTGACAGAATTACAGACACATTTGGATTTTCCTCTATTATTTTTTTTTTAATTTTTTTTAACATTTATTTATTTTTGAGAGACAGAAAGAGATAGAGCACAAGCAGGGGAGGAGCAGAGAGAGAGAGGGAGACACAGAATCGGAAGCAGGCTCAGTCTCCGAGCTATCAGCACAGAGCCTGATGCAGGGCTCAAACTCACAGACCGCGAGATCATGACCTGAGCTGAAGTTGGCTGCTTAACCAACTGAGCTACCCAGGCACCCCTTCCTATATTATTTTTTAAACTGAGACTTTCTTGTAATTTTCCTTACTTACAAGTTCAGTTAAAACCACCTGAAACAGGGGCACCTGCATGGCTCAGTTGGTTGAGCATCTGACTCTTGGTTTTGGCTTAAGGTCATTATCTCATGGTTCATGGGTTCAAGCCCCTCATCCGGCTCCGCACTAGCAGCATAGAACCTACTTAGGATTTTCTCTCTCCCTCTCTTGTCCCTCCCTCGCTCACACATGCACATGCTCTTTCTCTCTCAAAAAAAATAAATAAATAAAACTTAAAAAAAAACCCACCAGCAACAGTTGCTGAGTGCCTACTATCTACCTCATAACCCAATACAAGAGACAAATGGGATGCTCGGGTGGGAGGAAGCAGCACCTCCCAACCTGGCAGGGAGAGTTTCCTGTATGAGGTAACAGCTGAGCTTTCCACTTCCCAGACATGTACTTTGTCTTCTTTCCTTACCATTCCTTAGCCAACTCTCTGAAAAATGGTTAGATGAAGAGACCAGAAATGTACACCATGTACATAAGAAGAGCTTTTTAAATGATGAAATGCTGCCAGAGATTGGTAACCATTAATTCATTTGCCCAGACAAGGAACACACTGACAGCACACTTACTTGCTCCTTTTCAAACTGGATTATTTTCCTGAAAAAATCAACTGAAAATGGACGGCTTTCCTGCAAACTAAAATAAAGGGAGAAAACTGTTACCTTCCACAAAGACACAAAGCCTCTTACAGCCCATGAATCTAATAAATACATATGCCTGCACCTCCACAATACATGGTTTAATAAAGACCTGGCCACGACGCAGGGCAAGGCCTGGACTTGACCACCAGTCACTCAATAACACCAGTGTCCAATGATTTACCCCTCACCCCCACAAAACTCCTTCCTATCCAGTTTTTCCTGTTGTCTTCTTCCACACTTTTACAGTTTAAAGTTCCCTCTGCCACATCTCAAGTCTTTTCTGAAGATGACCGATAATTCCACTTCTAACAATATATTCTAAGGAAATAATTTCCAACATGGACAAATAATATTTGTACAGAAATGTTCACTAAAGCCAAATAAATTATGGTTCATCGACAGAGCAGTATATACATAACTCTGTTTAATAAAAGATGTTCATGCAGAATTGTTACTGAAAAGGCCAGTGCAATGTTCACCAACAAAATGTAATTATAGTATAATCTCAAATAAGTGAAAACAAAATCTTTAAAGAATATATTAACCATGTGTTTTTTCTCTTGATGATGGGATTACAATGAGTTATTAGTTATCACCCTTTTTTTAAAATTTTCCACAATAGGCATGAACTACTTTTTTTAAATTTTCCACAATAGGCATGAACTGCTTTTATTGTTCAAAAAAAGAAAGACTTGGGGCACCTGGGTAGCTCAGTTGGTTAAGCGTCTGACTTTGGCTCAGGTCATGATCACACGGTTCGCGAGTTCAAGCCCCATGTCAGGCTCTGTGCTGACACGTCAGAGCCTGGAGCCTGCTTCGGATTCTGTGTCTCCTTCTCTCTCTGCTCATGCTCTGTCCCTGTCTCTCTCAAAATTAAATAACCATTTAAAAAAAAAAAAAAAGAAAGACTTTTTGAAAGTCTCTTGGATTACTTCCTCAGATACTATTTGCCATACACACACAATCTGGGTGTGAGGGGCTGAGTATGGGGTGGAGAGACGAATAACAGCAATGAAAGAATATGAGTGTTATTTTTTTAAGTAACCTCTACACCTAACATGGGGCTCAAACTCACAAGCCCGAGATCAAGAGTCACACGTTCTACCGACTAAGCCAGCCAAGCGCCCCTAAGAGTACCTTTTAAACACAGCTCTGGCCTTTTTGTAGCCACCGCTTCGGTAAGCCCAGTCCAGGTACTTATCCTTCAGAGTGACGGAGTCGGCACCTTTGACAGCTGAGAGAGCTTTCTACAATTAAAAAAAAAAAAAGACAAACTGCATGAGGAAATTTATAAATATCAAAGCATATTTTCTCTGCCCACCACAAGACTCACAACATGGGGCCTAGACCTTAAAAATGGCTTCAGTGTCTTCTTGGCTTTTGGCACCTTCGCTCCACTCTGTCCAAGAAATCCACAATGGTAGACAAATCTGGTCACAAAAAGAAAAACAAAAAGTTAGAAAATGATGGCCTAGCATTGTGCTCTGAAAACTAGTCACCACAGAGACAGGGTCCTGCTAAGATAACCAATATGTAAAATATGGATGCACTCCCAGTCTGTCCTCGCTGTGACCAAATACTCAGTGCCCAGTAGGAATGAGAGGCCAGAGCACACACAGACTTGTGATCAAGACCCCCAAAGCAGCACTCTCCTATCAGAGCTGGCTCCCTTCTGCCGGACAGCACTGCCTACAGCTATCCTCAGGCATCTCTGAACTAAGCAATGAAGAGTCCATAGCTGGTCAGACCCACAGCTACCCAGGTCACATCTCTGCTGTCTGGGGACCCACCACACAAGTACTACCCAATCCAGGCTCAACGATCTCATCTTCATTCATGTCTCAGAAACACACACCAATGAGCAGTAAAATAATTAAGAATTTTTCCCACTTTTACTTTCCCACTTTTACTTCCAGAACACTTTTCTCCTACTAACATAAAAGGGCCTGCTAATATATTTGTTTTTCAAATTTTTTTAACATTTATTTATTTTTGAGACAGAGAGAGCATAAATGGGGGAGGGGGCAGAGACAGAGGCACAAAATCCGAAGCAGGCTCCAGACTCTGAGTTGTCAGCAGAGAGCCCAACATGGGGCTCGAACTCACAAACCATGAGATCATGACCTGAGCTGAAGTTGGCTGCTTAACCAACTAAGCCACACAAGTGCAAAAGGGCCTGTTAATATAAAAGGACCTGGCTGGCTCAGTCAGTGGAGCGTGCAACTCTTGATATCAGGGTTTTAAGTTGGAGCCCCGTGTTGGGTGTAGAGATGACTTAAAAATAAAATCTTTAAAAACAAACAAAAAAAGATTCACTGCAAAGCTTTAAGGTTTAGGAATATACGTGTGTTTAGGGGCACCTGGGTGGCTCAGTCAGTTAAGCATCCAACTTCGGCTCAGGTTTCATGAGTTTGAGCCCTGCATTGGGCTCTCTGCTTTCAGTGCAGGGCCTGCTTCAGATACTGTCTCCCCACTTCTCTCTGCCCCTCCCGTGCGCACATTCTTTCTCAAAAATGAATAAACGTTAAAAAAGTGTGTGTGTTTAAAGATCAGGCTTAAGGGCGTCCAGATGGCTCAGGTGGTTAAGCATCCAACTTTGGCTCTGGTCATGATCTTGAGATGAGTTCAAGCCCCGCGTCAGGCTCTGTGCTGACAGCTCGGAGACTGGAGCCTGCTTCGGATTCTGTGTCTCTCTCTCTGTTCCTCCCCTCACTCACGCTATTTCTGTCTCTGTCTCTGTCTCTCTCAAAAATAAAGATTAAAAAAAAATTTTTTTTTTAATTAGGCTTAAAAATAAAAAAATAAAAATCAGGCTTAAGTTCATCTTTGGAAGCAAGTGAAAATAATTCTCTATTAATATTTCTCACTTGTAAGATATCAAAACAGAAGACTTTCATATGATTTAGTCATTTTTCAAATAGTGAATTAGAAATAGGCTAGTAAATCAAAGTAAACCCTTCCACGCCTGACCCCTGACCCCCGGGCACAAATGCACTCTGGAGCCAGCCGTTGTCAGGCACGCAACACTGCAAAGGATCTCTGCCTCGAGTCTCAAAAGGTTTCCCAAACAGGAGGAAGTACAAGGGACCCAGTTCACAGACCTGGGCTTTCAGGTGTGCAAAAGCTTCTTCAAAAAGCACAGCTACATCGGGGCTCTCGGAGTCAATCAGCACCTGCAGCTTCATCTGCCACATCGTTACAGAGTCTCTGAACGATTCAGTCCCGGCTACTGCCACCTCCAAAGCTTCCTTCAAGAAGTTGTGATGCAGCAACAACTCAATCTAGAGAAGACAAAGGATTACTGGAAAATTAACTGCAGAAAGCTAAATCTCATTTTTTTTTTTAACATAATTTAAGCTTATTTATTTTGAGAGAGAGAGAAATACAGCATGAGCTACAGAGGGGCAGAGGGGAAAGAGAGAGAGAGAGAAAGAGAGAGAGAGAGAGAGAGAGAGAGAGAGAGAGAGAGAGAAAGAGAGAGAGAGAAAGAGAGAGAGAGAGAGAAAAACAGAGAGACAGAGAATCCCAAGCAGGCTCCGTGCTGTAAGTGCAGAGCCCAACTTGGGGCTCAAACTCACAAACCATGAGATCATGGCCCATAACCGCCTGAGCCACCCAGGGGCCCCAAAGCTAGATCTCACTGAAGGCGATAATTTCCACAGCATTTCCACTAAGCCTTTTACCATTACTGCCAAAGGGGCATAAAGTGAACAATCTGAAATTCCTTTCATTGCCTGCTCTTATTCCTAATGGCTACCAAAAAACAGAGACGATGTTGAAAGTAGAGGGTCTAAATAACTTAGATTGAAAGTTAAGTTTTTAGGGGCACCTGGTTGGCTTAGTCAGTGGAGCTTACAACTCAGTCTTGGGATTATCAGTTCAAGCTCCACAGTGGGTGTAGGGATTATGTAAAAATAATTTTTTTTTTAATTTAAAAAAAAAAGTAAAACTTTCAATAATATAGTTCACTATAATAAACCCCACACCCACGAAAACAGAATATAAAAATCAGTAGACAAAACCAGTATTTGTGAGGGGTGCCTGAGTGGCTCAGCTTATTCATTCAAATGGAGTTGGACACACAATAAACTAACACAATTTTTCTGAAATATATTTGACACTATGTAACATTCATGGAAGTACTCCTGTCTTAAACTTGGAAATGTTATTTTAACAAATATGCGGCACCTGGGTGGCTCAGGGGTGTGTGTCCAACTCTGTTTCAGCTCAGGTTGTGATCTCGCAGTTAAGTGGGTTCGAGCCCACATTGGGCTCTGTGCTGACAGCGAGGAGCCTGCTTGGGATTCTCTCTCCCTCTCTCTCAGCCCCTCCCTCACTCATGCTGTCTTTGTCTCTCTCAAAATAAATAAATAAACTTAAAAAAAAAATTACTGAACAAGCAAATAAACAGAAGGAAATCCTATGTGTTCAAAATGCTTATTTTAACTATTTTAACAGGGGGGGGGAGAAACTTAAAACCAATTCAATTTTTAAAACTGTGGAAGAGCAAATAAAAGGCAGCATGTAATCTGCTCATTTGGCAAGCATTTTTATTGCACACTATATATGCTAGATTCAATTATCAGGAAATCAGGTATGTTCTCTACCACCCCCAGAGCCTCTAACAGGCACAGTTTGATACCTGCCATGACAGAAAAAGAATCATATGCTGTAAGAGTAAAAAGCAGAAGCACCCATCTATGGCAGCGATAAGACAGGAAACACCATTTATGCTAAGGATTAAGAAGAGGGATTTGTGAGAGAAGGCTCTCCCAACTGGCATGCACACGAGGCTGACCTGAAGAGAGAGCTTGGATACAAAAGGAAATCCAAGTTCAACATGGCTGGAGGAGTGCAATGTATACTGGAGAACTGGCAGGTGAGGCCGAGGCCAAGGCCATATTAGGGACACTGACAAGCTTTATCCAAAGACCATGGGAAGCCACAGAATAATTTGATCATCAATTTTAGAAGATCATTTTGCAGAGAATAATCTGGGAAAACAATGGATGCAGAAATCAGCTAAGCATTTTAAGTTTAGAGGCAGTATACTGAGGAACTCTCATTAAAGGCAAAGTCACCAGAGTGATGAAGTCGTAAGCTCAGGAAGGGCAGCATCAGAGATCTGGGAAGGAGAGGATGTCTGAAATAGCCAGAGTGGTGATGACAAGATAGCAATAATGGAAAGAGAGCAGGGCTGCCAAGGCCCCTCTAAATTTATAGGGTGTGACTATCTTGCCAGCATTCAACAGCTCAAACAGGAGCAGCTGAACTCATCCAAGCCTGGGATTTTTCCCAGATGTCATAATGGGAAAACAGTACCTCACTCATGGTATAACACAGCAGGCTAGCATATAGTTTATGCATTACCTAGCTATACAGAAAAAGTATTTTCTAAAATGAACTACTGGGACCTCATCAAGATAAAAAGCTTCTCTGCACAGCGAAGGAAACAATCAGCAAAATTAAAAGGCAACCAATGGAATGACAGAAGATATTTGCAAATGACATATCAGATAGAGTCAGTATCCAAAATCTATAAAGAACTTATCAAACTCAACACCCAAAAAACAACCCAGTGAAGAAATGGGCAAAAGACATGAATAGACACTTTTCAAAAGACATCCAGATGGCCAAGACACACGAAAAAATGCTCAACATTACTCAGCATCAGGAAAATACAAATCAAAACCATAATGAGCTACCACCTGACACCTGTCAGAATGGCTCACATTAACAACTCAGGCAACAACAGATGTTGGCGAGGATGCGGAGAAAGAGGATCTCTTTTGCACTGTTGGTGGGAATGCAAACTGGTGCAGCCTCTCTGGAAAACAATAAGGAGGTTCTTCAAAAAATTAGAAATAGAACTACCCTACGACCCAGCAACTGCACTACTAGGTATTTATCCAAAGGACACAGATGTGCTGTTTCGAAGGGACACATGCACCCCAATGTTTATAGCAGCACTGTCAACAATAACCAAAGTATGGAAAGAGCCCAAATGTCTACCGATGGATGAATAAAGAAATGTATGTGTGTACATATGTATGTATGTATGCATATATGTATATACACACACACAGACACACATACACAATGGAGTATTACTCAGTGATCAAAAAGAATGAAATCTTGCCATTTGCAACAACATGGATGGAACTAGAGGATATTATGCAAAGCAAAATTAGTCAGGGAAAGATAAATATCATATGACTTCACCCATATGTGGAATTTAAGATATAAAACAGATGAACACGGGGGAAGAGAAGAAAAAATAATATAAAAAAAGGAAGGGGACAAAACTTAAGAGATGCTTAACATTAAGAGATGCTTAAATACAAAGAACAAACTGAGGGTTGCTGGAGGGGTTGTGGGTGGGAGGATGGCTACATGGGAAAGGGGGCACTGAGGAAGACACTTGTTGGCATGAGCGGTGGGTGTCATACATAGGGGATGAATCAATCACTGGATTCTAGTCCTGAAATCATTATTGCACCATATGCTAACTTGGATGTAAATTAAAAAATAAATAAATAAATAAATAAATAATAAAAAATAAATAAAAAGTATTTTGGGGGCACCTAGGTGGCTCAGTTGGTTGAGCATCAGGCTCTTGATTTCGACTCAGGTCATGATCTCACAATTCATGAGATCAAGCCCACCGTCAGGCTCTGTGCTAACAGCATGGAACCTGCTTGAGGTTCTCTCTACCCCTCCTCCATGTCTGCCCCCACATTCTCTCTCACTCTCTCTCAAAATAAATAAACATTTAAAAAGTATTTTTTTTTAATTTTTTTTTTAACGTTTATTTATTATTTTTGGGACAGAGAGAGACAGAGCATGAACAGGGGAGGGGCAGAGAGAGAGGGAGACACAGAATCGGAAACAGGCTCCAGGCTCTGAGCCATCAGCCCAGAGCCCGACGCGGGGCTCGAACTCACGGACCGCGAGATCGTGACCTGGCTGAAGTCGGACGCTTAACCGACTGGGCCACCCAGGCGCCCCTAAAAAGTATTTTTTTTAAGGGTTACCTGGGTAGCCTAGTCGGTTAAGCATCCGACTCCTGATTTTGGCTCAGGTCATGATCTCAAGGGTTGGTGAGTTCGAGCCCCGTGCATCGGGTTCTGTGCTGACAGAGCAGAGCCTGCTTGGGATTCTGTCTCCTCCTCTCTCTGCCCCTCCCCCGTTTGCCCTTTGTATCTTTTTCAAAAACAAAAATAAACTCTTAACAAGTATTTTTTAAATGTTAACATACGAACATTTTTGTGTAAGTTAACAACTTTGTGAGCTGCCAAAAACAAGGATCACTATTTTTTTTTTTTAATTTTAGAGAGAGAGAGAACACACATACACACAATGCATGCAAGAAAGAGGGAGAGGGAGAGAGAGGCAATCTTAAGCAGGCTGCATGCTCAGCACGGAAACCAAGGCCAGGCTTGATCTCACAACCCTGGGACCATGACCTGAGCCGAAATCAAGAATCGGACACCCAACTGACTGAATCACCCAGATGCTCCTCACTAACACTGTTTTAAAATCAAGTAAACAAACTCAGAAAAGTTAAGCGGTTTGCCCAAGTTATCTAGCTAGTAAGTGACAAAACCCAATGTAGAAATACCTCAGCGCATTATCCTGGTCTCCATACCAATCCTCACCCACCCCAGAAAGTAGGCCTGGGTTAACAGGTTTCTTACTAGAATGTCAGCTTCTGAAACACAGGAACACATCTAATCTCTCTTTATTTTTATTGTACCAATGCCTAATGTGGGCTAGGCATATATTCAGGAAAGGGATGTTCAGGACAAGATGTATGGGTAAACAAAATAAACCCAAGTTGCGACTCCCTATTCTGGCTATTTTCCACCACGTAACATTCCTTTCTTTACTGTACAGATTTCATTTCTGGCATATACCAAATACCGAGAGTCAAATGTAATGTCACTCATCTTCCATACCAAACATCCAAATGGGTTTAGTCACATAACACATAACAATATATTAAAACACATGACACCATCATGAGCCAACTGGAATCAAGTACATGTTACTGGCAGTGAATGTGCCCTTACCCACTGCTTGTACTGAAATTCCGGTAGAAGTCTGAGTTCATGTGCCTTCCTGAACGCCATCATGGTTCTTTCCAGCCTCTGAAATCAGAAAAATCTCTCAGTTCGTTACAAACATCCCCACAGGGGTCTGTGGCCTCTGACAGGAACAAGTGCAACCAAGAAAAGGAACTTGAGGTAGTTTCCCTTATGATTAGACCAGCTAAACAGCCACACCAAACACAGCCCAGTAACAGGGTGCTTCTTAATCAGGTGGCCGGAAAAAGGATACAGCAGGCTCAGACCTTCAGAATGACAGGTCAACCACAAGGGAAAAGAGCTCAGGTTAAGTTCTTGGAAGCTGTCCCAGGCCCCAAAGGAGCCACGTGTCTGCTCTTTTTACAGAAAACAGTCACTTTCTAGTCAGCCACTATAACCATGTAACGTAGGTCCTCACCTTCTCTCTGAGGAACTGACTGCTTGTCTTCTTGGTGAATCTTTCCAAGCAGAACGTGATGTAACACTTCCACATGGCCTCTGGAAAAGTCAGATTATGCAGATCACATCACTAGTTCTCTCCATTTAACAGTCATCATACATCTTTCCTTTGAAGGGAAAATTCCTCTGAAAAAGGGTTTAAGCTAGTCCGGTGGAAAAAACTAGTTATTCTGATTACAGCTAATCAAACATCTCAAACACTGAGTAATGACTTAACTATAAAAAGTAAAGGGCAGCCTGTGTGGCTCAGTCGGTTAGGCGTTCAACTTCAGCTCAGGTCATGATCTCATGGCTGGTTTGAGTTCAAGCCCCGCGTCGGGCTCTGCGCTGACAGCTCAGAACCTGGAGCCTGCTTCAGATTCTGTGTCTCCCTCTCTCTGCCCCTTCCTTCCCTGCTCACGCTCTCTCTCTCAAAAATTAAACATTAACACTCCAATATATAAAATTTGGAAGCAAGTCTGTATGAAAAGAGAATTAGGGGCGCCTGGGTGGCGCAGTCGGTTAGGCGTCCGACTTCAGCCAGGTCACGATCTCGCGGTCCATGAGTTCAAGCCCCGTGTTGGGCTCTGGGCTGATAGCTCAGAGCCTGGAGCCTGTTTCCGATTCTGTATCTCCCTCTCTCTCTGCCCCTCCCCCGTTCATGCTATGTCTCTCTCTGTCCCAAAAATAAATAAACGTTGAAAAAAAAAAATTTTTTTTTTAATAAAAAAAAAGAAAAGAGAATTAGAGAATGACAATCTTCTGAATTATCATTTCCTATGTACCATTTCCCCCAAACGGATACCATTACTACTATCGAGGAAGGTCATCAAAGCTCCATCTTTGACCACCACAGAACAAGTTGGAAAGGCAGGCACACTGTAAACTAGCACAGAGAGAATCCTGAAACTGACGTTGGTAATGGGAACGGAAGCTTCGGCTTCCCATTCGTGAATACTAACTTCGACACCACCCCAAGGTTTGGTGAAGCTCACCTGTAGGGAGAGTCTTCACCGCCTCTTCATACACAGCACAGCACCTCTCCTCCTTCCGGCCCACCTCCACTGCTCTGGCTTGTTTTGTCGCAGGCTGCTCTCCTCCTGGCTGTGACTCTATCTCTAATTCTCGCCGTGCTACATAATCCCAAGTGAGAGGGTCATCTGTGTGTAGAGCCTGAAGGCTGAAAAGCAGTTCGCTGGCATCAGCCCTATGACACGAAACTTAACTCAATATCAAACAGACAGTTCTCAATGCTCTAAAAATGCACCCAGGGGCACCTGGGTGCCTTAGTCGGTTGGGCAGCCGACTTGGGCTCAGGTCATGATCTCACGGTTCATGAGTTCGAGCCCCGTGTCGGGCTCTGTGCTGACAGCTTGGAGCCTGGAGCCTGCTTCGGATTCTGTCTCCCTTTCTCTGTCCCTTCCCTGCTTACACACTGTGTCTCTCAAAAGTAAACGTTAAAAAAAAAAAAAAAATTTAAGAGTGCACTCGGGACACCCCTTAACAATTCCATTACCAGGAGACAATTCCCCAGCAAGCCCTCCAGAGATCTTCACGCTCACTGCATAAATTTTGTCAACCAATCAGAGTTGTGGCACATTTATTAGGTTTCAGAATGTTTCAGATTTCATTCACAAGTTAGTTCTCAAAGTTAAATCAACAGGTATGTGTGATGAGACAGTCCTCGAGCCCTGGAGAACCTTATATCCAGGCTCTTGATTTTCTGTAACAGAGGCAAGAAAAAAAAAAAAAAAAGCATGACCTAAACCTCTACCAAAGCTCTGAAGGCATCCAAAGGGCAAACAAGCCAAGTTCTGTTTTATCTCCTGTGAAAGTAAGGGGTGCTACCTAAGAGTGATGTACCCACAAGGCAGGCTGCAAAAAATTCTCAAACAATATGCTCCAACATTAAAGAATAAAATAACCTACAGCAATCACCTGCAAACCTTTATGAGGACCACTCTCATTCTATGGACAAAAGACATACCAGCACAGCAGAAATATACGTCTTGATATCAGCTGTACGATATGTTTGTCACTGAGTAAAGACAAACTAACTCCCAAGGGAAGCCCAGAAGTGAGTCAAACAAGTTCTCCAGAGATATTTACTTTTCTATGACTTACTATGATACAATAGCCCTAAAACCTTGCTTTCTTCCAAGGACTTAGCATAGTGTCTTCTTTCCCTCTTTCTAAACACCCAACCTCAAACTTTTACCACAAGATCGGAAATAGACATATTCACCTTTCCACGAACTTACTTACTCATCATAAATTTCTCTTTGCAGATCTTTGGCAAAGTCAAATAGCTGTGCAATTGTAAGCAGTGACACGTGAAATTCTGCACCTAAAATTTTAAAAATTGGGAAGGGGAGTAAGACTGTCAAGTGTCATTTTACTGTAAAGAACCACTTTCTTCTACAAGAAAGTACCACTTTCTTGATGTACTAGAGCTAATTCTTTTGTATTATTTGAGAAATAGGACAAAACAGAAAAAAAAAAATCACCCATAGCCCCACTACACAAGCAAAGTCATTAGTGATATTTTAGAGTATTCATAAGTACTTCTTTTCTTCTAAACATCTTAAAAGCATAAAGAAATGTTCTAAATCACCTATTTCTTTCCAACTCTCCATGTGAATTAAATACTCGATAAACTTACTGAAATGTTCAAGTATACCCTAAGGGACTATCAATGTTTTCTGAAAGAAACAGGACACTATTCCCATAGAATTTTATATACATCTAACAGAATTTCTAACAAATTTTCAACATTAGCTGAAGGTCTTCTTCCCTTTTAATTTTTTTTATGTTTATTTTGAGAGAGAGAGAATGCAAATATGTGTGGGGAGGGTGTGGCAGAGAGAGCGAGAGAGAGAATCCCAACCAGGCTCTGCATTATCCGGGCAGAACTCATGAACTGCAAGGGGCTTGAACTCATGAACTGCAAGATTTTGATCTGAGCTGAAGTTTGATGCTTAACTGACTGAGCTACCCAGTCACCCCACAATGTTCTATTTAAAATGAGGAAGACCGGGGCGCCTGGGTGGCTCAGCCGGTTAAGTGACTGACTTCAGCCCAGGTCATGATCTTGTAGTTTGTGAGTTTGAGCTCTGCATCGGGCTCGGTGCTGACAGCTCGGAGCCTGGAGCCTGCCTCAGATTCTGCGTCTCCCACTCTCTCTGCCCCTTCCTCACTCATACTCTGAATCTTTCTCTCTCTAAAAAATAAGCATTAAAATATAAAATAGAATGTCATAAAAATAGAATGTTGCACTTTCCATCATAAATAAATATTCAAAACATACGTACCTTTAATTATGTTCACAGAATTTTTGTAGATAATCCGTGCCAACTCGCCCTTAAGGATTTCTTCAGGATAATCAAGATTCCCCTAAAGAGTATTATAGTAAACATAACTTGACAGTGCCAGTAACTAGAAAAAGCACTAGGATAAAAATTAACAGCCCTAGACTATCTGTGCCATATGACCTCTGGCAAACCACGTCTCTCTCTGGGCCACTTCCCTCACTTGTAAAATGTGCAGCTTGAACAAGACCACTGACCTTCCCAATGTGTTCTCTCAGGCTCCTAGAGCAATAGCAAGATCACATGGCTTAAGGCCTGACTCTACTTAGACCAGAGCAGGTCAGGTTTTACATGGCTTGTTTACCCTTCTGGGTAAACTTTTATTTGAATAAAAAAGTTCACAGCTGGAAACCACAATAACAGATGATAGCAAAGTTCCTTTTTCAGCTCAAACATTCTAAAACTTTTCTTTAAAATTACCGTCACCAAAAAAATTATATAAAAAGCTAGGAACCACACATTTCACAACCTTCCTCGAGCTCCTTCAACCCATTAGTATGTCATTTAATGAAACCATAAAGTATTAGGGAAACCATTTACCCTTCTATCAATAATAAATTATTTTGAAGACTACTTCAAACAGTCCAAATGTGTATTTTTAAAGCACAGAATTCCATTTTTATTACTAAGCCCGTTTAATTAAATCAACTCTAGATTCATCTCAAAGTTTCAAAACCGGCATTAAATAAAAAATACATTTAAAAAATTGTCTCTTATTCCTAAGAAGGCTCAAAGCACTATTAATTGTTAATGTGTGATGACACGTTCGGATCTTACCACATCCATTTTGGCTTTTTCAAATTCTTCCTTTTCCTTCCTCAGTTTCTCAGTATGCATCAACTCCATCCTAAAGTACTATACAAGGGAAATTATAAACTGAAAATCTTTGGAAATATATTTTTTTTAATTAGAAATACATAAGATGCCATTTTTTACCCATAAATATCAGATCTGTGAAAGTCTGGGGATAGCGTGATATTTTTTGTTATGAAACTAGATGACACTGACAAGAAGGGAGTTCCTTGTGATGGTAGAACAGCTCTGCATTTTGATTGTGGTGGTGGTTACACAAATCTACACATGTAAAATAAAAAAAAAAAATGACAGAGAACCAACCATATGCACACATTAGACCAATGTCAATTTCCTGATATTAATATATGTATTATAATTTCATAAAATTAACCATCAGGAGGTGCCTGGGTGGCTCAGTCGGTTGAGGGACTAACTCTTGATTTCAGCTCAGGTCATGATCTCACAGTTGTGCGATCGAGCCCTGTGTTGGGCTCTATGCTGACAATGCAGAGCCTGCTTGGGATTCTCTCTCCCCCTCTCTCTCTCCCCCTCCCCCACTTGCATTCTCTCTCAAAATAAATAAATGTGAAAAAAAGTTTTATAAATTTCTTAAAGTTTATTTATATTTTGAAGGAAAGAGAGACAGCGTGAGCGAGAGAAGGGCAGAGAGAGAGGGAGACACAGAATCCGAAGCAGGCTCCAGGCTCTGAGCTGTCAGCACAGAGCCCAACACAGGGCTCAAACTCTCGAGCAGTGAGATCATGACCTAAGCCAAAGGTGGACTCTTAAACCGACTGAGCCACCCAGGCACCCTCTAATAGGAAAACTTCCAAAAAACATAAACAATACTTCCATAAAATAACCTTATAACAGCAGGGAGAAGTGATACTTATTGTTTCTCAATCAAAATACTACAGGTAGCGGGGCGCCTGGGTGGCGCAGTCGGTTGAGCGTCCGACTTCAGCCAGGTCACGATCTCACGGTCCGTGAGTTCGAGCCCCACGTCGGGCTCTGGGCTGATGGCTCAGAGCCTGGAGCCTGTTTCCGATTCTGTGTCTCCCTCTCTCTCTGCCCCTCGCCTGTTCATGCTCTGCCTCTCTCTGTCCCAAAAATAAATAAACGTTGAAAAAAAAAAAATTAAAAAAAAAAAAAATACTACAGGTAGCAAAGGGATATCGAAAAGAATATGAAAACAAGGGAAGAAATGCTGAGCTGCAATATAAAACATCATTAAAGAACTACAAGACCAAAAATCACTAGTTAGGACAGCTACAGAACCTACAAGCATAAAGACCCAAATCAGGGTGCCTGGGTGGCTCAGTCAGTTAAGCATCTGACTTTGGCTCAGGTCATGATCTAGTGGTTCATGAGTTCGAGCCCCGCGCTGGGTTCTATGCTGACAGCTCAGAGCCTGGAGCCTGCTTCAGATTCTGTGTCTCCCTTTCTCTCTACCCCTCTCCTGCTAGCGCTCTGTATCTCTCTCAAAAATAAACATAGAAAAAAAAAAATTAAAAAAAAAAAAAAAGACCCACATCTTTTTCCATCAAGTAAGGCTTCATTTTCAATTGAAGACAAGACAGTAGTTTCTCCCTTATCCTGACAAATACCTCAAAAAAGGGCAGCTTCTAATAATACACCATTTTTAGCACTTGTTTTTTTCTTAATTGAAAGTCTGGCCATCACTGTTCTAGTGCCTCCCTCTAAGGCGTTAAGTCCAGCAAGAGGGGAAGGAGGGATATATCTCAAGAAAAAAGAGACAATAAGAATAAGTGGGGAAAAATGAAGAGAAGCCAAAAGAAGAAGATAGAAAAAGAGAGAGAAAGGAAGGAGAGAAAGAAGATAAGAAGTAGGGAAGGTAGATGCAAGGGAAAAAACAACAAAGGTATAAAGATGGCTGAACCCTGGCCCCACAACGAAAATAGGTAGGGTCCAGTTCCCCACCCCTCCCAACCATAATGGGCAGTAAGAGTTCTAATCTCTCACTAACAACCTGGAAGATGCACATGGTCAACACCTAACACTGGCCAAGAAACAGCTTCGCCGCTCTCCTTTTCCAGCAGCTCCTCTACTTATCCCTAGCCTCCACAAATCCAAGTCTTTTTAACTTAATCAAGAATGTAAGTCTACAGAGGACCAAAACTGAGACATCACTCTTTCACCTTACAGGTACACAACTCACTTCTTGATAAAGTTTTGGGCACTCTGGATGAAAGCGCAGAGCTCGAAGAAATAGTTGTCTTGCACTTTCTGAAGATAAGCGATCTTCCATTTCCCATTTGGCTGCCATAATCCACAAAGCTATATAAATAAAAAACATCAGACTTCATTTCAATAAATCAATCAAGTCAGACTAAAAAAAAAAGATCAATGCTCCAATTTTAATACTCAAAGAATTTTTTTTTAATCTTCCCAAAAGAGGAAAGGGATGGAGAGAGGGAATTTCAATGGTTATTTGTAAAGTATTGCTGCTTTACCTAAAATTAGAGTATTCTGGGGCACCTGGGTGGCTCAGTGTGTTAAGTATCCGAGTATTGATTTCAGCTCAGGTCATGATCTCACAGTTCATGGGTTCAAGCCCCGTGTCAGGCTCTGAGCTGATAGCACAGAGCCTGCTTGGGATTCTCTCTCTCCCTGTCTCTCTGCCTCTCCCGCATGCTTATGTGTACTGTCTCTCTCAAACTAAACTTTAAATAAAATAAAAATAAATAAATAAAAATTAGAATATTCTGAAGCGAAGAGGCAAATGATAACATCTGTGGGTACTTATGTGCCTCATTCAATCTAAGATCAACATCCCTATAAGTCACACATAAACTTTAGAACTATAAAAATACTGGAAGAAATTGTGCATCTTAGAATCCATGAAATAAAAATATTTCACTCTTTTTCTTTATTTAAGTAGTTTATAATTTCTTTTGAATGGCTCAACATTAAAAATAAAATTTTTATCACACCTGTTGGGAATAAAGGCTTTAAAAACAAAAACCTTTGTCTTTCTACACAGGAAATCAACGTCGAGTTAACATTCCAGCTATTTCCCTAGAAACTTAATAAAAGTCAGCTATGTTACCAGACAAGACTGCCTTCGGTAAAAATGACTCATGGTTAGTAACCACGTCTGGACTAGAAGGGTTATTAATGAGAGAGCGCGACTGCTTTGGGCTTTCCTGAGCATGTGACTCCTGAAATCGAGCACAGTCCTTTCTAGGATCCCTGGAAGCTGTGCCCATCCACAGGACTTCTAAATCAGAGCTGTTCCTCTACCCATTCACATGGTCTCATTCCCTCACACCTGAACTGTCATCTTGGGGACCAAGGACTGGCCTCCAAATTGCTAACAGTACTCTACTAAAGACTCTCACCTAATGCTGTAGCCTCTGGTGAATTAACTGGTGCCAAATGTGGCCTATCTTAGCCTGTGTAGCATGAACCTGGTTGAGCCTAATACTTGAGAATAGGCACTGGAGTACCTCCCCTATAAAATTATGTGCTATTTCACACAGTATTCACAAGAGAAGTCTTTCTCTTACAAAACATGAGTACCTAATATGTGCCAGGCACTCTTGCAAAATCTGCGTTAACATTTTCCCCTTTAAGTTTTTAAGTTTTCCCCTCTAAGTGCCCCTTAAATGTGAATACATCCAAATAGAATGTCTCTCAAAGGACCAAAGAGTTTCTTTTATCATCATCTAAAAAGAAACTTAGTGGGGTGCCAGGCTGGCTCAGTCAGTAGAGCAGGTGACTCTTAATCTCTGGGTCATGAGTTCAAGTCTCATGTTGCATGCAGAACTTTTTTTTAAACTTTTAATGTTTATTTTTGAGAGAAAGTAGGAGAGGGGCAGAAATAGGGAGACAGAGGATCCCAAAAAGGCTACACACTGACAGCAGAGATCGATATGGGGCTTGAACTCACAAACCATGAGATCATGAGCTGGGTCGAGGTTGGAGGTTTAACGTACTGAGCCAACCAGACGCCCTACACAGAGCATATTTTTAAAAATAACAATAAAATAAAGTAAAACATACTTTAAAAATAAATGAATAAAACACTTTTTAAAATAAATAAATCAAGGGGCGCCTGGGTGGCTCAGTCGGTTAAGCGGCCGACTTCGGCTCAGGTCATGATCTCGCAGTCCGTGAGTTCGAGCCCCGCGTCGGGCTCTGTGCTGACAGCTCAGAGCCTGGAGCCTGTTTCAGATTCTGTGTCTCCCTCTCTCTGACCCTCCCCCGTTCATGCTCTGTCTCTCTCTGTCTCAAAAATAAATAAATGTTAAAAAAAAAAATTAAAAAAAAAAAATAATAAAAAAAATAAAATAAAATAAAATAAATCAATAAGTAAATAAATAAGTAAATAAAAAATTTAGTCCTTCTTACCCACAGATACAATACTCAACACAATAAATGATACACAATATACAGGGAGGAACTAAGAGGCAGCTATTCAGAAACCAGAACTGCTGAGGCCTAGTACCTATGCTCAAGTTCTCAAACTAATTTCTTTTAAGTTTATGAAGCAAAATAAATGCCAAAATAGCTTGAGTCTACATAAAAGGTAGAAGAACTGACAAGGATCTCACCATACCTGGCTTGTTTGAATGAATGGCCAACATGGCAGAAAATACCTTGCTAAGTTGAGCTTTGGTGGCCTGTAAGAGAGAAAAAGCAATTCTACTTCCTATACACTGAACTCATTATTAGTCATCTCTAAGTGATCTGTACTGTTTCCTTACCAACTCAAAATTCAATGGGGCAAGATATGCTCTTGTAGGGACATAGAAACAAATATAGACACACTCATAGTTTTTTCTACCTAAACCACTACATGCAAACATTCTAAGTATCTAAACAAATCTAACTTTACTAAATAAATACACACAACAAAGATCATCTTCTGACTTAGAAACCATTTATATAGTCTTCAGATATGCAAATGTTGTTACACGGAAGTTCAGCCTTCTTGGAGTCTTTTCCGATTTACTAACCCTACAACTTTGGAGAAAACATGGAGTTCAGTACTCAAGCACAGAGCTTAAAAGGCAGACTTACTAAAAGAACAAGGAAGCAAGACACAACTGCGCAATACTCACCCATTTCTTACAAAAGACTATATAGGATAGCCAAAGTTGAACATCATCCTGCAAGAAAAGCAATGTAGTAAGCTGCTCGAATTTGAACTTAATACATAATACACTTTTGCACTAATTAACTTTTTTTAGAAAGAGAGGTAAATTTCAGGAAAGCCAACGTATTACACATTGCTCAGCCTATTAGGCTGTTACTCACTGAGGTCTTAGATCTCTTAAATGTGTTAACTCCATCTGGCCACCCGTTCTCACCTACCATGCTCCAAGACAAAATTTGTTGTCTATCCAATTTGCTCAATGCAGTTTTGTTTTCATTTCTTTAATGTGTATTTATATTTAATGGTGAGGGGAGAGGGGGAGGGGCGGCGGCGGAGGGGGCCGGGAGACAGAGGATCCAAAGCAGGCTCCATGCTGATAGCAGAGAGCCTGATGTGAGGCTCGAACTCACGAACCGCAAGATCATGACCTGAGCTGAAGTCAAACATTTAACCAACTGAGCCACCTAGGCGCCCTTTGTTTTCTTTTTTTAAATATTTTATTTAATTTATTTTTGAGAGAGAAGAACAGGAGAAGGGCGGAGAGAAAGAAAGAGAGAATGTGAATTCAAAGCAGGCTCCATGCTATCAGCACACAGCCTGACATGGGGCTCAAACTCACAAACCGCAAGATTATAACCTGAATTATGCTTAACAGACGGAGCCATCTAGGCGCCCCTTGCTCAATGCAGTTCTTAACTGGTCTCAATCAGGGGTAGCAACCCCAAATTTGTCATTCCCAGGATCTAAAGTACTCCCAGTCCCAGAGCCCAACTTGAAGAACATCAAGTTAGTGAGGTGCTGCCCCTACTCTAACCATTTATCTTCCCCTCCAAGTCTTCAGTGTTCTTCACTCAGAGATTTATCCATACATCCCAAATTTCTAATCCTTAACCATGTATCGAATCCACCTTTTTCAGTGCCATCCTCAAAGAAGAACTATAAGGTAATGAGATCAATTTTCTTCACGGTTTGATAAGTGGTTTCAAATAATACCATTATTAGGTTAAATATTGAGACACCCAAGAATAAACAATACATTTGAATACTGAAACACAATACATATAATACATCTCTTCACATCTCTTATAATTAAAGGTGCTCTGATCACTTACTTTCCATTTTGCTGAAGCACGCCGGAAGACACCTTGTACCCGGTGTACGATAGAATTCTCAATCTCATCCTTCTTAAATGAATACCCGATGCGCTTAAAGGTGACATTAAAAAAAAAAAACAAAGCCTCAATTTAATCACATTTATCCATAACAACATTCCTACTTGATCTTAAACTGTACTGATAGGGGTGCCTAGATGGCCCAGTCAGTTGGGCGTCTGACTCTCGATTTCCGCTCAGGTCATCGTCTAACGGTTGGTTGAAATCAAGCCTCGCATCAGGCTCTGTGCCGACAGTGTGGAGCCTCCTTAGATTCTCTTTCCCTCTCTCTCTGCCCTTTCCCACTTGCGTGCACTCTCTCTAAATAAATAAATATTTTTAAAAAGGTGCTGATAAAGAAAACAAATGATTACCAACACCCATTACGAACACAGCACCACACAATTTATCAGTGCCAACTGCTTCCCAAACCCAAGTTCTAGCTATAGAGCCACACTACCTAATCTAAATTTTTTCCAATTTCCAGAATATCTACTTACAGTTCTTCTTCTCTGAATCAACTCCAAAAGATTAATTTCATACTATGGAAGAAAAACATATAAAAAAAAACAATAAAATTTATAACCTTTTAAATTATAACCTTTTAATTTATAAACCTTAATTTATAACAGGAACTGAATTTAGTTAAAATCATAAAGTAAATAAAAATCAAGAATATAAAACAAGATTGGGGCAGCTTGCTGGCTCAGCCGGTAAAGCATGCAACTCTTGATCTTTGGGTCATGACTTCAAGCCCCACGCTGGGCACAGAGCTTACTTTAAAAAAATTTTTTTTTAAAAAAAGACTATAGGGGCGCCTGGGTGGCGCAGTCGGTTAAGCATCCGACTTCAGCCGGGTCACGATCTCGCGGTCCGTGAGTTCGAGCCCCGCGTCGGGCTCTGGGCTGATGGCTCGGAGCCTGGAGCCTGTTTCCGATTCTGTGTCTCCCTCTCTCTCTGCCCCTCCCCCGTTCATGCTCTCTCTCTGTACCAAAAATAAATAAAAATGTTGAAAAAAATAAAAAATAAAAATAAAAAAGACTATAAAAGAAGATAATATGCTATCATGCATAATTTGTAGTAAATGTCTGTTAAAAGTCAGTGATAATTCACCTTACATCTACAAAACTCATAAATCCATATGTTAGCAAGCATATAAACATCTTAGATGCAAAGAAAGTATGTTTCTAAAATCATAATATTTCTAAGATTTGGGGCTCCTGGCTGGTTTAGTCAGAAGAGCACACAACTCTTGATCTCAGGGTCATGAGTTCAAGCCCCACGTTGGGAATAGACATTATTTAAATAAATAAACAAACTATAAAAAAAAAAAAGAAAAACTTAAAAAAAAGACATAAGGTTCAAAATATCAGACTTTCTAGTCTACAACAGCATGTTCCAACTTTGAGTAAATTAACCATGCAAAAATATTAGCTTAACATAAGCAAATGAAAGACACAGTTGTGCCTAATTGGTTCTCCCTACCCTACCCTCTGAAGGACCACTTAAAACCTCTTAAGGTTCTCTAGTGCTCGCTTCGGCAGCACATATACTAAAACCTCTTAAGGTTCTCTAAAAAGCACTACTATTCAATTCCTCTCTAAGCCTCAGTTTGAAGACTGTTAGAGACACAAAACTTAAGGCTTCACAAGATTCTATGCTTCATTTTACAAGTGCTTTATGAAATATTCAAGCACACAGAACACCCAAGCAGCTATTACACAGCTACATCAAAGCCTACATTTTATTAAACTTGCTTCGAAATTCCCTATGTATCATGTCTAATTCCACTCTTTTCCCTCCCCAGAAAAAATGACTATCTTGACTATTTATCATTCTGAAGCAAAACTTTGGACTTTATTACAATGCTTTCTTGAATGCTTTTTGTGTGTGTGTGTGTTTTAATATTTATTTATTTTTGAGAGAGAGAGAGAGCATGAGCAGGTGCCTGGGTGGCTCAGTTAAGTGTTCGACTTTGGCTCAGGTCATGATCTCGTAGTTTGTGAGTTCAAGCCCCACATCGGGCTCTGTGCTGACAGCTCAGAGCCTGGAGCCTGCTTGGGATTCTGTGTCTCCTTCTCTCTCTGCCCCTCCCCTGCTCATGCTCTGTCTCGGTCTCTCAAAAAATAAACAAAAAAAAAAAAAAAATTAATTAATAAGGCTAACATTCTTTTCATAAGTTGATCAGTGAATGGTGTTTCCCCTTTGTGAGCTGCATGTTCATATTTTTGTTGTTTTTATCCTTCATAGTTGTCATTTTCTTCTGAATCTGTAGTTCCTTAGATATTCTAGATTCAAAATATACGTGCTACGGGGCACCTGGGTGGCTCAGTCGGTTAAGCGTCCAACTCTTGATTTCAGCTCAGATCATGATCTCTTGGTCTGTGAGACTGAGCCTCGCATTGGGATTCTCTCTCCCCCCTCCCTCTCTGCCCCTACCCTACTTGCTCTCACTCTCTCTCAAAATAAACTTAAAAAAAAAAAAGTGTCTATACGTGTGTGTGTGTGTGCGCGCGCGCGTATACACATATATTTATGTACCGAAATTATTTTCTCCATTTTGTGGCTTGTCTTTTTACATTGTGGCACCTTTTTTGCACAGACATGCTTATTTTAAACATGGCCAAATCAATCTTCTTGTCATTGTGCTTTCATAGTCTCATTTAAGAAAACCTCTCCTACTCCTCAAAGTCATTCTTTCTTATTTCTTGTAGAGATACAAAGTTTTCCCCAAATTTACCTTTTCCATTCAGAAGGATTTTCATTTTGATTATATGAGAGGGGTCTAATTTTATTTCCTCAATGCGGACAACTAGAACCTCACTGATTTAAAATGCCACTTACGTCTTATAGCAAGTTTATACGGTTGTGACAGTTGTGTGCACAGGGCGGGGATGTGAGTGAAAGTATGTACGTGTGGGAGTGTGTGTGTGTGTGTGTGTGTGTGTGTGTTTAATTTACTTATTTCAGTTATGGCCTCTAAAGCTAATCAACCTAATCCACAGGTACCTCTTCAAATATTTGAAGAGTGGAATTATCTGCCACTTCTCAGGTCTCCTTAAGGTTAAACATGTCTATTTGTATTCTTTCAATGATTCCTCCTAGAACAAGGTTTCCATCCTGGCTGCCTTTTAACTAACCTTTCAAAGTCCTTCTTAAAATGCAGTCTCAAGCCTAATACAATGCTCCAGACACTGTCTGTTAAGTGCAAAACACCTTTTTTCAAACTAACATCTTCTGAATGGCTACTGTTTGCAGTGTTCTTTGCTCAGCTAACTTACTCATCACTCTACTTTTGTTAATATGGTCCATTATTTTTTTTCTTTTGTCCTTTTCCAAGTTTATTCCTGAAGTATAGTTGCCACATAGCAACCCACCATGAGCTCCCAAACCTCTTCCAAGTACAAGATTCGTAGCCAGGTCTCATTTGTTCACCTGTTGTTGTTTTTCCAATCTAAACTCAGAAAACCTCCAGTCTTATAATATTACATCTTACCACTGGGTCCAGATTTTGTTATCTAACATATTAGCTAGTCTCCTCTACCTGAAAATTGGTCTAGCATGTAAACTTTAGATTCACTCAAGTCTCCCATTCATTTATAGTACTGAAGAATTTGCAGTATCCCTCTAAGGTAGTAGACTTAGAGACACATAAATATTAACTTTCCAACCATCTACCATCATCAAACTCACTCTCCTTTATGTCTCCCCACAAGAAATAGTATGCCAATTCTCTTGCTTAAATCCTAATACACAGTATCTTTGGCAGTATCTGGTCTACTAACTCCATAGAAGGAAAAAAAAAAAATTTCGGTTTGCCAAGGACTAAAGCCTTAGTGGGGCAACGTTATTCCCAGAACACTTCTATTCCTGTTCAAAAATTACCCGTTTAATCATCAATTCTAGAATTCTGCAAAAAACACTGAATCAAGCTCACTATTCTAGAATTGATTTAAAATTTGTGAGGGGACTAAAAAGTAGTGAACTTATCCACTTACTTGAACATAATTGATGAAGTCTTCCTTAAAAAGAGCTCTTCGCTGTATTTTGTATTCCAGATCTGAAGCCTTCTTAATGATAGCCCTGAGGAGAAAGCCATTTAAGACACAACAGTTGAAAAAAGCAGAAGTTAAATAATTTTGGAGTTTTAAGTTTATTTTAATATATTTAAAACACAATATATATATTAAAACATTTCCAAAACCTGAAATTCCTAAATTATCCTTCATAAGCAAGTTTTCTCTTACCTGATTACTTCTGTGTGCTTAGGGTGTGTGCATCAGGATTTTTTTTTTAAATGTTTATTTATGAGAGAGAGAGACAGAGTGTGAGCAGGGGAGGGGCAGAGAGGGAGACACAGAATCCGAAGCAGGCTCCTGACTCTGAGCCGTCAGCACAGTCTGACATGGGACTTGAACTCACAAACCGTGAGATCATAACCTGAACTGAAGTCGGATGCTCAACCGAGCCACCCAGGCGCCCAGTATTTTAAAATTTTCATGAAAATCATCTTGTAGTCAACTGCCAGGACCACTGACATTCTCACCAGCAAAGCAAATAATGTTAAGTACTTTACATTATTTGTATGTGATATTAGTAAAGATTTCTTTCCCTCCAAATCCTGGTCACTTGGGTTTTAATAATAACCAAGTATCTTTTCTAAATTCCTTACTTCTGAGTTTTCCAACACTCAAACTAGAAAAAAAAAAAAAAACCACCTAGATTGTCTCTACTGTCTCTATCTAGAAAGGTTTATTAACAGTACAAAGGACTCATGGGAAAGGATTGACTGTATTTAGCTAAAGAGAAAACACAACATGTGTATAGTAAGAGAATTTAATGCAAGATGTACGAGGTCAATTACCGTCTCTAGTTAATGGTAATAGTAACATTTCCTCAACACGCACTGAGCGTCCACACTGCTGGAACACCTGGGTGGCTCAGTCAGTTAAGCAATGGACTCTTGATTTTGGCCCAGGTCATAATCTCACGGTTCTTGGGTTAGAGCCTGGCATCAGAACCTCTTGGGATCCTCTTCCATTGTCTCACTGCCCTTCCCCCTACTCTCTCAAAAATAAACATTAAAGAACATGTTTTTGAATCCACACTATGCTGCATTTCACTAACAAAGGTTTACTTCAAGGCCCCCATAGTCACATTACTACATTCCCAGCCATTGTAAAATGCAGCAACAGTCACAGAAAACCACTAAAAAATATTAGGCTTAATTGTAACAAATTACTGAATGCCAACCTCGTGCCGGACGTTGTTGGCTAAACCCTGGGGTAGAATACGAAATTGAATTAAATGGTCCCCATCTTCAAGTCTTACTAGAAAGATTTATCTCTTGGCACCCACTGCAGTTTGCATCTCTAGAGCAGTACAAACAGACCACGGTGCAACGAATGAGAAATTCTGGGAGTCAACAAAATCTGAAAATGGGCTTCTGCCATGTTACAAAAAATAAACACAATTAGGTGCCCCGGCATCCCTGCCCCCCCAGGCTCCCCCCTCCCTTCAGCCCGCCCCAGCTCTTCCACTTCCTCAGCTCTTTCTCACTTAATCTCCGCATGACTGAACAATCCAATACGCTCCAGCTGTTCCAATTCGGGGAGTCGATCTTCTATGCGTTCCTGAATTATCTCCGCCATGAGGTCACAACTCTACAGCCCACCGGCGAGCCTCTCGACAGCCAACACGCGCACGAAGCAGCCACCATCTATTCCGGAGACCTAGCCCTAGCGTTCGCACGTGCTGACGTAACGTGCGCCCTAGGTCCCGCCTTTTCCGCTTCCGCCGCCTCCGCCGTCGGAGACCGCCCTCCGGCCCTTGCGGCGACTGTCACCTCTCCGAGGCCGACTGTAGGGCTTCCGCGGAGCACCCCTCCGGCTCGGGAGGATTCACGTGAACTGGAGTGGAGGGGCGGGGCCAGAGTGGGGGCGGGGCTAGACGCGCCCTGGGCTAAACGTGGGCGGGGGGTCGAGAGAGCGCCTCCCAGTGTCTAGAGGGGTTACCTGAAAGGAGTGCAACTCGTTTCTGCAGAATACTGTCTCCTTTTATTCTATTGCGGGCCCATGTCTTCGCCTTCCAATAGTAAACGTTTCAAAAAGTCAGTAATGAAAAGCGTAGGGAAACTGACCAGATATCCATAACACTATAGCTTTGCTTTCGGCTAGGTTAGTAAACCAGTGTGGTAACACCGGTTTTTCACCTGCCAATTAGAATCTCTAATTGGCTGATTCATCTTAAAATAGGAAGACCTTTTCATTATTTAAACAATTATTCCGCCTTTATAGACAAGATCTTTTCAAAAACACATGGCCCTGGGTGGGTATCAGAAAGTACATATATTTTTTAGAAAAGGGGAGCTTGGTATTGAAAAGTTTGGGAGTTACGAAACTAAATCAGTAAGGTATGAACCCTCCTTAAACCATTGCCCAAGGAAGTTAGTTAGCATTTCTAAGGGAACCATCAGACAACTCAGCTTGGAAGCGACATTGTTGGTATAATTGCTAAACCTAAAATAATAACTACATGAATCAGTTCTTTTTAAGTTCTGGAAGATGCTTAAAAAACCAAAGCAGGAGTTCTTGCTAGACCTGTTTATTTCAACATTTGCATTAGCACCTTGTGATTTATGAAAGGGAATAAGCTTAACAGGTAACCATGTTCCGCCTCTGTGCCTTTCCTGTTTTTGTTTTCCTTTCACACTTTACCCCACTGGTCTCAGAAGTGAGGCAAAGGTTGGCTTCAGCTTCATTTCTTGATCCCTCAGCTTTAAGACACGAGAGAGGGGAAGAAACTCAGGGATGTAAAATAAAGATGAAATTTCCTTGTAACAGAAAAATCCCCAGTCTGTGTTAGGAGTAAGAGTAGGAATGTCACTAGATAGTAAACTCCAAATGGGTAGGGAATATTTGCTTTGTTCACTAAGACATCTGGGAGCTTACAACAGTGCCTAGAAAATAATAAGTGCTCAATTAAAAAATGCCTGAGAAAATAACAAAAGGCATTTGCTAAATTTATTTAGGACCAAGGGGCTCAGCCAGCTGAGAGATTTTAATCTTTCATATCAAGGCTAATTTGATAGATACCTATGATTTTCAAATCAACTATACTCTCCTCCCTTATTTTCAAATTTAGCATCTATGTTTATGTTGTTCTAAGAATTATTATAATAATATTGGCAAAGCCTTCTTTTATTTCCTCTACATCTCAATATAATAGCTATCTCTTATCTAGTGCTTCTATGTACCCAATCACTATGTGTACTAAGTTCCTTATGTATTAACTCACTCTGATCACAAATGTTTTAAAATATCAACTCAAAGAGCTCTTGAAAAGGTAAAAAAACAAACAAAAAAACACACCTGCTAGAGGAAGCCCAGTACAGGCAGAAGAAATTGTGTTTGAATAATGTCCATTGAGTCTCAGAATCCTTAGCTGAGCACACTTTCTAGTTAAGAAACCCTAAGGCCAGAGAAAAAGTGCTCTTGAGTCTGGAGCTCTAAGGTGCACCTTGGAAAACTTGACATTTCTTTTATTCTTTCATTTGATCCTTAAAACTCACCATGGATGTCAGATTGATTAACAGGCACTAACTGGGAGGGGGCACAGGAGAGCCCTCTGAATGTTGGAAGTGTTCTATACCTGGCTGATCTGGGTTGTCATTATACATATGCATGGATATGTGCATATGTAGAAATCTATCCATTGAGATACATACTTAAGATTTGTACACTTTATGAAAGTTACACTTTAAAAGAAAGCATTAATGAGCAGACCCTCTCTTTGAGGATATCATTCTCTTCAAACGCTTCAATTATCATTTGTATATATGTGGCAGGGTCAAAATATTGAAACACAAATGATCAAAGCCCTCTCCCTGGGCAAAAGAGTCCATACAAATTTTACATTCTAGCCCACAATGTATTATTATTCATTTTATTTTTTAATTTTTTTGTTCACAATTTCTTTTTTTTAAGATTTCATCTTTTTAAGTAATCTCCACACCCAATGTGGGGCTCGAACTCACAACCCTGAGATCAAGAGCCACATGCTCTACTGACTGAGCCAGCCAGGCGCCCTTAATATTTGTTTTAATATAAACTTTTGTGATTTTTTTCCAGATTGTCATGTAAGATTAATTTCAGAAAGGTGTATGTTACTCACCTCATGCTGGAGAAACATTTGACCTCATTACAGTGCTTATGAGCCAGTTTGGAAAATAGAGAAGAGGGTGTCTCACTTAGGGTCCCAAGACAATGTCTTAAGGACTCTGACAAATGAACAGTAGCCAGAATTTGCAGATCAAGTTAAAACATCTATTCTTGTCCCCAAAGTACTTACATGTAAACTTCAAAATAAACTTGAACTTTTCCTTAGAATTATCCATTCCTTAGAATATTCACGAACATTAAGTTCATGGACAGCTCAGCGATTAAAAACAAGAAGGGAACGCTCTCTTTTTTTTTTCCATTATTATTATGATGATGATCATTATTATTAGATAAAGAGAGGTACCTAATGTCAGTGATAATGAGAGGTGTGACACCTGGAATCCCATCCCCCTACCTTGTTCGAAGTCCCCTGCCTGCTTCTCCCCTCACAGAGCTCTGGGTAGACTTCAAAGTCAAGCAGAAGTGATAGACACAGACTGGTCTTTGATGCCTAAGAACATCGGAGCCCTCAATTTCATGTGAATGCAAAGCATCTGTACTTTTCAAACCTTTCATGTTATCTCACGTTGCTAACAACAAAAGCTGAAAAGTTTGAGGTGACACACATTACACACATTAAAATATTTGGAACCAGGAACTTTTCATTTCTTTTTCTATTATATATAGCTTCTTTTACTTTGCAAACCACACTGGATAGTAAATTACTTCTGGCACGCAGCCTTGTCAGCTTGCCAAGTTTCAACTGGAGCAAGTTTTTACAGCCGGGCTAATAAGCCCTGAAAATTAGGAGGTAAGTATAATGGAAATAATGACATAGTCTTTAACTGCAGGAGCATAGAATGACAACGTGAGATTCTAATAGAGTCTACTTTGAAAAGTTTTTTTTTTTATTCTAATGAAATCTTTTTTTTTTAATTTTAGGTTATTCTAGTTCAAAACACATGTAAATGGAAAGAGTTTCTTTTAATTGGTGAACAGCATTTTTGTGGGTTTTTTCTTGTGGCTTAGTTATTGCTTTTTGCAAACTTGAAAAAAAAAAGAATAACAAAAAGAAAACCAAGAATATGGTAGTTTGGGGATAGCAACGTACTATTAAAACAAACTGACATCTTGGAAAAACATGTTCTGAAATGATTGGCTTCCAGGATGGGGCTTGGCGATTGTGTATGAGTACATTTCATCAAAGCCATAGCTGATTAGGTACGTCAACTTTTTTTTCAGTTTGCCCCCACTCCAGATAGAAACCCCCTCCCTGCTGAAGTACCTCCCAGGTCTTTATCGAACAAAGCTTCAAAAAATTGAGAGTGAACATCACACTTAATTTTTTATCACTGGAAGAAATAGTATCTGTTCTGAGGTAAATATCCATTTCCCTAAATTTAATTCTCACATCCATTTTTGCTCACAATTTACAAGTTGATGAGGAAATTTTTTTACCCTTCTCATTTTGCCCTCCAATTAGACCTGAACTGATTAGCCTCAGCACCTCATGATCAGTCCCAAATTGTTTAAGCAAAGAAGAGGTTTAGAGTTCTGTGTGTGTGTGTGTGTGTGTGTGTGTGTGTGTGTGTGTGTTTAACTATACTAAAATAATATGGCCTTGCTCCAGAAATGCCAGCTTTCTTATAGTTCCCCACCATACCACGCATGCTATTTTATACTTCTTTTAAAATACACTATTCCCTACTCTGGAATGTCTTGTGTCCTAGTCCCCATTTAGTCCATGAAAAAAAAAAAAAAAAAAACAGGAAGCCTGCCCTTGACACCTCACTATCCTACCATCGCCACAGATTTGTGTACTTATATCCATTTATGTAAAGGGTTCAGTCTCTGAATCCTTTCACCACCTCCCCTCACTAATTCTCTAGGTGATCTTATCCAGCCTCATAACATTAAATGTCATCTAAGGTGCTGTCCAATAAAAATTTCTGTGATCGTGGAAATATTTATGTCTTCACTGTCCAATACAGTAGCCCTGAGCCTCATGTAAGCTATTGAGTACTTGAAATCTGGCTAGAGCAACAGAGAAATTAAAATTTTTATTTCATTTGATGAAGTTACATTTAAATTGCCACATGTAGCTAGTGCCTGCCACATTTGACAGCCAATTAAAAAAAAAAAAAAGGATTTATTTTTGAGGAAGAGAGAGAGAGAGAGAGAGACAGCATGAGCAGGGGAGGGGCAAATAGAGAGAGGGAGACACAGAATCCGAAGCAGTCTCCAGGCTGTGAGCTGTCAGCACAGAGCCCAACTCCAGGCCCGAACCCACAAATCGTGAGATCATGACCTGACCTGAAGTCAGACGCTTAACTGACTGAGCCACCCAGGTGCCCCTGGACAGTCAATTTTAATTTTTTTTTAATCTTTATTCACTTTTGAGACACAGAGAGAGACAGAGCATGAGCGGGGGAGGGGCACAGAGAGAAGGGAGACACAGAATTCAAAGCAGGCTCCAGGCTCTGAGCTGTCAGCACAGAGCCCGACACAGGGCTCGAACCCAGGAACCGTGAGATTGTGACCTGAGCCGAAGTCGGACGTTCAACCGAATGAGCCACCCAGGCGCCCCTGGACAGTCAATTTTATAGCGCCAATCCATAACTGTCCCCTGAACCCCAGACTCATGCCAGTATATGCAACTGCCTACTCAGCATCTCTGCTTGGAGATCTTACAGGCATTTCAAAATTAGTATGTGCAAAACCAAGCTGCTGATGCTCTCCCTCCAAACCTGCTCCTGCTATTATCTTCTCCATCTTGGTTAATGGCAATTCCATTCTATTTTTTCAGGCCAAAGCCTGGGAGTTGTCCCTGCCTGCACATCTAATTTGTCAGCAATCCTCTCGGTTCTACAGAATATAGTCAGACTATGACTTCTCCCCATCATTGCTACTGCTGTTGTCCTAGTACAAACTCCTGTTAATTTTCACCTGGGTTATTGCTATGGCCCCAACTGGTCTCCCTGTTCAGTGCGGAGCCTGACATGGGGCTCGATCCCACACCCCTCAGCTCATGACCTGAGATGAAACCAAGAGTCAGGTGCCCAACCAACTGAGTCATCCAGGTGCCCCTCTTGAGCCTATTCTTAACAGAAATCTATTCTTAACAGCAGCCAAAGTTAAAATCTAAGTCAGACCACATCACTTTGCTCGTAGCCCTACAGTGGCTTCTTTTTTTTTTTTTTTTAATTTTTTTTCAACGTTTATTTATTTTTGGGACAGAGAGAGACAGAGCATGAATGGGGGAGGGGCAGAGAGAGAGGGAGACACAGAATCGGAAACAGGCTCCAGGCTCTGAGCCATCAGCCCAGAGCCCGACGCGGGGCTCGAACTCACGGACCGCGAGATCGTGACCTGGCTGAAGTCGGACGCTTAACCGACTTCGCCACCCAGGCGCCCCCCTACAGTGGCTTCTTAACTCAGAGTGAAAACTAGAATCCTTTCACTTGCCAAAGTCCCATATGGTCTGGTGCCCTGCCCCTCCCTTTCCTCTCTGACCTTATTTCCCACTCCAGATACATTGGCCTCCTTAGTATCCCCTCAGCATGGCAATGTGGCAATACAGGGCCTTTACACTGGCCGGAGTTCTCTCTGGAATCCTCTATCCCAGATAAATTCAAGGCTCATTCCCTCAACTCCTTCAGATCTTTCTCAAATGTCACTCTCTCAAGGACGCCATTCATATTTAAAGTTGCACTTCCCACCATCAACAACCCTTATTCTACGTGCTTTTTTCCCCTCCATATCACTGATCACCATCTACAATATAGTAGTGTTTATTGTCTCTCTTCACACATACATTAAAACATAAACACCAAGGAGCTGAAATTGTTTGCTGCTGAATCTGGAGTTAGGCATGCAATACGTGCTCATTACATATTTGTTGAATAAATGAACGTGTGTATAGTTGCACTTCTTTGTATTGCAACTTATGTCTTTTTATATGCCTTCATATTATTATGACTGCCGTAGGAGAGAGAACTAGTATTTTACTTATGTTTGAAGTCCCTAGGACCTAGCGATGGAAAACATTAGGTACTCAATAAACATTCACTGAAAAGAAGCAATGCTACATTATGCATAACACCTGGTATGAAAGTCACTCACCGTGTTTAATGTGCCCAGAACCCTTCTTAAAGGAAACCTGTCTGCCCACAGCTATTTTTTTTCTTCCCACCTGACCCTGGACAATTTGCCACTACTGGTCAGACTTTAAGTAAGCTCCTGATTCAAAGACAATCAGTCTGTTGGCTGGTCAAAAACTTGGCATGAAAAGATGAACTGGGCTAACTTAACTCTCCCTCTTTGGACTCTGAATTAAGAGGAAAAAAGAGAATTACGTGATGTGAACATATGAGTTAAAACCAAAGAGAATCCATGAGTCAGAGATAGAAGCTTGAGGAACTTGGCAAGGCAAAGTGGTAAGGAGGCAGAAACTAGGAAATATGGAAAAGGTACACAGAGTGAAGGGGGGGAGTAGGGTGGGAACACAGTACCTAAGAGAAAATGGATAGTCACTGAACCCCATTAATAAGAGCACTTGAGAGAAGCCTGCGTTGTTCAGTTGGTTAAGCATCCGACTTCGGCTCAGGTCATGATCTTACGGTCCACGGGTTTGAGCATCAGGATCTGTGTTGGCAGCCGGGAGCCTGTTTCAGATTCTGTATCTCCCTCTCTCTCTGTCCCTCCCCTGCTCATGCTCTTTCCCTCTCTCTCAAGATTAAAGTAGTAATAATAATAGCAACTTGGAGGGACAAAGTCATGCAATTGAGGTCCCATTTTGAAATGTTTTGAATACAGTTCTCTTGAAGATCCTTCTTGTTCTCTGTATCTACTTACAATAACACCCAATTGCTTAGGGTGCCTTAAGAGATTGTCTCTATTCTTTACAACCCTCAACCTTGACTAAGTTCTTAGTTCATACAGTTGCTGTCACATGTAGAAGAGTGAGAATATTTTCTACCAAATGATAGATTTGACATGTTCTTCAAAGCCTTTGGCAATTAACCCTTGGAGATTTGAGCATTTATTAAGAAGCTTGGGGGTGGGGGTGGGGATGTTCTCTTTGGAGCCACTTGGTTTCCCTTAAAGTCATACTCTATTGGCAAGCTAGGATCCACTTACAGCGTGTGTGTACCTTGCTTTAAACAAATTTGAAACTCTGGATTTACAGCAATAGATTATCATTCGGTCACTTTTCACAATCTTTTATTTATCAGTCTTATTACAAAAGCAATATACTGTCGGAAATTCAAATGCTGCATTCTTTGAAAAAGTGAGGATTTATGGACCAAAAGAGAGCCACAAACCTAAAGTTCCCCTGTTACGTTTCAGTGAATACCATTGGCGACGGTAAACACAAAGCACCTAAGGAAAAAGGGCTTTCTGCTTCAAAGACTTGGTCACAATCTTTTTCTTTTTCCTTCTCCATTAGTAGCCCTCCCCTGTGGGTCCACACAGCTGTCACTACCACAGAGAAAGCCGGCTATTTCAAAATGCACTCGCTGCTCTGCTCCCAGAGGCAGTGGGGCACAACGGTTAAGACCACCAGCTTTATTTGGGTACATTTTCGCAAGTTCTACCAACATTTTAAATATACATGTCTTAAGGCTCAGCAGTCAGACATCTACAAATCTCTCCTACAGAAGTACTAACAAAAGTGCACAAACAGAAGTATAAGGAAGGTAACTGAAGTAATGTTTGTAACAGCAAAGACACTCAACTGCCTATCAGCCAAGTGGTTAAATAAATTATAGTACATTTGTACACAGGTATACTATGAGGAGTGTATGAAATAAGATGAATTATACATTGTTAATCTAAAAGAGGCAAGTTGTAGAACAGTAGTTATTGTACAATCCATTTTAAATGTGTGTCTAGATGTGTTATGAGCAAAAAAAAAAAGCTTGGAGGATTGCCCACCAAACCATTCACATGGTGGTCACCTCTGAGAAGTGGAATGGGAAATTTACATTGGTATAAATTGAGTATTGGTATACCATTGAGTATTAAGATGAATTATGTTTGTGATTTCTATTTAAATAAAATATTTGCATAGAAAAGAAAAGTGAAAGAGGCTTCAGAATCAAATTCTGTTTCAAATCCTAGCTCCATCATCTTTTTAGAGTTGCTTCAAGTATTAAAATGAAAATTTGCTTTATTTTTATTTTTATTTTAGTTTCAGAGGTAGAATTTATTGATTCAACGCTTGCGTATAACACTCAGTGCTCATTACAAGTGCCCCCCTCAATGCCCATCACCCATTTACCCCATCCCCTCACCCACCCCCCCTTCCGCCAAACCTCCGTTTGTTCCCTATAGTTATTGTCTCTTAGGGTTTGCTTCCCTCTCTGTTTTTATCTTATTTTATTTTATCTTAACTTCAGATTGACACTTCACAGCAATTGCTTGAAATATCTCAGCTTTTGTTTATACATTATCGTTTTTAAACACCAGAGAAGATTCTGCCTTAAGGGACTTTTGATCTGTTTTATATATAAAGAACACTTTGTAAAGTGAGTAACTTCACTCCCTAACTTATCTGTTTCCTAATAAAATACCCATAATAAATAGGGCATATTCTGTCTCTTTCGCAAATCCTCTCTTTTCTCCCCATCTCACCCCAAGCCTCCACAACCTGGGAGCTGTCCAGGTACAAATTAACATTTAAAAAGACCTCAAGTTGTTCACACAAGCAGCTCTATTATTGCTCTCTCCTTTACAGCCTTGGTCTGCTCAAAAACCCACATTCAAATTGGATCACATCCACTCCAGCCCTTCAGCACCCAGGTATTGTGGGTGAGAGGCCGCTTTTGGCTACAAACTCCTTTATTCATTCTAAAATAACTTCATTCATAAGGTTCATTGAACAACTAGTTTGTACCCATCACAGGCTCTGACCAAGCACTTTTGCCTACCTTGTCACTAATCCTCATAGCAACTTTGTTAGGTGGGTCAAGTTTCATTTAACAGATGAGCAAACCGGGGTTCCAGAGGTGAAGTGGCTTGCCCAAGGTCACACAGCTAGAAAGAGGGGGAGCCTGCTGGGAGATCTAGGCTTGGGGGTTACTGAAGGTCACTAACGGTTCTTCTCCCACCCCACCCTTTTTTTTTTTTTTAGTTAACTAGTTTAAAAATAAAAATAGTGCCCTAAAACTTGTAAAGAAAAACAGCGTTCCCCTACCCCACTCGTCCCCTCCCTCCTATTATAACTGTCCAGTGCAACCACTTGGAACTTTTTAAAGCTAGGTCTGCTGGTTTACCGCCCTGTATTTCCAAATGAATAACCGGTGCGTTGTGCAGATTTAACAATGTAACCAAAACCCCACTCTACCGTCAACTCCCTGCGTCCCTCTGTACTTCACCGGGTCACCCTCCCTTCTCAGGTTGAAACCTGGGTCGGGTCCCCTCTCTTCGCTCACTCTGAGTCTCCAGCACGACCGCTGCGGTTACTAGCCTGGCCAGGGCTGAGAAACCACCCTCCCCCGGCCCGGCCGGGCCTCGGTTCCCGGCCTTCCTCCCAGACCCTTCTCGGGCTGCGCGTCGGGGGCGGCGGTCAGGGTCTGAGAGCGAGGATGGGGCGATGGCGAGAGCCAGGGAGGCGAGGGTCGGAGTCAAGAGGCACCGGGCCGGGATCACGGGGCCAGGGCCGTGTCGCACGCCAAGAGTCGGAGTCCGGGGGTGACAGCTGGGTTGGGGGGGGGCAAGTGTCGGGGAGCGAGGGCCAGGGTTGGGGCGTGAGGGAGGAGGGTCTGAGGCGAAGGCCCTGGTCGCAGGCAAGGACTTGGGCTGCAGGGAGAGGGCCAGGGTCGGGGTTGGGGGATCCGGTTTGGGGTCAGGGGTCAGACAGAATCGGTGGCGAGGACAGGGAGGGAGGGGACGAAGGTCAGAGTTGGGAGCAAGTGGGGTTTAGGGCGAGGGGCGAGGTGCGGGGGTGGCGAGGGCTGGGGTCAAGAGGGCGAAGGTCAGACTTCGGGAGGAGGGCCGGAGCCTGAGGCAAGGGTAGCGATCGTGGGGCGAGGGGCGAGGGGCGGGGGTGGGTGCGGAGGGCGAGAAGCAGGGTCCGGTCAGGGAGGGGGGTGGCGGTCGGCGGGCGGGGGCGCGGGCGCGGGTCCCGGCCAGGGCTCGGGGATTGAGGTCGCGGGGTCGCGGCGGCGGTTGAGGAAGGAGGGGGAATGGGGGACGTCAGGCCGTCTGGGTTTAGCCGAGGGGCCAGGGCTCTGGGGGCGGCAGCGGACGCGAGCCGGCGCTCCCGCCGCGGCCCTTTGGAAGTGTACCGCGGGCGCTCGACAGGGCGGCAGCACTCGCGCGGAGCGGGCGCCGACCTCGGCCCCGGCCTCCTCTCCGCGGCCACTCGGCGCCCGCAGCCCCAGCGCGACTCGACAGCCTCGGCCCCAAGCAACAGATTCCCGGTGGGAGGCGGGCCAGGTCGCTGCCGCCTCGGGCCTGCGGCATGGGGCGGGCTCCGGGCTTCGGGTTTCCCGGCTCCCGCGGCTGGGGCGCCTGGGAGCACCTGCGCCCCCCATTCTCGAAGGTGGGGGGCTGGGCCCACACTCCCGCAGCCTTGCTCCTCGGAAACCGCTCCACCGATCCCCGCCCACGTTCCCCTGACCCCTCTTGAAGTCCTTTATTGGGCTGAGGGGGTCCAGGACTTAAGCAGTTTCCGAGGGAAATTTCCTTTGTTTGGGGGGTGGCGGTCTGTCTGTTTCGACGAAATATAGTATACTTTCACTGGTCTTTCGTCAACCGTCCCCTCCCCTACACACACTCATCCTCCTCCATCCTCCCCAAACCGTCCTCGAGAATGTGGGTTGAACAATTTTTAATGTACGTTAGAATGCATTTGAAAATACTTTGTACACCGGGTCTGTGTCATATACTACGATGATATCTTTCTCATCAGACTTTTTCTTTTCCCTGCGGTTAATCATTGTCTCGATTCTTTGTAAGCTTTCTATGTATCTGTCACTAATTTTTTTTTCCAGTGCTGTACCATAACTGTAAATTTCCATTCATTCAAACTCTTCAGGTAATACGTCTGTTTGTGTGTGTGTGTGTGTGTGTGTGTGTGTGTGTGTGTGTGTGCGTGTGTTGTGTTTTTCCCCCCTTGGAACTATTCCTCCCATTCCAAACTTAAGTGTTGCTCTCTAGGCCAACTGCACAGCTGTTGTTTTGGGATTTCCCTTCATCATCATCCTGGGAATTTTCCTGGCTTCATTTTGGGAGCCCTGTGTCCTTGGATCCCAAGTTTTGTTTTTCTCTGTCATTTGGTACAGCCAGTCCACCGGTAGCTTCCTGAGAAAGGGTGTAAAGGAGATTTTTTTGTTGAGATTTTGCAAATCTGAACATATGTTTATTTGACCTCCTCACTTGACTGATGTGATCATTTGTTTGGGTATATAATTCTAGGTTGGAATTCATTTTTTCTTAGAACCGTGAATTGTCTCCTACCTTCCAATTTTACTGCTGACAATTCTAATGAAATTCTTACTTTTGTACATGACCCATATACCTTTGTGTATTACTCTATTGCTATTACTATTTCTGGAAGCTTTATCTTCTATCTTTGATGTTTTGAAAATACACAATGATATGCCTTGATATGGATATTTTCATTCATTTTGGTAGACACTCACAGACCCTTTTAATTCAGAAACTTTTGCCCTTCAGTTCTGGCAAATTTCTTGCATTACTTTATTTTTCCTTTGCATTCTTCATGAGATCTCTCCCCTCTACACATCTGTGCTCTATCCTATTCTATTGCCCACCCATCTTTTCCATTCTCACTTTCTCAATGTTTACTTTTGAGAGAGACAGAGTGCGAGCAGGGAAGGGGCAGAGAGAGAGGGAGACACAGAATCCAAAGCAGGCTCCAGGCTCTGAGCAGTCAGCACAGAACCCGACACGGGGCTTAAACCCACCAACCATGAGATCATGACCTGAGCCAGAGTCCAGTGCTTAACTGACTGAGCCACCCAGGTGCCTCTGTTCTCACTTTCACAAATTCCTGTTATTTGTATCCTGGGATCTGTAAATAATTCTAATCCTCTCAATTTTTTTCTTTCACTTCTCCTTGCTCTCTTTATTGTCTGCAAATTTTCTCAACTCTATTTCTAAACTCTTCATCTTCTATTTTCCATTTTGTCTTCTAAATAATGGTGTGCTAGTAAATGTCTAACAACCAGCTCTTAGAAGGGGAGGAAAAAGCCTTGTTTGCCCATTTCCATAGTGTAAATACTTCCACCATGGCTGATTTGCAAGCTACCAAATGACATCACTGAATGCAGACTTGGAAGTGAGGCATGGTAGTGTATTAGTGTTTCTACCATATACACACCACAGACAAATAATCTCAAGAACATAGATAATATATGTAGGAGAGTAATTTGGAAGTGAGAAGTTTTTAGTACTTATTACTTTTGTTTTTTATATATTTAATTGTAGCTTTGTATAATTGAACTTTTACTAATGACTGTGTTTAACAAATGGCTTGCAAAATTCCTGAAAAATCAACAATTGGTTTTTCCAAACTGGTAGGAGCCAGTTCCTGCAAACTACTGCTTCAAAGTAAAAAATCATGGTCCCTAACATAGTAAAATCAAATCAGAGTAATTTAAACACAGTTCTGATCACATTACTTCCCTAAGTGAAACTCTTTGTTGTTTCTCTGCCTACTGAAAACCTCAACAGTCAACCCTCAATTCACATTCCACCTTTCCTACTTGTCTATTAAACAAATATTGATCAGGCATCTGCTATAAGCAAGGTTTTAACCAAGAGAGTGAGGATACAAGGATGAATAATACACATTTCCTTTCTTTGAGATACTCCCAGTGTAGGAGAAGAAAAACTTACATACTATTGAATGTGATAAGTACCGTAAAACACACAGACACACACACACACACACACACACACACACACACACACACACACACCATGCACAAGTACTATAGGAATGCCTAGCAAATGACTAATTCAGCATGGGGGATCTGCCAAGGAAAAACTCAGTTTGTCTTTCCTTGTGTTTTAGGTCTACTAGTGGGTTGGGATTTTTGTTTTGTTAAGCATTATATGCTTTCTCATCACAAGCCCTAAAGGTAAAAAAAAGAGTTCATTTTGAAGACTGCTAATCTCTCTTTTTTTTTTCAACATTTTTTATTTATTTTTGGGACAGAGAGAGACAGAGCATGAACGGGGGAGGGGCAGAGAGAGAGAGGGAGGGAGACACAGAATCGGAAACAGGCTCCAGGCTCCGAGCCATCAGCCCAGAGCCTGACGCGGGGCTCGAACTCACGAACCGCGAGATCGTGACCTGGCTGAAGTCGGACGCCTAACCGACTGCGCCACCCAGGCGCCCCTGCTAATCTCTCTTTTTAAAAAAAATTTTGTTTAAATGTTTATTTATTTTTGAGAGAGACAGAGACAGAATGTGACTGGGTTAGGGGCTGAGAGAGAGGGAGACATAGAATCTGAAGCAGGCTCCAGGCTCTGAGCTGTCAGCACAGAGCCCGACACGGGGCTCGAACTCTCCAGCCATGAGATCATGACCTGAGCTGAAGTGGGACGCTCAACCGACTGAGCCACCCAGGCACCCCTCTCTCTCTCTTTTTTTTTTAAGTGAAAAGAGATGTCCTCAGAACAAACTGCTGGTTTATTCGGTTAAGGACAAAAATTTCAGAGTGAACCAACAAAGGATTTCTTTAAGCTATCAGTGTATGGGAAAGGTGGAAATATTAAAGTATATGCTGCTAAGTTTGTGAAGTATTTACAAATGTGAATGGAAGAAATGTCATGGAAATAATATGAAAAATAAATGGAAGTATTAGAGTATAAGGCAGTGGAAAAATATACTTGAAAGATGTAATGAGCTATAGGCTAGACAGAAATCATATATTTCATGATTTCATAGGTTTAGTAATCATCAGAAGATCACAAAGATTTTTCTTTTTTCTTTTCTTCAGGCCTCTAGAACCTATTATATTCAGGAGAGTGTTTCAGAGCCAAGGAGTCATATGTATAATCTCCAGTTATCTTCACAAATTGGATTCCTGGCCCTTGTTCACTAATAAACTTAGTCTCCTTCAAAGTATAAAATAGTTTCTTTACCATTCAGTTCACTTAACACAGCATTGGCTTTGTCCTACTTTTTACTTGTGCTTTCTGATTTGCTGCCAGATTTTCAAAAATAAGTGATTTCTAGGTCTGCAAATGTATACAAACAATTTATAGTTTCTGAGAATTTTTCAAACTTAAATCTAAGTTAACAAGATTTTTCTGACCCAAAATATTTTAGGCGATGATCCTATTTCAGAAGTGAGAATAAACGATCTAGTAGAATCTTTGAATTGTGCAGGGGCACCTGGGTGGCTCAGTCGCTTGAACATTTGACTTGGGCTGAGGTCATGATTTCATAGTCTGTGAGTTCCAGCCCCGAATCAGGCTCTCTGCTGTCAGCACAGAGCTCGCTTCAGATCCCCTGTCCCCCTCTCACTCTGCCCCTCCCCCAGCTCATGCTCTTTCTCTCTCTCTCCCTCTCTCTCATTCTCAAAATTAAACATTAAAAAAAATTCTTCGAATTGTGTAGAGAAATAGGCCTGAAAAGTTGAAGTGACTTTTCTAAGGCTACATAGATGTTGGCTGAGCTAGGATTAGAGGACCTAGGTATCCTGGCTCATACTTTAGTGTGTCTTTTCCTCAAAATACTTAAAATATTCACCTAGGGGCAAGCTCTGATGTCCACCAAGCAGTAGAGAAACAACTTTATGTCCGTATGTTCATTCCTTTGTTGACTAGTTCAACCAAGATTTGTTGCATGCCTATTCAATAACAGGCTGTAGAGATGCACAGATGAATTAAACATTAGCTAATAGGGTAGACAAGCACATATGCACTATTGGTAACTTATTCTATCTGGGAATATTGGGGGATATTTTCATGCGCAGAGATGACATCTGAGTTAAAGTGATGAATGTGTAGAACTTTGGTGAGGGAATGGCGGGGGGAGAGGCATTCCAAGCATATTAAGAAAGTACAAAAATGTTCATGGAATAATCCTGAACCTAGTATGACCCAGAGCAGGCAGTATGGGCAGGAATAGAAAGAAATGAGGTAAGAGGGTGGGAAGGTTCTGATTTGCAAGGCCTTTACCTAAGAAATTGAGGATATTGATTAACTTTGCAAAAGGCGCTATCATGGTATTGTTTCAGTCAGGAATCAGTAGCTTAGGCATTCAAAAAAGTCTTCATGGCTTTCCAAACTACTTGTTATGTGCCATATTTTCTTCTGAAATACTCCTGAATTCACAGTGTCAGGAAACATCTAGCCCAGAATAAAACAAGTTCCCCAACTTTATTTGGGAGTTTTATGGTGAACTCATTCTTTCTGTTCATGTTATATTCTGCTTTCCTTCTTCTACTCCAACACTTCAATAAAATTTCAAGATTTCTAAGTAATGAAAAGTAGCATCTTTTTTTGAGAGAGAGAGAGAGAGAGAGGGAGAGAGAGAGAGTAGGGTGGGAGGGGCAGTGGGAGAGGGAGAGAGAAACTTGAGCAGGCTCCATGCTCAGCACGGAGCCCATGCAGGGCTCCATCCCACAACCCGGAGATCATGATCCGGGCCAATTCGAGAGTGGCACGCTTAATCAACTGAGCCACCCAGGTGCCCCTGCAAAGTAGCTTCTAATGAGAAACAAACAAACAAAAACCTCTGCTTTAATCGAGTATATAAGCAACATAATCACAACCATTAAAATATAGTTGCTAATACAATTTTCCGGGAGCCCTTAAAGACAGAAACCCAAAACATGCCTCTTATGATGGGGATTCATGTTTAAGTGAAGAGTAAGCCCCCAGTCTAGAGAGTGAGCTCTGCCAGTGAAGAAGAGACATCACTTTTAAGTAGACCTTCAACTCATTCGCTACCTCCATTGCCTCTTTCCCTCACCAGCGTTTGCTGGGAAGAGCTAGGAGCAATGCTGTGTTTCCTATAACTCAAGAATTTGGTTGTCATATATTTCTTCCCTGACATTTCAAGCTTCCTGGGAAAATGAAATTAGTTCTCACTAAAATATGGTAAACGCGTATGTAATTGTATTAACAACAACAACTGGGCCCCCTTGGAATAAGTGCTCAGGAAAGAGAGAGATTGAAAAGAATAGGACTACTCTCATTAACAACAGAGAAACAATGGGCACCTGGGTGGCTCAGTTGGTTTAGCATCCAACTCATGATTTCAGCTCAGGTCATGATTTTCACAGTGCATGAGTTCGAGACCCATGTCAGGCTCCACACTGATTATGTAGAGCCTGCTTGGGATTCTTTCTCTCCCCCTTTGCTGCTCCTCCCCTGCACTCTCACACGTGAGCTCTCTCTGTGTCACAATAAACTTAAAAAAGAAATAACAACGAAACAAGAAAGGATTAGAGTCAGAGACAGCAGTATGAACTCATGTTTATCAATATAGAGATGGATAGATACAGAAATAATTATAAATTTGTATGCATATAAGTATTAATTTACATACACATATTTCCTAGTTCTGTCCACTGAGAGCCTAGAAGCAATGACACCCCAGAGGCAATAAACACACTTAACACCCACATCTTGGTTTCTGTATCATTTTATCATAATGAAAGGAACCAGGGCTCCTTGGAGAAATGGCTGATCTAGAACTGGGGTAGGGAATATATAAAATGAGACATGCTTCTCATAGTACAAGAAAGTAAGGAATTGCTAAAGGCAAAAAAACACCCACAATGATAGGGTCATGTCAAAGGGACAGAGGAATCAACTAAAAGATTTCCCAATGGCCAAAGAAAGAACATTATGAATAACAAAACAAATAATGTAGTATTGGATACATCAAATATCCAAGAACTCCTACTGATACAAATAAATGATTGAATAAATAAAGAAATGAAGGAAAAGAGGAAAATCTCCTTACAAAAGAATTGGAAATAATTTACATAGATACTCCCCAAATAAGAAGGTGGAGCTTAATTCACCACCCAATCACTATCACCACACTTGAGTGTGGGCTACACTTGGGGACTTGCTTCCAGAATGCAAGGGAGCAAGGGAGACAAAGTAACTTTACAGTGGAAAAGCCTGTCAACTACTAAGTTGGTGGTGATTAAGGTTAACATTATCAATGACAGTCATGTTGATATGATGTACCCTGGATATGATGTGATGAGAATGGTACTTCATATGTGTCATTTTCCTCCCCCAAACCCACAACCCCACTCTTAGAAGAACACCAGACAAACCCAAATTGAGGAACATTCTACAAAATACCTGGGACCAGAACTCTTTAAAACTGTCAAGGTCATTAAAAACAAGGGAAGTCTGAGAAAGTGTCACAGGTCACAGACCAGAGCGGACTAAGGAGATATGAGGATTAAAAGTAATGTGGTATCCTGGATGACAGATGGAGAGATAGGTAGATAGACATAAACAGTAAACTTTTGCCCAACAGAAAATATGCATATTACTTTACAGCCATGAAACATTTATTTATTTTTAAAAAAATTTTTTTTAACATTTATTTATTTTTGAGACAGAGAGAGACAGAGCATGAATGGGGGGAGGGCCAGAGAGAGAGGGAGACACAGAATCTGAAGCAGGCTCCAGGCTCTGAGCTGTCAGCACAGAGCCTGATGCGGGGCTCGAACTCACGGACCGTGAGATCGTGACCTGAGCGAAGTCGGACGCTCAACCGACTGAGCCACCCAGGCGCCCCCAGCCATGAAACATTTAAAGTAATTGACCATTTTAGGCCTTGAAAAAAAATTCAGCAAATTCTCAAAAGCAGATATTATACAGCATTTTCCCCCTTACTATACTGCAACACAGAATAAAAGGTTGGTTAAAGAAATTATGGAACATTAAAAAAAAAAAAAACAGAAAGAAAGAAAAATAAAAAAGGCCTAACTTCTTTATTTTGTGATACACCTATCAGAATGCTCCTATCTTTTTGTACTTTCAGTATTTTTAAGGTATTTCTGCCATTTGTGAAAGAGGATTTTGAGATTCTTGCATGATGAGTGTGATACAAACTCTCCCTTTTATTTCCAATTCTAAATGTTGTGCAGTTCACATTCTTACTGGCCAGTCTTCGACATCATTTGACATGTTTTGAGCTGAATTTGTAATCCCCTTCTGTTATATTAGAGAAAGGATGACACGATTTTCCTTTTGTTTATTGATCACTCAGGAACCAAAAAGGGAATCCAAGCTACATAATTTTATAGAAAAGGGACAATAGTATGAATTTAACTTTGGTATAGCACAATGAAATTTCAGTGACTTTCTTAGAATTAAAGAACTATGATGATTTTAACAATAAGCTGCATCATTGTTTCTTGGTTTTTCTCAATGTCTAAATTGATTTTTAAAAAATTCCTATGCCCCACTTCTGAAATTATCTCTGTAGAGCAATGTGTCTTACAAACACTGTATATCCTAACATCCAATGATGAAGAATTTTGTTTTCAGTGATTACAGTGAAAAACTACAAATGGACTTTGTTTTTGCTTGCCAAAAATAAAATTATAATGATTTTCCAAATTACACATGACCCATCCTCAACTTTCAGAGATCATGGCCAAAAATCACTGACCTAAATCAAACCTTAATTTTCTATTTGAGGAAACTAAGATCAGAGAAGTTAAATAACTTTCTCAAACTCACACTGTGAATTAATGATTAAGTCAAGTCTTGATTATAGTACAATACAATGTTCTTTCTCCTAAGATTGTTGCAAAGGGGAACTTGAGGATAAAATAGGTTTCAAAAATAGAAATGGAGCCAGGAGCGTTTCTCTCCTGTTAAGAGAATTCTCTTCAAAGAGAACTCTTCTTTCTTTCTGAAGAAAGCCCGACCAAATAAAAATTCCTTGGCCTCTGTGTGTTAATGTGATCCTTATAAACTGAAAGTTAATTTAGAAACTTAATTTATCTCGATATAAAGTAAAAGTCCTAGAAGTCCTACTCCTCCAACCGTTCCTCCTCTTTGAGTGCCTGTATGATAGAAAGTGGTTACAGAATTCTGAATTCTGTTGTTGAATGCTTTTGTAATCTCAAGGAATTTCTTCCAAGCACATAGAGTACAAACTCTCCTACTAGTGACAACATATAAGCCCTTGTTCTATCAAAAACAGCTGCTAAGTCATTCTGTGGCCTCGTCAGTACATCTCTTATTCAGCTCAGTCATGAAGGTGGCAACCTTCTAAAACTAGTCACATGAGTAAATTGTCAGAATCTTCCGTGCCAAAAATTATTGCGAGTGCTAATAAGTACAGGCAATGTGGAATGACAATGCCTTTCAATGGATTCACAGCAAATTTCAAATGCTACAGGGTCCTAGGAAAAATCTTCCTGCAGACTGAAATTAAGAGATAGGAAGCCATCAGTATGAAGAAAAAAATAGTAGTTCGACCAGGAATAACAGCAACATTTCACCAGAAACTAGTTCCATTGAGTAGTGTAAGCAGAAGTAAAATCTTGCATAGAGTAAGGTGGGTAAAGGCATTTCTCGTGTGAGGTACGTGAAACATCTCAAAGAACACGGAATTTCTAGGCTAGGAGACAACTCTTCCACAAATAGATTCTCTCTCATGTACTTAACCTCTGGTATGATCTTGGCAAATTACTTTAAATTCTGGGATTCCATTTCCTCAGGTGTAGGAAGAGGCTTAAACTAGATACTAAGTTTCCTCTAGCTATAAGTGTGTCTTCATATAACTAAATTTCTAAACAGAACTGCTAAGTAATATCCTTCAAACAAAAATCACATCACGGAAATAAGAACGATATTTGCAATAAAAACTAACTAAAAATTAAGGCTCCCTTTTATGTCGTAATTTGTTCTGATTAACAGTAATTAGTAATGGTGAAAAGATGAATTTATACTTTCAATGGAAATGCAGACTACAGTAGTATTACGGAAGTGGTTATAATACCTGGTTATACTGACCTGATTTATCAAGGACAGCTACACAGCAATGCTCTTTTTTCCTCAGAAAATAAAGAAAACATTTTGGAAACAATAAGCTCACACACAGATTAAGAGGGAACAACAACAAGACTAATTTTTTTTTTTTCCTGAGCAGAGCATGCCTAAGAGATACACAGATTGATTCTTTCATCTATATTTCATGACTATGAAATGAAATAGTCTTCATTATTCTTATCATAGGTGTGTTTTTAGTGCTGTTGATTTTGGAGGTGAGTATAGCCCAGGATATATTATTAGTGCCACTTTAACTCATTGTCTCCCATTACCAACCAGACTTGGGAAGGTAAAAAACACATCGTGTGGTGTTTTCAAAACACATTTGTTTAGTAACTACAACCACTTATCTTCAAACAAATTTTCAAACAGATAAAATCAGAGTAGCTGCCTGCGGGTGCAGACCCCACCATTTTGCAGCCTTGTCTTTTCCCTGGGGTAGCTTTTGAAACCCTGGGGCTTTCAACATGACAGCCTAGATACCTTTGTTGTACTGGAAAACACGTGGGGTTTTGAGTCTCCTGTAACTGGGCTCAAATCTCAGCTGACCCTCTACAAACTGTGGGAGGATGAGTTAATCTCTTTGAGATTGAGTTACGTGTATGTGAGGTCACCGATAGCAACTAAAATTACAGTTTATGATTGTTGTATGGATAGGACGTCCAATAAATATCAGTTCGCTTGTGCTTTTGTTTAAAATTAAACAAAACACTGATCCCACAGTTAAACACACACACACACACACACACACACACACACACACACACAGGGGTAATAGCTGTCTCCAGATGTAGGCCTCCCAAAAATTCAGGTTTAGATATTTCCAATTTGTCTCAGGTGTTTTTTCATCCCTCAGGTTATTAGTATCAAGTTTCTTCTTGTCCCAGGGGTTCTAACCATGGCCTACTACCATCCTTATTATATCTAGTTAACTCCAGATAAACACACACATTCAAATCAGCGGTTTGTTACAAACACTCCATAGTACGCAGTAAATGTTCCATGGTTCCCCTGTTTTTCTTTTCTAGACAAAAGAAACAAAAGTAACTTTTGACTTTAAATTTCAAATAGAACTGTTAAAATGATTCCTTTACACTCTTATTAGGAAGGCTATTGCTATTCTTAAGGGGAGGCCATTCCTTTTTTTAAGTCAAATTTGATTATATTTCTCTAAGTACTTATTAGCAAATATAAAGTTTTAGTCTCCTTAAAGCAAGATTAAAACAATTTTTTTTTCTGATATAGCATTTATTGGCTTGTTTCAATAGTCTCAGCACTTAGTTAAGGTGATAGGAATGGACTGAGGATAGAAAGACACTGTGCAATTAAAAATTTTTTTTTCAACGTTTATTTATTTTTGGGACAGAGAGAGACAGAGCATGAACGGGGGAGGGGCAGAGAGAGAGGGAGACACAGAATCGGAAACAGGCTCCAGGCTCCGAGCCATCAGCCCAGAGCCCGACGCGGGACTCGAACTCACGGACTGCGAGATCCTGACCTGGCTGAAGTCGGATGCTTAACCGACTGCGCCACCCAGGCGCCCCGGCACTGTGCAATTTAAAAAGGAAAACTGAGGGGTGCCTGGGTAGCTCAGTAAGTTAAGCGTCCAACTTCAGCTCAGATCATGATCTTGTAATTTGTGAGTTCATGCCCCGCGTCAGGCTCCGTGCTGATAGCTGAGACCCTGGAGCCTGCTTCGGATTCTGTATCTCCCTCTCTCTCTCTGCCCTTCTTCTGCTCACGCTCTGTGCCTGTCTTTCAAAAATAAGCGTTAAAAATTTTTTTTAAATGGAAAACTGATATCTAGGTTTTGTCGGCAAATGCATTCAATGCTGATGATTATTTATCTCAGTATTTCAGAGGTAATATTTACTGATCTTTCTTGACCTAGAAATGACATGTTCAGGGGCGCCTGGGTGGCGCAGTCGGTTGGGCGTCCGACTTCAGCCAGGTCACGATCTCGCGGTCCGTGAGTTTGATCCCCGCGTCGGGCTCTGGGCTGATGGCTCAGAGCCTGGAGCCTGTTTCCGATTCTGTGTCTCCCTCTCTCTCTGCCCCTCCCCCGTTCATGCTCTGTCTCTCTCTGTCCCAAAAAAAAAAAAAAAAAAAAAAAGAAATGACATGTTCAGCATCTTATATCTCTAAAACTCTCCAGTTTCATGGCATGATGGTCAAGAGTGAGGGCTCTGGAAACTGTCTGGGTTAGAATACTAGCTCCATTACAAATTTTGTTGTTGTTTCCTCATCTATGAAATGGGGATAATAATAATTACCTACCTCAGAGAGTTGGTATAAGGATTGAATGTGTTAAAAATGTTAAAAACTTAAAATACTGGGGTGTCTGGATGGGTCAGGTGGTAGAGCAGGCAACTCTTGATCTCAGGGTTGTGAGTTTGAGACCAATGTTGGGTGTACAGATTACTTAAAAATAAAATCTTTTTTTTTAAATTTTTTTCAACGTTTATTTATTTTTGGGACAGAGAGAGACAGAGCATGAATGGGGGAGGGGCAGAGAGAGAGGGAGACACAGAATCGGAAACAGGCTCCAGGCTCTGAGCTATCAGCCCAGAGCCTGACGCGGGGCTCGAACTCACGGACCACGAGATCGTGACCTGGCTGAAGTCGGATGCTTAACCGACTGCGCCACCCAGGCGCCCCAAAAATAAAATCTTTAAAAAAAAATTAAAAAAAATTTAATTGGAGCGCCTGGCTGGCTCAGTTGGTTAAGTGACCAACTCTTCTTTTTTTTAAAATTTTTTCTTTTGGTTATTTATTTTTGAGCGCAAGTGGGGAAAGGGCAGAGAGAGGAGAGAGAATCCAAAGCAGGTTCCAGGCTGTGAGCTGTCAGCACAGAAACTGACCTGGGGCTCGAACTTACAAACTGTGAGATCATGACCTGAGCTGAAGTCGGCCGTTTAATGGACTGAGCCACCCAGGCACCCCAAGTGACTGACTTTGATCTCAGCTTAGGACTTGATCTCAGGGTTGTGAGTTCAAGCCCCATGTTGGACTTCATGCACTGGGCATGAAGCCCACTTAAAAAACAAACAAACAAACAAACAAACAAACAAACAAACAAAACCTTAAAATACTGCGTGTCACTGGCACCAGTAATCATTATTGTTACTTATACTTGTGCACTGGTATCCATCCTTATTCACTAAAACTCGTTGGATGAGTTCCTATTCTATGCCAGGCATAACGGTAGACATTATCTATCTAAGTTACTAAGACAAATCACCCATCATCCCTGCACCCAAGAGGTTACAGCAAAGTAAAAAGAAAAAGATTTGGCGCTATAACAGACAGGTTGCTAATAACTTGAATCAGATTCGAGGAGTCCCTGAATGAAGTGAGCATTTCCTTCAACTACTCATAACAGTGATAAATCACAGTAGTGTTAGCAGTGCCTGTGGCTTTGTTTCCAGGAGAAATTACAGATATTTCCGTATCACATTACGGTTCTTGCAGGTATCTCAAAATATTATTTGCCGTCATCATTACTTTGAAAGTTATCAGATTGAACTGCTACTAGATCTTATTTAGTGCCTTCAGAAAGAGGCATGACAAGTCTCCAAAACAGTTGCCACCCCAAACTTAGAAATAACAACACGAAATAAGTAAGCTGGCCGCAGAAACAGCCAACCGCGTGATGATTTCTAAATAGTTATGCCTATGGAACAAAATGTGATTATGCAGACTGTAAAAGACAACTCATCAGGGGCGCCTGGGTGGCGCAGTCGGTTAAGCGTCCGACTTCAGCCAGGTCACGATCTCGCGGTTCGGGAGTTCGAGCCCCGCGTCAGGCTCTGGGCTGATGGCTCAGAGCCTGGAGCCTGTTTCCGATTCTGTGTCTCCCTCTCTCTCTGCCCCTCCCCCGTTCATGCTCTGTCTCTCTCTGTCCCAAAAATAAATAAACGTTGAAAAAAAAATTAAAAACAAAAAACACAACTCATCAGTTAACTCTACCTTGTCCAAGGTAATACGATTTTTTCAGTGTTCTACATGTATTCTAGACAAAGAATACAAAAAGGGAGAATCTGTTACTCTGCCTCTTCTACTGTACATCAAAACCATGCCCATGCCTAGCCAAGAATGCTACCTAACATGGAATTCTTATGGGAAATACCCCTTAAGAACATCCCAGCTCCCTTAGCTCCATTTCTCTGTTCATCAAACACTGACGACAGCCCGTGCCTTCCTCTTTTTCTTTGATCACACCTGTCCCCCACACTCCCCTGCAAAGGAAAAACCCTGTATAAATAATGGATCACTTACGGGTTATGTTTACTGCGAATAAATCGGCATTCTAGTTTTTAACTTGATATTTTGTGATTTGCCTAGTGTGATTTAACTCTCCAAACCCCGACCGAATGATGAAGCCTCATTTTCTAACCGGGCAAAGTTAAAGACAAGCAGTTTACCAACATCTAAAACCCCAATCTAAAATTGTGGGGTGGCATCAATCAGAAAAGACTTATTTCAGAAATCTAAAAAAAGAAGAAAAAAAAAAAAAACCTTCTTTTTGTGGAAGGGGGGAGTTTTTCCAGAGAGCACAGAGCAGTATAAGAAATGAGAGCATTCTGAACTTTTTATCTGACTAAAAATACAGGCTGTACTTATGTATCAGCAACAGGTATATCTTATTTCAGATGCGTTCCTGAACTGCCGTATTTTATATTAAACACACCATTTGTAGAGCTCATTTTCTTAGGTAGCAAATGCTTGGATTAAAATCAGTACTTCAGATGTTTGAATAACTGTTCCAAAGACACTAGTTTTGTAAACAGCTTGAATAACCAACCATTCCAAAGATACAGTGTTTGCAGTTGCCTTCTACGAAGGTCCCCAAGCAGCCATGTGAAAGTGTGAAAGTATTGTTATTGGAAGTATGAAATGGTTCTGTGCTTTGAGATTGGGATATTTGAAGATAATGTTTCGTTTTAACGTAATGCAAGATCACAGTATTTGAACTGGAAGAACATCTCAGACATCACCTTGTCCCTGCTGAAATTCAAATCTTGGAGAAGGTCAGCTCACCTCCAAACCGGTCTGTACGAGCAGACTAAATCGGGCCTATGCATCTGTCTTTTAAGCAGGACCGGCAAAACCACGGATTCCTTCGAGTTTCTGAGTGCAACACGAGCAGGTTCCCAACAAGGGTATACATACTTTTAAGAAATCGTTCAGTTTATCTCTGCCCACTCCGATGATGCCTGGCGGGGCTGAGTGGGGAGAGGGGAGGATGGAGTGGGGGTGGGATCAGGTATCTACGTTTGGCTTCCGACACGTTGAGAAACCACGACTTTCTCAGCAACGATCCTGAAGCTTCAAAGCACCTACCAAAAATAGTTTTCCTCATTTCATAGGTGATTCCTGTTACATAGAAGTCGCTCCCTTTGGTGGAGCCCGGTCGCGTCCGAGAGCGGCAGCCACAACCCCCTGGTTGCCCCCAGTCCTCTCAAGGGCTTTGCTGGGTGGGACTCGGCCTTGGGTGGCAAGGGGCACGTGGTGGCGAGGGGACAGGAGACGCGCGATCCACGCCCTGGGCGCCCCTCTGACGAGAAACGACCCACCCAACCCCCAGCCAGGCCCCTTCCTGTGAAGTTAGAGACTCGGTGATCTGTAATGGATCTCGGTTCGTTTAACAGGCCCCTCGCCCCCAGTTCCTCAGAGGCCCGCCTCTCTTCAGGGGTCTTGTACCCCCCTGGGGGCGGTGACTGACGACGCTCAGAAGGCGAGAAACGGCTCCCTAAGCCGTTCGCTGGGTCCCTCTCTCCCCACAATGCACCGGGGCCAGCAGGAAGGCCGCTCCGACCCCTAATTTTCCCGCGAATTCAGTTCAAAGAGGCGGCCGGGCCCGCGATCGGCAGCGCGCACGGGCCAACCAAGCCGCGCCTCCGCGAGAAGCGCCTCCGCGTGACTGACGGGAGAATCCGCGGGCCAACGGGCTGGGCGGCCGGGCGGCGCGCGCTCCCGCCGGCCAATCGGGGCGCCGGGCGGGGGAAGTGGGCGGAGCGAGGCCAGGCTAGGGTGAGCGGCCTCCCGAGCGGAGCGGGGCTCTCAGGAGGAGACACTTTTTTTTTCCTCCCTCCTTCCCTCCTCTCCTCCTCCCTTCCCTTCCCCTCTCCTCCCCTCTCTCCTCCTTCCCCCCTCGGTCCGCCGGAGCCTGCTGGGGCGAGCGGTTGGTATTGCAGGCGCTTACTCTCCGGGGCCGCCCGGCGGGTAGCTGGCGGGGGGAGGAGGCAGGAACCGCGATGGCGCCTCAGAAGCACGGCGGTGGGGGAGGGGGCGGCTCGGGGCCCAGCGCGGGGTCCGGGGGAGGCGGCTTCGGGGGTTCGGCGGCGGTGGCGGCGGCGACGGCGTCGGGCGGCAAATCCGGCGGCGGGGGCTGTGGAGGCGGCGGCAGTTACTCGGCCTCCTCCTCCTCCGCGGCGGCAGCGGCGGGGGCCGCGGTGTTACCGGTGAAGAAGCCGAAAATGGAGCACGTCCAGGCTGACCACGAGCTTTTCCTCCAGGCCTTTGAGAGTGAGTGTGTTTGAGGCTTTGAGGGCAGGAATACCCCCTCGTCCAGCATTAGGAGGCCGGGACGCTCGTGCTGGGCCCCCCTGCCTCTCTGGGACTCGACTTGATTTGGGAGTGGAGGGAGAAATTTGAGGGGGCTGTTCCCACTTCAGGGATTACGGCCAAGGGGCCCGAAGTCTAGGGCCTTCGGGGGAGGTGGAATAGGGGGTGCAGGTGAGGTTCTTGACTCCCCGAAGATTTACACAAGAGGTTGGGCAGTGTGGCCCCACGTTAAGAGCAGGTTTCTTTTAGATGAGGAGGTTACAGTTGGACGGAGGATGCAGTCAGATCCCAAGACTAGTTCTTGCTTTCTTTCATGTCTTTTTTACTCTGGAAGTACAAGGGGTTTGTAGGTTGTAGGTTTTGAGGAGCAAAATGAAGCCTGTGAAGGGATGAGTTGCAGTGAAATCGACCAAATTGTCATTTGTCTGAAATGCTTTCGCACGAACTTGGTGCTGCATGTTAACATGGCACCTTTTGGTGCTTTTAACCTTTCAAATCTATCCACCCATTTCATGGGTACATAAACTGAGTCAGGTAGTGTTTTAAGCATCGCATCTTGCGGCGACCTCGGAATGCTGCCGGTTGTACTTGTCTTAATTCCGTAACATTTTCTTATGTCAATTTCGGCTTTTATGGTCTTGTTGAAAGGGTAAAAGCTATGACATGATTTGGGAAGGCAGGCAAGGTTATCTGGAAATAAAACAATAGAATTTATTAAAAACACCAGGATTGTAAATAATCTCAGTTGTCCTTTAGTGAGTATTATACTCTGTTTTCCTTTTTTGCTTTTGTGTACATTTTACAATTCGGACGATCGCTAATAGCTAAATAAGAGAAACTTGAATAAACTCGGCTTTACCGCGGAATGACTTTATTTACAATTTTACCGTGGCATATGTTAAGGCCATGGTATCAGCTGTGCTTGAAAAGACGTATTACATTGTTTAATACCCTTCTTTCATTCTCTCTGATTAGTGCCTCATGAAATTCTAATTGGAATTTAATACAAGGAATTTCAGTTTTTATTGAAACGAATATTGAACCTGCTTGAGGGAGATTCACATTTCTTTTGCTTAATCTGCTTGAAAATTCTGGAGACGCTTTAAATTGGAAAAATGATAGAGCATTGAAGGGCAGTGATGACAATAAACATACATGTTTGTACTCCTTCTAAAATATCATCTGTCTTTTTCGTTTATATGCCTCTAAAATTAAACTACCTGAAGATTAAGTGGACATTTAAACAGTTCCTTCTAAATGTTAAGAGAAGACAAATCTGCCAAGAAAGTTTAGCTGTTTTGCTTTCTGATGAGTCTACGTTGGGAGGAGCAAACTGTCATTAAGGGCTAGATTTTGTCACACAACAGCTTGATTCTTCTGTAACGTTGATCTTAATTTCAGAGAGGTTGGAATGCTTTGATGTATTTACTGATATAGTCAGTCATCTTTAGTTTGTTTTGATACTCCTTTATTAAAGGAAGTGTGAAACTAATAGATCATTAATGTAACTGGTATTATTTGTACACAGGTCCTTTTTATCTATAAAGGCAAACTGATTTTAACTAAATAGCATTAAAAAGTCTAGGAATCTCAATTAAATATGTTTTGAGGTGGTATTTACATTGGGATAATATTGGGATAATATTTATATTGAACAAAATGGATACAAACTTGAAGTATAACTAAATATTCATTGGAAATTTCAGCTACAATTTGAGTCATTTTTTTTTCATTATTGACAGACTTTCTATCTGTATTAGGACATCTAGGAAACAGTTGTATTCTGTTTTGGTTTACTACAAATTTTCTAAAAGACCAGTTAAAAAATGAAAATTTCATTTTGCTATTTGTTATCAATAAGTTCTTTTGTTGAATCCCAGCTACCTCATTTCAGCTACTTTTAAAAAGTAGCTACCTTAGAAATGCAAGGCTTAAGCACAAGATTGTAGAGAACCTTAAATTTAAAATAAATGTAGAGGGGTACCTGGGTGGCTCAGGCGGTTAAACATCCAGGTCATCATCTCAAGGTTGGTGAGATCTGCGTGGGGCCCTTCATAAACAGCACAGAGTCTGCTTGGGATTCTCTCTCTGCCCCTCCCCCCCTCACTCTCTCAAAATAAACATTAAAATAAAATAAAATAAAATAAATGTAGGTGAGTTCTGTGAATATATGCCATAGATTGAATGTCTTTTGGTTTTATTGTGCATACAAATTTTCTTGATGTCAAGATATTTAGTACATGATTTTCGTACAGGTGATTGATGGGTTTACATTGGTTACAACACTGGCTAGATGGGTTATTTTCTTGAGAACTTAAATAATCCTTTTGTTTCCTGTTACCTAGAACCAACACAGATCTATAGATTTCTTCGAACTCGAAATCTTATAGCTGTAAGTAATCAATACAATTAATGAATATTATTTTTTACTAAAAATTTCACCTATTTAATTTTAATATTTTTAAAACTTTTTTTATAGCCAATATTTTTGCACAGGACTCTTACTTACATGTCTCATCGAAACTCCAGAACAAACATAAAAAGGTACATTTTATGAATTTTATTCCGAGTTGATTAAACGATGTTAAAGTTTTGTATTAAAGTACTATTTCTAATTAAAGATTAAATATGAAAACTGAGGTAAAAGAGTGATTGAATTGATAGCCAAGTGATTTTTAATAAGTACATTTTTATAAATCCCAGTTTATTACCAAAGTTTTTCCTAATAGAAATGATTTAGTAGTGAAGTATATGAAGTAGTTTTACTGATTCATATTTTTCCTTTGTGCTAAGAGTTTCTTTCAAGTTTGATAGAAGTTGAGGATTTAAATATTAAAGGGCTCAGGGGAACTATCTTCGATACATAAAATTAAGTTAATTTTTAAGTATTTCTTATATGTTCTAACAATAAAGAATTTGCTTCCATAATGATAGGTTCAGAAAGTCTCATTTTATACTTTTGATGGTGGTCTTTGTAAAAGGGGAAATATTTTTGAAGTCACTACACTGAATGTCCTTAAAAAACAAGAAGTCTTAATTATCTAGTCTTCAGGTAGAGTCTGGAGGTGTTGATCAGAGCTTATTTTTGTTTATAACATGTGATATTTAACTGTATGTAATTATGGAATGCTAGTTTCTTATCCTGTGTGCAAGATTATTGAGCACATCAAGTGAACAGTTTTAAGTTTAAAGGAGAGATCTTGTATTAAGCATTTTAGTTGTTAGTTGTTAGTCTTGACTCACTAAAACCATTAAGTTATCCCAATAGACTTTGAAACCAAACTCCTTTGGAGGCTCATACTGGTTACTAAGTAAGCATCATGTTTCAATAGCAAGACTTGGTTTATCTTTGTAGATATACCTGTGTGTATTTTGAAGGATGGAAATGTTAAAACTATTTGTCTTCTGGTAATCTTTTCTGAACAGAGAGCGTGGGAGCGATTATGCACTTGTGTGCATTACATTTAATAGGTGAAGCTTGCCAAGAGCCTAAATAACTAGGAAGAAGGTGATGGATTAGGCAACAGAATTAAATTTGTCAGCTTTTTGCCTGTCTATGCAATTATTTGATCTATGACAGAGTTCAGCAGACTTTTTCTATGAAGGACCAGTTAGTAAATGTTTTAGGCTTTGTGGTCCATGAGGCAGAATTGAGGTTATTAAGTAGAATGTAGGTGGGTACTTACACAAAAAGAGAGGTAACAAATGGCTGCAAATTTTTTATTGATGAGATTTAAAATCTAATAACTCAGTACAATGTTTTGTAATATGGGCCTACTAGTGAGAAATGTGAGATTCTTTTATTTTTGTGGCTTGGGAGGAGATAACATTCTCCTTAATTGGGGTTTAGAATTCTCTATCAAATCAGTCGCAGATATTTATCCATAAAAATCATTCTTAGCTCGTGGGCTGTGCATAGACAGATAGTAAGCTGGATTTGGCCTATGGTCCATAGTGTACTGACTGCTGATTTAGTCTATAAAACTAGGAGAATTTGATTAAGCAGTTAACTTTTACTCTGGTATTTTTAATAAGGACGATTAATTGAGTTATCATCTAGGTTGCTGCCTGATTTTAATTTTAAAGTGATTAAGTTTTTTAGGGACACCTGGCTGACTCAGTAGAGCATGTAACTCCTGATCTTGTCGGGGGGAGGGGGGGTGTAAGTTTGAGCCCCACGTTGGGTGTAGAGATTACTAAAAAAATAAAATCTTTTAAAGATTTTTTTTTTCAAAATAAGTGAGTTAATACATAAATAAATACAAAATATGTTTAAAATCTAACCCCATTTTCTTGTCATATTTGTTAATGGACTATTTGTCTCATCGTGGGATACGTTTCTGTTGTCAGCTAATAGGTGGAGACAGTTTTAAAAGTTTGGTAGTAGAAACTACTTTTCTTAATTTGTTGTACTTTAGGCAACAAATTGTCTTTTGGGGGGGTTCTGCAGCAGTTTACCAGCCAAGAAACATATAAATCCCAGTTTATTTTCATGCAAAAATGCATTAGGAATCACTTAATGCTTTTGTTATATGCCTGGCCTGTGAGAGATGTTAAAACTAAGTTTTAACAAATTATATGACCTACATGTTCAAATGAGAGCTGTTCTTTTCAGAGTAATTGGTGACTTTGGAGGGTGGTGAATTTAGCCTAGTGATTGTGGTCTTTGTTAAACATGTTTTAGGGACTCCTTTTACAAAATTGCTTTTAATACTATCCTTTTGTTCAAAATGTTTTTGGAATTCCCTTTTTACTATTGTAACAGCATAATATCCCTTGTTGGAATAAATATATCACTCCCTTTGAAGTCCTACACTCAGTTGTAATATTAATTCTGGTATGTTTGTCAAACTCACCTTGTACTTTAGTCTCCTTTCATAGAGGCATTCAAATGCTTTAGACCAACACAACACTGATACAGGGGAAATACTCGTGAGGAGACAGGCATCTTTTATTAAATTCATTTTACTAGATTTCACATAAGTTGTTTCTGAATCCTCCCAAGACAATTTCCTGGAATTTCTTGAATTTTAAAAATATTCTCCTTTTTGATGATCTTTTGATAACTATTTCCCTGGTTAAATCTGAGCTACTGTTGCAGTACCTTTCTAAAGAACAGAAGTAGAAATACTTGGTGCTTGGAGTGGGGCTGCTTTTGTATAGTTGCTTATGTGGTTTGTTTTTTTTCCTAAGGAAGGCTGGATTGCCTTTATGATCTTACTTATTTCAAATGGTTGTTAATATTCAACTTTCCTATGCACTTGTCCTATGCACATGTCCATAATGTTGGAAGAGATGAACCTTGTGACTTCTAGTCTTAACTTTTCTTCCTACAGACAGGATTTCTTCTTAATCATTACATAAAGATAAACATATTCTTAAAAGTTTCCAGTAACTTTACAACCTTCCTCAGTAGTACGTTTCAGCATTTATACTGAAAAGTTCTTTTGTAAGTAGCCTAAAATAATCCTACATTTTTCTTCTTTCTTCTCTCTTATCTGTGGAGATTGAAAATGTATTGCCATCCTTCCTAAAAAACTTCTTAACTGTGCTCATTGGATGAAACTTTAATATTGAAGTTTTCAGTAACTCTAAAGGTAAAGAGAGAAGCTTTTTTTAAAAAAAGATCTTTTGTTAATGGAGGCTATTCACCTGAATTATAGATTGCATCAATTCTCTTCCTGTTGGTGTTTTATTGTAATATATTTACATTAACATTTCTCTACTGATAATTTTACATTATAGTAATTGAGTACGATAGCTATTTTTGAGGAATGAGCACATTAATAATTTCTAATATCTGAATTCAAGCTTTACAAAGTAATTTATATAGAATACACTAAGCTTTTCATGTTTTAAACTTGAAGAAAATATATGAGTATAAAGAGAAGTATTCATTTCCAGTTAACATATGGGTCTAGATTTTTAGCCTCTGTCTTAGGACAGGTACAATAATAGACCACCTTAAAAACTAAGGTGAAGCTTGTTCTAGAGTCCATTCATTCTCACTTTGCTTGGGAGTGCCTGGGGGTTATTCTTAATCTGAGTTTCTGTTTTGTGGAAAAAATACCTTTTTCTCTTAAACTTGTAAAGTTAAAAGCTAATAATTTTATTATGATTTGATGGGTGTATCCCCTAAACTTCAAAATTTTTTCGTGATGGTTGACACCCATCTCTTTAATATGACATATCATTTAACTTGAGCCACTGCTAATAATCTTTAAGACCGTTTTATTAACTCCAGATATATTTTATGTGATAGTGCTAGCATATACTTGTCAAGTTACTTAATAGAAATATGAATATTTCACAGTATACATGATTTGCATTTGTTTGGTTCAGTCCAGCAGATGCTTGAATAACTTCAAAATATAAGGTACCGTGCCAAGCACTATGTGACTTTCCTTGAAGAAAAGCAATCTCTACCCTTCAGGAGCTTATAGTCTAGGAGGAGAAATAAAATATTTATGCAAGTTCACATTTAGGAGACTAAATGTCAAAATAAATATAAACCAAGTGTCGTAGGTGAGGGGAAATCACTCTGGTTTGGGAATAATTACAAAAGGTTTCATGGAAAAGTTAGCATTTGAGATGGGACTTGAAGGCTCGACTGCTGTAATATAACATACACTGTCTCAATATAGTATTCATTGTTATGGCTAACCATCCACAATTTATCTTATTAAAAATAACTAAAATCAGAGTTCCAACTTGCCTATTATAGTGACAATAAAGTGTAATCTGTTTTTTTTTCCCCAGTGGAGAAGTGATTATTTTGTTTATCTGTTTCTTCCAGGAAAACATTTAAAGTTGATGATATGTTATCAAAAGTAGAGAAAATGAAAGGAGAGCAAGAATCTCATAGGTAAGATAACCTATCAGTTTACATTAAGTGACATACTTGAGGAAAGAGGAGAAATTATAGTGATCATTTCTCTAGTGATCACCCCAGTATTGTAAGGAGTTAGAAGGAACCTTAGGGGTCAGTTGGTCTAAACTCATGCACAAATCAGGAATTACTAATTCTATAGCATTCGTGACAGAGAACCCTTAAGCCTCATCTTGAATACTTCCAACATTGGGGACTTGCTGTTTTCTAAGGCAGTTGTATTCATTATTGTTTATCTCTGTTACCAGCTTCTTGCATTTTTACTGCAAGTTTCTATAACTTCTGCAGTTGGTATTAGTCCTGCCACCTTATGTAAGGAGGGATAGAGACTCATATTTATGGTGTACTTACTACATACCAGATGCTCTCCCAGGTGCTACACATCACATTTCTTGTCAGTAATTGTCTTCAAATCTGAGAGAGGCTCTCTTTCTATCTTGACCTTCCCCATATTTACATCTTTCAGTCAGAATATTCCTAACTTTATTTTATACTTGAAATATGTTAATCACATTACAGTTTCAGAAACTTGACCCTTTGGATAGAATCTATTGTATGTTTTCAAGTGTAATACCTAGAACTAATCCCTAAATGTTCTGACTAGCCTAATATCTGCCTAAGCTAGATAGTGTGCTTCCATTTACTCTTGATATGTCAAACTAAAGAAATTTGAGTATTATTCTAAAGAGACACAGGAACTTGGGTCGTTTTTATTTATTGACTACTTTCAGGGAGAATACAGAACTAAAAATACTAGATTTTTAAAAAATGAAGCTGGTAAAATTGCCACAGTAGATTTTTTTTCTCTTGAAAAAATTTTAAGTCATATTGATTTAGATAGCATGTACACTGACTTAATGATGCTTCATTTATGATTTCTCATCTGTAGTAACTGGTGTAAAATGTCATTTTTGTAGTTGCTTATATTTTAAGTTTGGCTTTTGAATTAGGTTCTTTTGTTACTTGAATTGTAAAATCACATTTTTTATTTTATATCTTGCATTTTTGTAGGACTGAACTGTAATTTATATTTCCTTATCTAGGCAGTCTTGACTTGTGAATAAGCTGTGATAGTCTATTCTGGAAGCTGAGATCCCAACTCTTTACCTAATCTCTTACTGCCCAAGGAGTGCCTTACAACATAGGACTGAGAATATTCTCAGTACATGTACACTTTTTTGCTTGAATTTCTATTCCAGATCCTTGTCTGGTCACCTACCGTAGACAGAGCTCTTGGGATCCTCAGGGTCTTTTTAATTTAAAGTATAAGCTGTAGAGTCAAACCCTGATCTCTGAGCTTCCTGATTCTTCTGAACATTTTAATAGTTTGCTCTCCAGGTCTTTCAGGGTTTATGTGAGAAAGAATATTAAACCAAAAAGAAAACTTGACCCTTTTCTTCATCTTGCCCATCAAGGTTCCATGTTTATCACTGCTAAACCCTACTACTATCTCATTGTGATACTGGCTTTGATAAATACTACAGAGCTTCCCTTAGAATGTGTGTTGTGAGGGAGATCAGTAATACTGGTCAGTTCTCGCTGAATAATCACCCAATAATTTTGTTCCTTTTGACGCAGTGAGTTCAGTAGCTAGGGCAGTACTGTAACAGGGGTATATTTAACTCACAGAAACATCAGAGCTTGTAAGAATTTCTGTGATTCTGATAAAAACAACTTTTTTAGTCTTTAGTATCCAACTAGGACTAGTGAATTAGCCATCTGAACCCCCCAAGATCCCTCTCCCTCCTCCCCCCCTTCGTCTTTCTCTTTTTAAAAAAACTTTTTTTTTATGTTTGTTTATTTTTGAGAGGGAGACAGAGTATGAGTGGGGGAGGGACAGAGACAGAGGGAGACACAATACAAAGCAGACTCCAGCCTCTGGGCTGTCAGCATAGAGACCAACGTGGGGCTCAAACTCACAAACCATGAGATCATGACCTGAGCTAACGTCAGACATTTAACCAACTCAGCCACCCAGGTGCCCCTCTTTCTCTCTCTTTTTTAATTACAGACCTATGTATGTTGGAGCTGACTATGCTTAATACCCAGGAAGGCACTTTAGGCCCTGGAGGTGTTGAGTTACTGTGCTAAGTGCTTCAGCACCCCCCACCCCAGTCTTTATGAATGTCTCAATGTCACTCACAGAGTCACTAAAATGAACTGGGAGATTGCTTCATTTTAAGTTTATTACCCTAAGGCTCTATATTATTAAATTATTTGAATGTGTTTCTCATCTAAAATTAGGCATAATCCTGGGGTGCCTGGGTGGCTCAGTGGGTTAAGCGTCCGACTCTTGGTTTCGGCTCAGGTCATGATCTCATGGTGTGTGAGTTTGGGCCCTGCATCAGGGTGTCCAAACTTTAAAAAAAAAAAATACAATAAAATTAGGCATAATCCTATTGTTCCACTGAACGTAACACATAGGATTGTAAGAAGTTCCTTACACAGCAAAATATGTAATGCCAGCACTGTAAAACTTTGTAAAATTTGGTCAAATTCTCCTACAAGAGAACAATACGAATCTTTGTTCTTCCTTGACATTAATTAGTAGAAGTTAAAATCTTAAGTCATACATAAAAACATATCTCTCTTCCATCTATATTTTTTATTCTGTACCATCTCAGACAGATCTTATTCAGTCTCGTTGGACCCTGGATTTGTTCAGTAGTGGTAGTCTGGGAGTCTTTCATTGGAACTCATGTTCTTTCAGCATTTCCCAAGTTACATTTCTTCTCCTAAATCCCATGTATTTCATTCTCCAAAGTTCTAGAGGAATATCATGATACGAAAAATATTGTAGTCCCACAGCCCAAAAGTTAGAACAATCAGCTGCCTGACCTATTTATGACATTTGTAATAACTCATAAACCAAACCAAATTCCCAGCATTATATCTGTGCAAAATGAAGCTAGTGTTCAAGGATCTTTTATTATTTTGTATTCTAGATCTACAGTTGTCTTACCTAGTTACAGATATTGGCAAAACTTACTAGGGGAAGCAGCTGATAGAAGAAAGAAAAACATGGACACTTTATGGTTTTTTCTTCTTTAACATGCCTGTCAATTCATGGCAATAGACCAGAATTGACATTTATAACCCTAAAACTCAGTAATAAGCCCTACCATCTATGAAGATTGTTTCTTTTCTTGAAGAATGACTTCTGAAAACTCCATACCAAGTAGCAAATTTTAGAAATTCATAGTGGTTGCACCTACAGTCTCAAGTTTTTCCTGCTCTTTCTCCTTGCCTTTTTTTTAGTGTGATAGGGTATATTTAAAATATGTCTTTTTAGAATATCTGAAATAATTCCTTGTATCCTGTCATCTTCAGCTCTAATTTTGTCATTCCAGTATATTATGAGTTTTAATTTATTTTGGGTTTTGACCAAGCACTGTGGCTTATTGGAGTAAGTCTCTAGTCTTTCTTTAGTTTTATATCCTGGCACGATTCCAGGAGCCTTTTGTGCTGTTAGTACTACCAGTTTTGGAATTCTGTAGTCATAACTCCTCTGACTTCTAAGTGTATATCCACTGGCTAAATGGTAGCATGAAAAGATTTCCAAATTTGAGTTGCTTCCAAAAGTGTTTCCTGGGGCCAGATGAGAAGCAAAATGTCTTTTCTCTCTTTCCCTTAATCATTATCCCTTCCTGGTCCACTGTTAGTTTTTTTAAAAATCCCCTTATTTTTTTTTTTTTTCAACGTTTATTTATTTTTGGGACAGAGAGAGACAGAGCATGAACGGGGGAGGGGCAGAGAGAGAGGGAGACACAGAATCAGAAACAGGCTCCAGGCTCTGAGCCATCAGCCCAGAGCCTGACGCGGGGCTCGAACTCCCGGACCGCGAGATCGTGACCTGGCTGAAGTCGGACGCTTAACCGACTGCGCCACCCAGGCGCCCCAAGAAATCCCCTTAAAAGATACCAGAACTAGGGGCGCCTGGGTGGCTCAGTCAGTTAAGCATCCAGCTCTTGATTTCAGCTCAGGTCATGATCTCATGGTCATGAGATCAAACCATGCTGGTGTGGAGCCTGCTTAAGATTCTTCCTCTCCCTCTCCCCTTCCCCTGCTTGCACACCATGCTCACTCTTTCAAAAAAAAAAAAAAAAAGAGAGATTCCAGAACTTGAGCTTTTACTAGGGATATTTTCAAGCCAGTGTTTTTGTAGATCAATAACATAAATTGCCTTTCATCGCTTTTTATTGTTGTTGTTACAACCTAAGCTTTTGAGTTAGTAATCTTCCTTTTTTGAGCATCTTTTGTATAATGAAGTTTGTATCTATTTTTGTCTGAGATTGTAGTTTTTTGGTGTATCAGGTCCAAAATTCTATACTAGTCCTAGGGGATAGGATGATGAGCAAAACAGATGAAGGCCCTGCCGTTATGGAGAAAAAAGGCATAATTATATAATAATTACAATTAAAAAAATAATTGCTAGGAAAGAAAAAGATAGGGAAACTGGATGGAGCAGGAGAACCAGTTCTTGTTTGAGATGTTGGATTTGGGAATAGTGATGATCAGGGAGGCCTTCCTTTAAAAAATGAGCTGAGATATAAGAAAGGTGAATATAGGAATAAAATGGGGAGAGAGGGTGAAGAGATGGGTGATTCTAAATAAAGAGAATATTATATATACGTCATTTGAGGCCAGAGTAGCTAACTAGAAAGAATAAGGAGCGTGGTATTAGATAAAGCTAGAGCATATGGCCAAGGCCAGATAATGCAGAGGCTTGAAGGCTATTTGAGGATGTTGGTCTTTATCCCAAGAAACCCATAAATTACTTTAAATAGATGTATTGAATTAATGTCATTTCCCCACCCTTCTCCTTTTTAGCTTAGCTGCATTTTTAAAACTTCAGCCTGCTTCTTTAACTCAGTTGTACATCTTTTTCACCATTAATAAGATCTTAGGTGTTTCTCCCCTTTCTGTTTTCTTTAAACAATCTTGTATTGACTATAAATTTTGAAGTTGTTTTCAAATCAGCATGTTGTCATGTTCAAGTTTTAGTTGTTCCTCTTTCAGAACATAAGCCATAGATTTCTTTTTACTTACCTATTCCTAAAGGTGTCTTATCGGTTGCTACTGAGCATATCTGATTCTTAAAATCTAAGTGTTTAAGAACAATTTTAAGGTGTTTCTCCTTTTATAATCTTTGGGTTTACAATAATTCCTTTATGTTTTGTCTACTGTACTTCTGAAAGGAGATTTATTTATTTGTAATGGACTCCCTCACCTCATTCAACTTTATCTTCTCATTACAGAGTGTTCCCATCTGTATCTAAACCTCAGAAGATACGCTAGATTCCAGAATAATGGGCTTGATGTAGTCATCAATTCCTCAATTTTATACATCATAGCATTAAATATATAAGAAATTATACGTTAAATACGTTAAGTGTATACTTCTAACAGAAATAGCTTATCCTGTTTTGAGGTAATATAGCTATAACTCTAAAATTGAAGCCTTACATCTACCACTGTCAGATTAATGTGTACAAATTAGAGGCACTAATCTTGGTCACTTTCCACCATAAAAACTTTCCTTCAGTGAGATCTGGCTATTGGTTTTTTTGAGAGGGCACATTCTTAAAATTTGAGTTTTCTACATGAACGTCATCTCAAAATGTTAATCCCTTATGAATTTAAATTTATTTAACCTCATTCCGTAGACAGCTTTAGAATTGTTAGATGTTTATGCTTGGAATCTTACCTCAGAATTTCAAATTCCTGATATAGTTTGCTGTTGCCCTATAGCTTGCTTCCTCAGAAGATACAGATGGGGAGGGTGCCTGGGTGGCTCAGTTGGTTGAGCATCCGACTTCAGGTTAGGTCATGATCTTGTGGTCCATGAGTTCGAGCCCTGCTTGGGACTCTGTGCTGACAGCTCAGAGCCTGCTTCAGATTCTGTGTCTCTGTCTCTGCCCCTTCTCTGCTTGCTCTCGCTCTCTCTCAAAAATAAATGTTAAGAAAAAAAAAAAAAAAAAACAGCTAGGGAACACATCACAAAGATGAACCGGTGTCTTGTCTTGATTAAGTTAGGATCATGTGCAGCCTGGAACCAAACAGTCCTACATGTTTCTTTGCTTTCCATTCTTAACTATTAAGATGTGGATATAGTAGCCACAAGAGAGGGAAGAGGGTAGGGGCGCTTGCGTGGCTCAGTCGGTTACGGGTCTGACTCTTGCTTTCGGCTAAGGTCATGATCTCATGATTAGGGAGTTCGAGCCCCACGTTGGGCTCTGCTGACAGCATGGAACCTGCTTGGGATTCTCTCTCTCCCCTTCTCTTTGCCCATCACCCTCTCATGTGTGCGCTCTCAAAATAAATAAACATGAAAAAAATTTAAAAAGAGGGGGAATAGAGTATCAGGAAGGGAAAGAAAATTGCCCTTTTTCCTTGAATGAAGCCAGCTATGGAAGAGGGCAACTAGGCCTCATTGTTACATTTTATTCCAGGTATATATTAGAGTTTTTACTTTTAGAAGGGGGAGGTACAGGGGAAATTATGCATAGCAAATCACATTCCCAAAGTTATTTTTTAAGTTGGTTAATTGAAACTTGGTGTTCTTTTTCTTTTTTTTAACGTTTGTTTATTTAAAATGTCTATATTTTATTTTTGAGGCGGGGGGGGTAGTGAGAGAGAGGGAGAGAGAATCCTAAGCAGGCTCAGTGCTGTTATCACAAAGCCTAACACATGGTTCAAACCCACAAACTGTTGAGATGATGACCTGAGCTGAAATCAAGAGTCAGATGCTTAACAGACTGAGCCACCCAGGCACCCCTGGAATTCTTTTTCTTAAAGAAACAATGTTATGGGACACCTGGGTGGCTCAGTCGGTTACCACCAGGCGACTTCAGCTCAGGTCATGATCTCACGGTCTGTGGGTTCAAGCTCTGGGTCAGGCTCTGTGCTGGCAGTTCGGAGCTTGGAGCCTGCTTCTGATTCTGTGTCTCCCTCTCTCTCCGCCCCTCCCCTGCTTGCTCTCTCTCTCTCTCTCTCTCTCAAAAATAATAAACATTAAAAAAAATTTTTTTTAAGAAACAATGTTAGGCTGATAGCTGAATGTGTGCTTCGTATCTTATTTAACTCACAGTGTAACGTTTGTTATTTTTTATGTTTCGCTAAAAATTTTTGATATTTATTTTTGAGAGAGAGCAAGTGGGGGAGGGGCAGAAAGAGAGGGAGACATAGAATCCAAATCTGTGAATATAGAGTCCAATGCAGGGTTTGAGCCTATGAACTGCGATATCATCTGAGCCACAGTCGGATGCTGAACTGACTGAGCCACCCAGGTTCCCTTAGGGTGTACCATTTATTTAAAAACAAATTTTTTTTTTTTTAACATTTATTTATTTTTTGAGAGACAGAGAGAGACAGGGCATGAGTGGGAGAGGGGCAGAGAGACAGGGTCACAGATTCTGAGGCAGGCTCCAGGCTTTGAGCTGTCAGCACAGAGCCTGATGTGGAGTTTGAACTCCCCGAGCCGCAAGATCATGGCCTTAGGTAAAGTCGGATCCTTAACTGACTGAGCCACCCAGGCGCCCCCCTAACAATGTACCATTTAAAACTGTCTCAATCTGTCTGTGGTAAGGGATCTTTTTGTTTGTCTTTAATTTTCAGTCTTTCATAGATAGATATCTTTGTAAATACACTTACAGATCACAAGCTTAGATGTTATGGCAATGTTAGATTTCTGTAAAAGTTTTTAAGTTTCCTCTGTTTCTTGTTGTGGAATGGAAACAAGTTTCCCCTGTGACCTCAGTTTGCAGAACACATTTTGAATAACACAAATTTAAAATATTTTCTGGGGTAGATCAATGTCAGATGTTTCTGGCATTTCAGAATTGGAATTTAGAATCACATATTCTATAAAACAATGTAAATAATACTATAAGCAGAGCACTGAAGTATAATGGGTCATGATCCCTGGCCTTAAAACTCTGTTACTCTAGGGGCACCTGACTGGCTCAGTTGGTAGAGCATGCGACTCCTGATCACGGGGTTGTGAGTTCAAGCCTCATGTTTGGCATCGAGTTTTAGTTTTAAAAAAAACCCTATTACTCTAGGAGGACATCGCTATTTTTTTTTTTTTTTCAACGTTTATTTATTTTTGGGACAGAGAGAGACAGAGCATGAACGGGGGAGGGGCAGAGAGAGAGGGAGACACAGAATCGGAAACAGGCTCCAGACTCGGAGCCATCAGCCCAGAGCCTGACGCGGGGCTCGAACTCACGGACCGCGAGATCGTGACCTGGCTGAAGTCGGACGCTTAACCGACTGCGCCACCCAGGCGCCCCGAGGACATCGCTATTCTTAATGAAAAGCATTGCTAGGTGGTAGGGACACTGATGTAATAAAAAGATTGTGTGTGAAACAATGACAAAAAAGTGGGAAATAAAAGTACTTGGGATTAAGCTCTGATCATTAAGCTCTGGGATGGTTGGGTGTGGGACCATTGTAGAAGAGGATGAGTACTTTGATGGATACTTTATTATTTTATACAAGCCTCACAGTTTTGAGAGAGCTCATTTCCTCATTTTACAGATATTAGGTCACAGCTCATAACTGAGCCAGAATTTAAACTTGGATTTTTCTGTCTCTGTTTTACCATTGTATCTAATTTTCCTCTGTAGGGCTTTAGTGGAGATAAAAAGAAATGGGAGCCATATTCTAGACAGCAATTAGACAAAAGATTTGGCAGTTGGGGCTCATTGGAAAATTTGGAGAAAGGAATGATACATACAGAATGGTGTTTTAAGAGAATTAACCTGGCCTTGAGATGTAGGTTTAACTCAAACAACGAAGAATAGGATAGATGGGTTGTAATGGATTATCTTCCAACATGTGGAAATTATAGAATAATCCTCTTTGTCTTTCAGTTATGCTTTGGAGTTTCGGTAATTCTGCCTTGTAAGGTGACATTTATGAAACTGTTTGTTTTTTTTTTTTATAGGAAAGTGCTTGTTTTCTTCTAGTAAAATGACATGTAGATTTTGTAGATGGCAGATACACTTTTTAAAATCAGCTTTGGCTATAACTACCATTCAATAAAATACACCCACCTTAAGAGTATAGAGTTTTGACAAATGTACACACTTGCATAACCATAACCACAACCAAGATAGAACATTTCTATCATCTTGAAAAATCCCTTTGGGCCTCTTTCAAGTTTGTCTCCTTAATGTACTTTTTGGGTGAGGATGTGAGTTATATGTAGTTAGATTCGGTCTTTTTGGTGTATAGTTCTGAGTGTTGACAACTGCATGCAGTCAGGTAGCAACCACCACAATCATGATAAAGATTCCTAAAAATTCCCTCATGACCCTTTTATAGTCAGCCCTCTTCTTCCCCACCCCTTCTTTTAAAATCTGATACATGTCAGAAAGTGAGTAATATACATTATTTACCTGTTTTCAAGGGTCCTATTCTATCCCATTTATATTTTGTTGATGCTTAAGTTATAGTTGTTATTGTTAGTTTTCCCCTTATATTTATGCTTTCTAACTCTGCTTGGACCCTTACATTTCTACTCTTTCATAATCATTTTGTCCTTTATTGGTATCCTAGCATACTTAGTACTGTTCTAGAAATGCCTTTTGAGACCACTCACCCTGTAGTTTTTTTAGCATACAGTTTCATGGCTTACCTCAGTAAGAAGATAGAGACATTCTCACATTTTCTGTTGAAGGATCACTCTCCTTTTACTTCTCTAAGAAAGAGAGGAATCCTGGGCACAGTTACACAGCTAATCTCTTTATAGTATGACCTCATTTTCAATCATTACTTGCTCCTTAAAACTCTTTTGCCTCAATGTCTTTACATAACTCTTCCCTGATTATAAGAATGACTAGATTGTCACCATCATTAAAAAAAAAATACAACCATACCCTTTATTGATCCTTATTGTCTTTTACACTAGTAAATTTTTTGATTAAGGAATCAATATTCCTTCCCTTCCCCAACATCTGTTCTCTATAATCTGGTATCTGTCAGTATCACACTAAAAAACCGTATTCTAGAAAGTTATGTATGGCTCCTGGTCAACTAATAGATTGCTCTGTCTTTCAGTTTAAGTGTACTACAAAAGCCTATGGATGTTTCTGTTTATTCTGTCTCATCTTCATAGTTTTTCCACGTCAGTTGATGATTCTCAAAACAAAAGAATCAGTATAGTTTATGTTTCCTTTTCCATTGCTTCTAAAACAAACAGTGAAAATGACATGTTGAAACAATAAATTACAAATCTATAACAGATCTGTAATTGTATATTTCACCCCTAATGGAAGAAGAAAATGATGGTTCTGCATCATTTGTTAGGAGATTGAATTTCCCCAGCTTGAAAATATTCAAGCATTTTTGTATGGACTCAGCTACCCTTATCAAAATTTTCTTTTTAAGGCCTGGGAAGGGAAATGTGTTCACATTTTATAGGTAGATGGTACTAAATTACAGTAAAGTATTTGCTGATCTGTTTCTTTTCTGCCTTATTCCTTTGGTATTTTTTTTAAATTTATTTTTTAATTTACATCCAAATTAGCATATAGTGCAACAATGATTTCAGGAGTAGATTCCTTAATGTCTCCTACTCAATTAGCTCCTTGCCCCTCCAGCAACCCTCTGTTTGTTCTCTGTATTTAAGAGTCTCTTATGTTTTGTCCCCCTCCCTGTTTTTGTATTAATTTTGCTTCCTTTGGTATTTTTGTATGGTGTATTTTTATGTTTTGTTTTTCATAGGCTTGTGTGAAGTTGTGGGCTTGCATAGAATTAAGAGTAAGAAGGTCAAATATTATTTGTAGATTACCTGAAGTAACTAATTTGATTTCAATCTTAATTTTTAAAGTTTAGGCTATTTTTATTATAGAGTGTTAAAGTGATAAATTTTTTTTTTGTTTGTTTTTTTAGCTTGTCAGCTCATCTACAGCTTACATTTACTGGTTTCTTCCACAAAAATGGTATGTACTTGAAAGTAAATGTATTGGCATTCTAACATCAAAACACCTTTGTGAATGTAAAAAATTATTTTGCATGTATGTATAAATTTCTAAAATTAGGGGTGCCTGAGTGGGTCAGTCAGTTAAGCATCCGACTTGGGCTCAGGTCATGATCGTACAGTTCATGGTTTCGAGCCCCGCGTCGAGCTCTGTGCTGACAGCTTGGAGCCTCGAGCCTGCTTCGGATTCTGTGTCTCCCTCTCTTTCTGCCCCACCCCCTTCTCTCTCTCCAAAAATAAATAAACACTAAAAAATATTTATAAAATTATATTTAATGGAAAAGATGTCGATTCTGATAATTCAGTTTCTCTTTAGTTGATTTTTCCAACAATTCAGTTACTGCTTTATGTGGTCAATGATGGGATGTGGAAGATATAACTTGTCACTCTTTAAACTTTTAAAGTAGTGGTTCTTAAATTTTAGTGTTTATAGAAATATTTTGACAGTTTGTTTAAAATATGTATACCTGGACCTACAAAGACTCAGATCTAGTAGGATATAGCTTTGGTATACCAACGTTTGGTAAAACTTAAGAGTCTGCATTTTAATAAAGCACCAAGGTAATTCAGAAGTTGGTTGTCTCAGGGATAAATTTTATGAAACTGGCTTAAGAGCTTTTTTAGGTGGACCTTATACATAAGATCTTGTTCATAGCCTGGTTTCTTTATTGCTTTCCTGCTATTGATTTAAGTTTTAAGTAGATTTTGAAATTGTTAAAATTATTTAGTGTTGTGTGTGATCATTCTTGAAGGTCAGTGTTAGCTGCATCTGGCTTATGTAGAAATAGATGGAATTCCACCTCTTCACTCTAAATGGTACTTTTTAGGGCACTAACTATTGCTATAAAAAAAGGCTATATATTGGGGCGCCTGGGTGGCGCAGTCGGTTAAGCATCCGACTTCAGCCAGGTCACGATCTCACGGTCCGTGAGTTCGAGCCCCG
>NW_024412446.1:4762128-4803896 GCF_014898765.1 Herpailurus yagouaroundi | reverse complement strand
AAAATCTTTTCATATAATTAAGTTTCTTAGATTTTGTTATTTCTTACTTCCAATGTATTTTGAACTTTAACTGTCTTAGAATCTGGAATAGGTGAAGCGTCTCCTGAGTAGAACCCTTTCTGCATAAACATTTTTAGTTGATGTTATTGCATCCTCAATTTTATTTTTTTTTTATTTGTTCTTGAGAAAGAGAGTGCGCACGAGCAGGGGAGGTGCAGAGAGAGAGAGCGTGACAGAGGATCTGAAGTGGGCTGAGCACTGACAGCAGACAGCCCCATGTGGGGCTTGAACTCATGAATTGTGAGATCATGACCTGAACTGAAGTCAGACGCTCAACCAACTGAGCCACCCAGGCACCCCGCATTATAATTTTTAAAAAATACAGTAATAAAACAACAGAAGCAACCACTGCTACCAGTGGAATATATCAATATGTTAGGTATTTTACAAAGAGAAGTATATTGTCTTAAATGTCACTTCATTAAAAGAAGTTAAAGTATGCTAGGTAGAGTTTCATTTGGTTTCAAAATGGATAAAATGCCACTTGGCTTATCCATCTTTAATTATCGTGTAATGGAATAAAATCTTTACAAGAAACATGTCAAGTTGGTAATCCTTGGTATTGTTTAATAAGAAACAAAGTTTAATAATAATATATTAGAACACTTTGAAAACCCTTATCAGGTTTTTTTACGTGAGAAGTTTGAAATCTGGTCAGATCCATATTAGCAGCTACTGTAACTTTAATTCTAGCTTTACCTTAGATCTGGTCCATTTTTTTTTTATATATAAGTAAACTGAGTAGCATTTTTATGTTTTTTCCTAAATTACTTATAATCATCTTGTAGAGTCCTTTTTTCTACTCATTCATTTTATTGGTTTTCTATGGTACTTTTAAGGTACTCTGGGGGGCACCTGGATGACGCGGTTGAGCCTCTGACTCTTGATGTCAGCTCAGGTCATGATCCAAGTGTTGTGGGATCAGGCTCCGTATTGGGCTCCACACTGAGCATGGAGCCTGCTTAAGATTCTTTCTCTCCCTCTGTCCATCTCCCCTGCTCACATTCTCTCTAAAATAAAAAATTGAAAAGAAAAGTAGTAATACAGTACATGGATCATAATACTTCAGAAGCTTATAGTTTGAATTTTATAGTTTCGTTAGCCCTTTGTTCCCAGGGATATACATAAAACATGTAAAGTTATTCATAACTGAAATTGGTGATGGATATTAATTGAATATTTATTAATTAAAGTTACTTGATTAATATTTAAGTTGAATTAATTTTACTTAGTTGAAATTAACTGGATAGTAGTCTGATTAAACTTTTTTCCTGTCTACATAACAAAAATATGTAAAGTTCAAAATTGCTCAAACTCAAAGTTTTAATTTTTTCTTGATGTTACTGAAGTAAATAAGAAAGTAAACTCTGTTACTTCTGTTTCCAGAAAATAATTTGCCACTTTTTGAAAATTAGTGAAAGTTGGGAAGAAGCAGCTATATTGCCTCTCTTGTCTAATTAAGCTATATTTATACTTGTTTTTTTTTTTTAAGAAACCAAGATAGAAAAGCAACATTAAGATTCCTAAAATGTGATTATTTTTCCTTTTGTTTTTTATTTTTTATTTATTTTTTCCTTTTGTTTTTAAATGAAGACTTTTGTTAGCTATTACTACTTGAAACTGGTTAGAATGAATATACAAAGATATTAGGGTGCTATTTTCATAGTTAGTATTGTTTGGAGAGTGTTTTTTGTTACTGCATTTTAAACATTGGATTTTTTTTTTCTGCTGTATTAAAGTTTTTTATCCTGGATATAACTTTCAAAGATACTAATTCAAACGTATTTTATGTACACCCCTACATAAGAAGAATGTTTTCAAGTAAAAAAGAGAGTTATCCAAAATCTCAGAACAAAAATTAAGTTTTTTTATGTCTTGTGGATTCATCTATTATGGTAGTTCTATATATATTATTGAAACAATGATAAATGATTAGTTTGAACTATTAATAATGCCTTTAGGATTGAAGACAAGTATGTTATAGAAAAGTACTCTTAGAACCGCAATTTGCAAAAGCCTTTGTTAATTAATTGATACAGGGAATATATATAAAATACAGGATTTTAAATTAAAATCCTTAAGATTTGTAAACCCAGGTAGTAAATAATATCCTAGTTTTTGCTATCCTGTGTAGGCTTTAGAGAAATTCTGGGAAAAAGATAAAAAACTAGCTATTTTTCGTGTGAAATTGTATTATAGTTGTTTAGGTAACTTTCACACTGTTAAATATTTTAGAAATCCATTATTTTAATCTCTTTGGTCACAAGGCCTGGTCAAATCAAAGAACTTTTCTGGTTTAACATCGCTGTGTATTCAAAATGAACATATATAATAATAACTAGTTCAGTTTAAGTGTATCTTTAAGTAATTTTTGTAATAGATTTTGGGAGAAGGAAAAAACCTTTTAATGTTAATTTTGTGTGTGGTTGTCTCTCCTGAATATTTCATTCGTGTTTTCTGCCATGAAGCTTTAACTGTATTTGTCAAAAAATATTTTTGACTAACAGTGTATTATATTCTCTTATTATTGTAAATGTTAAATCTTTATAGCCAAATAAATTTTACTTATCTTTATAGCCAAATAAGTAAATATTTTTAGTATTAAAGTAATTGAGCATCTTGAATCAAAAGAAAATCACAGTATTGTAGGAAGGTAATTATAATTGTATTGTGAAAGGTTTATTTAAATGACTATGAAGGCTTTGAAAGAGTTTGCTGCAAATTCGAAAATGATTTTGGGGGAAAAATAAGTAAACTTCTGAGAAGTATTCATTATAGGAAGTCTTTTGTTGGAAATTACTTAGGAAAATGAGTATGATATTTATATTAAAAAATACATTTTAAAGTATTGATTTTCTGTTTAGATAAGCCATCACAAAACTCAGAAAATGAACAAAATTCTGTTACCCTGGAAGTCCTGCTTGTGAAAGTTTGCCACAAAAAAAGAAAGGTAACATGTAAAATGATACTGGTAGATTATGTGGAATAATTTTTTTAATTGAATATGTTCGTGCATATGTATTGTGCTTTTTAAACCTTGAAAGCTTTTAAATATGTCGACGCTGAATTATAAAACTCATAGCCTCTTTTGCCAACCTTGCAGACTCATGTTTTTTTCTGGACTGGCTGTAGATGTCTGCATAAAACTTTCTTCTATAGGAGTTTGACACTGAAGGAAAGAAACTATCTTTTAGCATCTTAGGACATAAATTCAGTTGCTGCTCTACCACTTCAGTCTCTTAGCTAATTTTTTTTTTAGCTATTTGAACCAATTGAAATTTAAGTAAGGGCTGAGAGAGTTACCTCTTGTAACACTACTCTCAGGAAAGACATTTTGTTGCCAGTATTATCAGCCATTGCTGATAATTTTTATTTGTTGCTTCACATTTTTATTTGTAAGATTAAATCATTTCATCATAGAAACACGTTACGATAGTTAAATTACCTTGGCAACCCACTAAAGCCAACAGTTATACTTCTGGTAGCTTCAAGAGCTAGGGTATTTTAAGAGTAGGAATGACCTGTATAGAGGTTCCTATTGCTGATGTTCTTCCAAAATCATGGTAAGGTGATACAGGGCTTGAACACTACTAGAGCACTTGTATGGAGTGCACTAAGGTGATAGACACTAAGGTGATAGACAGTGCAATCCTGGTATGCATGATAAACAGTGATGTGAAAATTCTTTAAGATATGTTATATTCAGGCAAAAAAAAAAAAGTGAATACAACTATAGTGGCCGTTTTTGTGTTTCAAAAAAATAATAGATGTAAACACTTGGTTAGAAGGATATACACAACCAACTGCTAATGTTAGTTATCTTTGGAGTGTAGGACCTGGGGAAGTGGGGCGGACTTAAATATTTCTCATTTTATACTCTTTTGTAGAGTAGAATTTTTTTTTTAGATAATAAGAATATGTTCTGTTTTCAAAGAGAAGCTGCTAACTTGCTATAAAGGTCTTCCACATCTTCTCAGTTTTCAATTATTTGTTTTCAGTATAACTCCACTTATATAATTATACACTTGATCTCAGCCAACAGGCCGAGAAGCGATTCCACTTATATAATTATAGAACATTACTCATAAGATGATTAATATTGCTTTTATTAAGCAGCATTTAAACATACAGATTTACTATTTCATAAAGTTGACAGTGGTGTTATTATAATTTTCTCATTTCTAATGGTCCCATCAATTATTTTGTTAAAGTAGAAGATTTAAGGGAAAAGATTATTAATTTATATGAGCTTAACATTTTAAGCATGGTTTTAATTCCCTATTTCTAAGGTAAAAGTATTTCAGATGACCACCAGCTAAATATTGGATATACTGTATCATTATCTTTATCACATTGGATTGGAGAAATCCTCAGTTGTGTTAAGATTTGGTATATGGTTATTCCAAATTTTTTTTTTTGTTTCATCACAATTTTCAGAACTATGGTTAGAATTTCAGCATGCCATTTGGTAATGATGTTTCCTATATCTGTGATTAGAAGTTTTATTATAACTCATATAATTGCATATGGATAAATGAGTATAATTTCATAATCTTTGCCTTTGCAGGATGTAAGTTGTCCAATAAGGCAAGTTCCTACAGGTAAAAAGCAGGTGCCTTTGAATCCTGATCTCAATCAAACAAAACCTGGAAATTTCCCGTCCCTTGCAGTTTCCAGTAATGAATTTGAACCTAGTAACAGCCATATGGTGAAGTCTTACTCATTGCTATTTAGAGTGACTCGTCCGGGAAGAAGAGAGTTTAATGGAATGATTAATGGAGAAACCAATGAAAATATTGGTAATTTTTGTTATAATAATTTTAATTTATTTTAAACTTTACTTTTCCAAGAAAGAAGTAGAAGTAAATTGCATGCATTCTAAAGGCATGGCCTTTATCTGCAAATCTTTTACAGTCTGATAAGATCATTAATCTTATGGTAGCTTGCCCTGGATCTTAAACTGTTGGCTATTGTGCTGTACTAGGTATTTAATCTGTAAAGTTCTCATTGTTCCATGACGAAACGTATTTCATGTAGTAAAAAAAATTATATTAAACAGTGGATAGAGAAGACTGGTATTTCAAATTAGTCTCTCAGCAAACAGAATTTCATCCCCCCCCCCCCCAGAATTTTATTGTGAAAAATTTCATACACACACAGCCATTGAAAGAGTTTATGTAGTGAACATCTAACTACCCACCGCTTAGATTCTGTAATTAAGATTTTACTGTATTTGCTTATCACATATCTATTCCTCTGTCTTCCCAACAGTTCTGAATCCATCTTTGAGGGAATCATTCAACCAAAATATAGGTGCTGAGGATACAAAGATTAAAACATCCAGTTCTGTCTTCCAAAAGGTCACAAAAACTGACCTAAGAGTACAGAGATATAAATAATTGTAGCAAAATGATGAGTGGTATAATAGAGGTACATGTGAAGTTTAGTGGAGAAGCACCTTGGGAGAAATAATCTTTGAGTCTTGAAGTATCCTTTGAAGTTCTTGAAAAATGATGATAAATGAGGATTTTTTTTTTCTCCTTGCCTAGTAAGGACATACACATATGGTAAAACATAAAATTGAAGAGTGTAAATCTGGATATTGTATCACAACTTAATCATAATTTATACGTAATTTGGGATAAGGGACCATATACCATAAATATGACATTTTTGTTTGAATATGTGATTCATGAGAAATGTTTGTGAAATACAGATGTCAATGAAGAACTTCCAGCTAGAAGAAAACGAAATCGTGAAGATGGGGAAAAGACATTTGTTGCACAAATGACAGTATTTGATAAAAACAGGTAATGTTGATGGACAAGTGAGGTTCCCATAATGTTCTGGAATGTTTTTATTCTCAAGCATAATATAGTGTGATATTTCTTTGCCAAATTTCTCTTTATTCTTAAAAATGAAAAAATGTTTAAATACTGAATTTTTCTCTTTGTCACATAGAAAGCAATAAACACAGACGAGTTGTTACTGGAATGGCTCAGTTAAGATTGTGTATTAGGCATGTATTTTCTGAGTGTCCCTTCTTTGTCAGACACTGTTCTAGGTTAGTGAAAAGGCAAAAGAAAAAAAAAGAAAGAAAAAAATCCCTCCCTTCATGGAGCTTAACTTCTAGTGGAGAAAACAGACACCACTGCCCCCAAAATTCTATCAACTAATGTCACTTAGTGATGAGTGTTAAGTGGTTGTTTTATAGAGAAAACCTCTAGGAGAAGGTGATATTTGAACAGAAATCTGAATTAAGTGGGCCATGTGCGCATCTTGACACTATGTATTTCCTGTAGAGATAAGGAAGAAATCTGTGTGTCATCATGTAGCTCTATGTGCATTTGGCACAGGGTAGCAAAGACGACCTGGATTTGTCATCATCTCTGCAGTTTTCATTGGGGAGGGAAGCATCTTAGTGCCAGTGAAAGAAGATCTAGGAAACAAAGGCAGCATTTTTGTTAATGTTTTTATTTTATTTTTATTATTTTGAGAGAGACTGAGCAGGGGCGGGGCAGAGAGAGAGAGAGAGAGAGAGAGACACAGAATCTGAAGCAGGTTCCCGGTTTTGAGCTGTCAGCACAGAGCCCAACAAGGGGCTTGAACTCCCAGACCATGAGATCGTGACCTGAGCCCAAGTCGGACGCTTAACCGACTGAGCCACCAGTAGCATTCTTTTCTGACCCAGTTGGAGAATGGAACCTGTAATGTGCCATGAGTTCTTGTTTCAGGCTGCTTGCTAGTGGTTAACACAGTTCACTAATAGTCAGGTATAGGAGAAAGAGCCAAGGACAGCAACTAGTACATTCTCCCTACTCTTTAAAAAGTACTAGATTGTTGCTTTATGTAATCACTTGTTAGCCACCAGGTAAAGTCACGAGGCCTTTAATAGAAAAGTAAAGATGGTTAGGAAAAATGCCATAAGTTCTGGTTACTGTATTAGAATAAATCACTTAACATCACTATTAGAATATATCACTTAATATTAAAACAATATAGTGTCTTTGTGAAGTTTAACTTACAAGTTAAAGATTTATTTTTTAATGTTTATTTTTGAGAGAGTGCAGGGGAGAGGCAGAGAGAGAGGGAGACAGAGGATCTGAAGTTGGCTTTGCGCTGACAGTAGAGAGCCTGATGTGGGGCTTGAACTCACAAACTGTGAGATCACCTGAGCCAAAGTCGGACGTTTAACCCACTGAGCCTGCCCGGCACCCTATGAGTTAGAGATTTAAATGGAAAACAACAGAAACAAATGTTCTAGGAGATAGTAGTTATGTCCGTGGGAGAAGCAAGTAGGATGCAGCACAGTGGGCTTTGTTGGTGTTGGTCAGTGTTCTATTTTAGGCAGCACGGGGTGTGTGTGTGCGCGTGCGTGCCTTTTAAAATTCTTTCTACCTTATATATGTATTAACACATTCCTTTTACTTATGAAATACTGCCTTTTTTTTAAAGTTTATTTTTAAGAGAGAGAGTGCATGTGTGAGCAAGTGAAGGGCCGAGAGAGAGGGGGACAGAGTATCAGAAGTGGGCTCTGCGCTGACAGCAGAGCAGAGCCTGATGTGGGGCTCGAATTCACAAACTATAAGATCATGACCTGAGCCAAAGTCAGATGCTCAACCGACTGAGGCACCCCTGAAATACTGCTTTCTGTTTAATAAATAAAAGTACCAAGAAGAAAACACAGAATTTTCCCCCCACTTATATTGAAAATTTCTTTCTTTTTTTGTAATTTTATTTTTGAGTAATCTCTACACCCTATGTGGGACTTGAACTCGCGACCTTGAGATCAAGCATTGCATGTTCTTCCCTACTGAGCTAGCCAGGCGCCCCATTATGAAAATTTCTGAACTGTGAAAAAGTTGAACAATAAATATCATTAATACCCACATAACCCTTCACTGTTAACATCAGTTGTTAACGTTTTACCTTTGCTTTATTTGTGAATGTGTATTTTATTCTTGTGCTTAACCGTTTGAAAGTTAGTTTGTGACACTCTACTTTAATTCCTCACTCCTAAAGTATGTATGCATCTCCTGGAAACAAGGACGGTTCCTTCATAACCACAATACACCTGTCATACTCAGGAATTTTAATACTCTTCCCAGCTGACCACAATAATGCCCCCCTCATAGCTATTCCCCCTCTCCCACCCCACCCCCAGTCAAGGGTTGTGATCTGTGAGCTAGTTGTTAATTGCCATATCTATTCAGTCTCCTTCAGTTTGGGATAGTTCTTCAACCCTTTTTCTTTTTTCTGTTCTTTCTGCCTTTGCTACACTTTCTACTGTTAATTATAATTCGTATTACATTGTTGTACATTGAAGTATAGGTGACACATGATACTCCTTTCGGGGATACAACTAGTAATTCCAACATAGTGATTTGACAATTCCGTACATTTTGCAGGGTTTGCAATAAGTGTAGTCACCGTCTGTCACCATAGAAGGTTATTACGGTGTTACTATGTTCCCTATGTTGTACCTCTCATCGCTGTGACTTATTTATTTTATAACTGGAAGTTTGTACCTCCTACTCTCCTTCACTTCTTTTTTTTTTTTTTTTTTTTAAGTTTGTTTATTTATTTTGAGAGAGAGCACACATGTGTGTGCAAGTGGAAGAAGGGCAGAGAAAAAGAATCCCAGGCAGGCTCAGCACAGAGCCCAATGCAGGGCTCAGTCTCACACGCCATGAGATCTTGACCTGAGCTGAAATCAAGAGTTGGACGCTTAACTGACTGATCCACCCAGGAGTCCGGCTTTCACCCATTTTGTTTATCCTCCACACCCCTCCCCTCTGGCAACCACTAGTTTGTTTTCTCTTTATGCACCTGTGTCCTTTCTCTTTTTGTTGTTTATCTGTGATACTTTTTAAAGTACAGGCCTGTAGTTTTGCAAAATGTCTCTCGGTTTGGACTTTTGTGATATGTCCTTATAATTAGATTCAGGTTAAACATTTTGGGCAGGAACATTGAATGGTGATGTGTTCTTTGTGTATATCACAGGCACAGGTAAAATTAGGTTTGGTCACTTGGTTAAGGTGGTGTTCATAGTATTTCTCTAATGTAATAGTACCTTTTCCTTTAATTAATAATAGGTAATCTCGGGGCATCTGGGTGGCTCAGTCAGTTAAGCATCTGACTTTGGCTCAGGTCATGATCTCACAGTTTATGAGTTCAAGCCCCACATCGGGCTCTGTGCTGACAGCTCAGAGCCTGGAGCCTGCTTCAGATTCTGTGTCCGCCCCCCCCCCCGCCCCTCCCCCACGTGTGTGTGTGCGCGCGCGCGCGCATGCATGTGCACGCCTCAAAAAATAAACATTAAAAAAAAATTTAAATAGGTAATTTCTGTGGTAATATGTGAAACTGGGTAAATGTCCATTTTCTCCCCAACAACCTTTTACCCAACAGTTTAGCATCCATTGATGATTCTTCCTTGAAAAAATTATTCTTTAAAAAAGAATTTTTTTTTTTTTCATTTTGCTTGTTGTAGAGAGAGAGCGTGAGCAGGGGAGAAGACAAAGGGAGAGAGAGAGAATCCCAAGCAGGTTCCATGCTCAGAGTGGAGCCCAGTGGCAGGGCTTGATCCTGTGACTCTGGTGTCATGACCCAAGCTGACATTAAGAGTCGATGCTTAACCACCTGAGCCACCCAGGCGTGCCTGAAAAAATTATTCTTAGGACAGTTGCCAAATTTTAACATTCTATTATTTCTTTCATGTTTATTGGCATTTTTTAAATGACATAGAAGAGCATTCTTCCCCTCAACTTATTTTTTTAATCAGTATGTTTTCTTAATCAGTAACAAATACCATTTATAGTACGTCTGTTTTAATCTAGCCATTGGTCATTCATTTTATTGTCCAAATTGTCCCAAATTTAGTCAGGAGGAGGCCCTCCCAACAGGGTCCTATATGTCTTTTTTACTTTTATTTATTTTTTTGTTAGTTTTTCCTTATTTTTTGAATAGTAAGATATTTCAGGCTTACATTTTCCCTCTCTGCTTCTGCTCTGGAATTGGCCACTTCAAAGAGTTTCGATCCCTTTTAGTGGAGGAAAAGTACTTTACACACCAAGATGTGAGGAGTTAGATGTATAAAAATTCTTCTTATAATCTCAGAGAAGTTAAAGTCTCCTTAAAGAATGACTACAGTTCAAAAGCCATAGAGAAAAAGTATGAAATAGTGAGCAAAATTAAAAACTTACTCTGAAAACAAAGAGGTTGTCACAAGCTAAGTAAAAAACGACAAGAGGAAAGTAATTTCAACTCATACTATAGAATATGGCTGTTTCACAGCACAATAGAATGAGCAAAGGATAAAGATGTTTACAAAACAATATATGTGGTTCTTAAACATTTGAAAGATAAGACATCTGAATATAAAAGTACACTGAGATGTCATTTTTTCACTTACCAGTTTGGCAGAGATCAAAAAACTGATAAAGCACTGTTGATGAGGCTGTGGGAAAAAAGGGCCTCCTCATGCATTACAGGTAGGAGAGTAAATTGGATTGTAGCTATCAAATGTGCAACTATAAAATAGGATATTTTGTAGCCATGTAAACGCATGAGGGAAGTTTCGTTTCAGTTTAGAAGTATGTGAATGTATTACCTATTCAAATAAATAAAAATAGTTTTGTAAAATACTAAGTTAAATAGCTTTGCTGATGTACTGTCAAAGAATAAATACAAGGAGCATAGCATAAAGACAAAAACTGTTAAGTCTCAAAATCATTTGGTGTTAAGATCAGACTTAGACTACCTGGGTTCAATTGCTAGCTCTGTCTACTTCCTGTGTCATCTTAAGGCAAGCTACTTAATCTTTCGGTGCCTCAGTTTCCTCTTCTGAAAAGCAGAGTAATCTACTTTATGGAGTTGGGAAGGTTAAATGAAACGTTAAGTCTTTAAAATAGTGCCTGGCACATAGTAAGCACTCAATAAATGTTAGCTGTTATCTAACAGAATTTTCCCAAGACTGACGAATAGAAGCCAGATTGTTGCTGTATACAATGAATTATTGAGCATGGTTGAAGAATGGTGTTTAGGGTAGTAGTGTTACCAGTGATTAAGGTATGGAAAAAAATATATATAAACCTTACATACACACACATACATGTACACACACATTAAAACTACACTGTGAATATGGGCATTAATTATTTGTTTCAGTTGGTATTTCATTCATCCATTCATGAAATGTTTATTGAGCACCTATATGTGCCAGGTGCCCCCAGGATCGTGTAGTTATCAGAGTCATAATCATCAAGTTTATTGGTCATGATGAATGAAAGTGAAGAATTCTAGTTCAGATATTTTCAATAGTTAGAAATAACAGAGGCATAATTCTTAGTGGTTCCCTAAGGCAAGTATTGTAACACTGTTGTTATCCTATTTTTTTAAAAGCATAAAGCTTACACTTATGCTTTATACTTAATGTTTAAAATTTACCAAGTTTTGAGACTTGAGGCATGTATTATACTTTAAATGTTTAAATTTATATCTGAGTAGCTACAATAATGAAACAATTCTCTAGTAATAATAGTTATTAGTGCAAATCATTAAAATTGCTTTTGTCAGGAGTGGAGAGTAGGTATATTTCAAAAGCTTGTTGGGTATGTAAGCTAGTTTATAAATTTAATAAATGCTTTTTAGTATAAATCTAAAGATGTAGATTTGTGTACTTACAGTAATACACAGGTTACTTTAAAGTGTATGTGTTTGTCTAACAGGCGCTTACAGCTTTTAGATGGGGAATATGAAGTAGCCATGCAGGAAATGGAAGAATGTCCAATAAGCAAGAAAAGAGCAACATGGGAGACTATTCTTGATGGGAAGGTATGGAATACTTAGAAGGTGGAGCACGTTATAGTTACGAACTCCCATTTTTTTAATCGATGTGTTCTTTCCCAAATGCAAATTCTTGTTGGAAGTAACAAGTTCTTTGTTTTTATACCTTAAAATACACAAAGTAAAAGTTACCTAGTCAGAGTATTAAAGGAAGGCACTGTCCTTGGAGCCAGACGGCCAGGTTCAAATCTCCATTCCAAACTGTGTGGCGTTCTGGCAAATTATTTAATCTTTTGTGTCTCAGTTCTCTCATCTGTAAAATGAGGCATAGAATTGATATTTAATGAAATAACGAAATATGCTTACCACTGTGCCTGGCATAAAATAAGTGCTCAATAAATGTTAACTATTTTAAATCCCATTCATAGTAACAGCAGGCAACATATGATGACCAATTTATCAAGAACTTAGATGAACCATACGTAAAGTAACTTTTCTAAGAGACTAAAAAGAATGAATAACATTTCTTGGGTAGGCAGACTCAACAAAATAATGATGTCGTTTGTTTTTAAATATGTTAGGTCAGTGTGCTATCATGAGCAAAATCCCAGCAGTTTTTTAAGCCTGAAAATTAGTCTCAAGTTAAAATAAAACAATTTATAATAATACTAGGGAAAACTGTGGAAGTTGTCTGAGAACGTTTACTTAATAAATAGTAGAACATAGTATAAAGGTAAAAAAAAAAAAAACCCAAATTGTATGGTATAATAAACAGGAATAGAAGTGCTGATTACTGAAGCATAGTTTTAAAGGTTTCATGTACGTTTGGACTTTAATCTGTGACAAAATTAGTATTAAATCTGTGTGGGAAAGATGGACTGTTCATTAATTGTGACAAAACTGGTCTCTAACCATTTGGAAATACACACAGACCTAATAAATTCCAGAAGTCTCATAAATGAAATGTAAAAACTAACACTACGTATCTGCAGAAAAAAATGGTAAATATTAATATAATCTTAGTGTGAAGAAAGCCATTGTATGTATGATGCAAAAGCTAGAAAGCATAAAATAACTAAAGGTGGATCATTTCTAAAACTGCAAAAATCTAAAGTTTAAGACAACGATAGGCTGGGGAAAATGTAATACACAAAAAGCTAGTATTAAGAATGTGTAATTTTATAAACCAACCAGAAAAAAGATAAGCTATCTAATTAGAAAAATGGGTAAAGAACAATCAGGCAATTCTTAAGGCAGCAAATATAGATGGCTAGCAAGCTTTTAAAAAGATATTCAACCTTATTAGCATTCAAAAACACATAAAATCAGAGGTCTTATTTTAACTACTGGTTTGACAGTTAAAAAGATTGACAGTTTCTAGTTGGAGGTGTGAGGACACATATTCTCAAATAATGCTTTAATGTAAGAGTAAGTTGGGACACCCTTACTGGAGGGCAGACTGGCAATATGGATGACATTTTAGATTGTGTATGTAGGCATTAGCAATTAAGTCCAGTTACTCAATTTTGTCACAAGGTGTAGTAACTGGTTAACTGATAAGTTGTAGGTAACAGGTCCTGGCAAAATTTTTAAATAATGAGAAATTGGAAGTACCTTAAATCTACAAAGGTAGACATAAAAAGAACAATACTTTGATAGGATTTCCATGGTATTTAATTTTTACTTAATAGTATACATATTCCTACTTTTTCTAAAATTAATAGTGGTTACCTCTAGGTGACGGAATTTTAAATTTTTATTTTTTTATGCTTATCTACAGTGTTTGAATTTCATGCAAGTGTTCATTATGTTTTAAGTTTCTTGTTTAAAGTTCTTATTCACAAGAAAATAAGAATTATATATATATGAGTTGATGGTTTTTCCCAAGAAATTAAAGCAATATGAAATGAGCATCCTTCTAAAATTGGAACATTTAGATTTGGTTCTAACTTTTAAAAGTGTTGTGGTATTCTTTTAAATAAATGTCCCATAATTTACTACACCAATGCTATTTTAATGGGTAATTCAGTTATCTTAAATTTTTTTTACATTTTCACAAATGTTGTGGTAAATATACTAGTACATGTATCTTTATGCATTGTAAGTATATTTACAAGATAAATACCTAGATACAGACTTAACTGTTTTAAAACTAGTTTGTAAAAGCACACTTAACTTCATTCCTGTCTAAAATTACAGTTTTAAGAGGATTGTTTGTAATAAAGATGTAGGAGGTTAGGCTTGTATGGCAGTAAAATACAGGAGCCCACTGAAGGTTTCTATGGAATAAAATGAAAGTAGTCTTTTCAGAAGATTATTTGGTCTCCTACATATGAATTGAGAGGTAAAAAGTAGAAGCAGGAGAGCAGGTGAGATACTGTAGTAAAAAGGTAATAAGGATCTATACTTGGTGATTATGTAAGAGAAACAAAAAGAAAAATATGGTCAAATGTAATTCTAAAGTTTTTAGCTTAGGATCACTAGTAGAATGACAATGCTGGAAACAAAAATAATTATGCCTGGGAAGGAGAGAAAATAGATTCACATCTAAACATATTTTTGGTTCAAGGTGACATTGATGTCATCCAAGCAGTAGCGTCTCCGCAGTTGGAGATATATGGGGTTAGACCTCAAGCACAAAGAATTGAGGATCAGTTTGGGATCATCAGCCTAACAGGCAAATCCTTGACGATAGGTGAGAGATTAGGGCAGATGGCTAAATGTTAGCTGGGAATTAAGGGAGATCAGAAGGGTCGTTTTATAAATGATTTGAGGTTGAGGAGGAAGGCTGATAGTTCCGGGTCCCAAAACCCAAACAGGAGAAACAAGGACAGCTATCATTGAAGCTGAAGAAGTCCAGGAAAATTTACAAATTGCCATAATTGTTCAGTTTACAAAAAGAAAGTAGTTGGTCATCTAACAGAGGTTGCAAACTGGCAGGCTTTGGTTACCACGGTTTTTTTTTGTTGCCTTTAAAGCCATATTCCATTGATTGCCAACATGTAAAAATAGGAAGATTTCCCACGCAAACTTGGATTTCTGACTTTTGAAAAAAATCTGAAAATGTGATGGTACTGGGCTTCTGTTTGCACATCGCCAACAGTTCATCTGTTGCTGTTAAGTGGCTCTTTGTACACAACCTGAGCACTCCAGTACTACAGTCTGTACAGCGCCACGGATTTGCTTTATCTGCCTGGCCATCTCTGTAGGCATTTAGATGTTTTCAAATCCACGTTAATTTATCATAATAAATATTGGGAGGCTTTTTTTCTCCCCTATGATTTCTTTCATTATATGGAATCTTCACTCTTCTCCTATGCTTTGTTTTTTAGAGGCTGCCTCCATTTGAAACATTTTCTCAGGGACCTACATTGCAGTTCACTCTTCGTTGGACAGGAGAGACCAATGATAAATCTACAGCTCCTATTGCCAAGCCTCTTGCCACTAGAAATTCAGAGAGTCTTCATCAAGAAAACAAGCCTGGTTCAGTTAAACCTACTCAGACTATAGGTAAGAAAACATTGCTGTCAAAATAACACTTTGCATAGGTGCCTGGCTGGCTCAGTCAGAAGAGCATGCAACTCTGGATTGTGAATTTGAGCCCCAAGTTGGATGTAGAGATTACCAAAAATAAATAAACTGTAAAAAATTACAAAATAATGCTTTACAGAGTTAGGACTTGGCTTCGGATTAATTTGTTTGCCTTTTGTGCTAATAATTATTCTTTTAGAAATCTCAGCAGTTCTTTATGTTTTCTGCCAGATATGTCTGAGAATTTTGTGGCTCTTGTTTTTAACGTTAAAAGTCTGATGGAACATATAGTATATATATATGCCATGTGTTACGGAATGCCTCCAGATGAGGTCTAGAGATAGCCTCATGTCTATTTAGAACACGTTTTTCCAGTAAATACATTTCTCAGAAGCTCATGAGAAAAACAATTAGTTTTTCTAACTTTTTAGATTTTGGAACTGCAGCTATATTAAGGGTTTTGGAACTGTATGCTTTTTATAATTCATGTAAAGATTTGTATATGTTATAGAACTGAATTCAGTATTTCAGAGTGTTTTCACAGTTCTAGGTGTGGATCATCATAACTTGAATTTTATCAGGTTAAATTTATTTATTTATTTATTTATTTGTAATGTTTATTTATTTTTGAGAGAGCACAAGCAGGGAAGGGGCAGAGAGAGAGAGAGAGAGAGAGGGAGAACACAGAATCTGAAGCAGGCTCCAGGCTCTTGAGCTGTCACCACAGAGCCTGACGTGGGGCTCAACTTCTTGAACGGTGAGATCATGACCTGAGCTGAAGTCAGAGGCTTATTAACTGAATGAACCACTCAAGGTGCCCCTTTACCAGGTTAAATTTTGCAGTCAATTTTTAGAGGAAAAACACTTCTAAATGAAGTTAATTCTGCTGAGTTAAGGCCCAGGTGCAGTGTTCTGTCATCTTGTACCTGCCTGATAGGAACACTGTCCTTGATTGAGAGCATCTATGTGTTTTTGTCTAAGTCTGTTTAAAGAAGACAGAAGGTGTCGGACAGTTGTCTTTGACATTGACCCCTCATGTCCATTTATGGTGTGCAGGTTACTGTTAGAGTCCAAGAGATGTAAGAAGTGGCCTGTGTCAGGGCAAAGATTTCCCAAGTAAATTGTGGTCTGGGTACTTCTGAAAATACTCTGTGGCCAGTCTGCTAGGTAAAGAGTTTCAAAGAAACTGAGAAAAAAAGTTTCATACAAAATTGTACATATGAAATTGTTCTGTCAGGGAAAATAAAAACATTTTAAGTCTATAAAGAAATAGAAAAAAATTATTGATGGCCATTAGCTTTTGGATTTGCAATGAAATTAATACAATCATTTTTAATTTAATTTTTGTTAAACTAACACTTAGTGGAAGCCTGCTCACTGCTGTGCATTGAAAATACAAAGACCAGTCAGAACCACACTCTGACCTTCAGAGTGCTTAAAATACTGTAGTGACTACATATAATTATTTGGGGTACTTTTATAATGGTTTAGAATATAAGAGGTGGTTTTTAAAGGGGGAAAAAGTGGCTCCTGCCGGTAAAGACCTTAACTGATTAGGGGTGCTGGTTAAGGAGATTGTTCCTATAATCATCACATGAGGATGAGAACAAAAAGCGTTTTAAGTACCATAAGTAAAATTCTTTGAAATCTTTCATGTTTAATTATTTTCACAAGATGCATTATTTCACTTTTTATAAGCAGGTATTTGCATTAAATATAAAAGTATGTATTTTCAGCTGTTAAAGAATCATTGAATACGGACCTACAAACAAGAAAAGAAAAAGATACTTCAAACGAAAACCGACAAAAATTAAGAATATTTTATCAGGTAAACATCTGGCCCTTCATTTTTAAGTAATCATGAAACACCTTTGTTTTGCACATCACGTCTGAAATATTTTGCATATTTAAATGAAAGAATGTCTCTAATTTGATTTTCTTTTTAAGTCATTTTAACTATTTTTAAAGGGGATGATGAAACAATATCTTGAGATGTTTAAGTTGGAGATTTGCTGTTTTTTGTTATTTTCAAGTTCCTTTATAACAACAACACGAGACAACAAACCGAAGCAAGAGACGACCTACATTGCCCATGGTGTACTCTGAATTGCCGCAAACTTTATAGCTTACTCAAGCATCTTAAACTCTGCCACAGCAGATTTATCTTCAATTATGTTGTAAGTAACTTTTTTAATGTTTATTTTTTATTTTATTTTATTTTTTTTTTTAATTTTTTTTTAACGTTTATTTATTTTTTTGGGACAGAGAGAGACAGAGCATGAACGGGGGAGGGGCAGAGAGAGAGAGAGACACAGAATCAGAAACAGGCTCCAGGCTCTGAGCCATCAGCCCAGAGCCCGACGCGGGGCTCGAACTCCCGGACCGCGAGATCGTGACCTGGCTGAAGTCGGACGCTCAACCGACTGCGCCACCCAGGCGCCCCAAATGTTTGTTTATTTTTGAGAGTGAGGGTGAGCAAGGGAGGGGCGGAGAGAGAGGAGGCCGAGGATCCGAAATGGGCTCTGTGCTGACAGCAGAGAGCCAGATGTAGGGCTCGAACTCCGCGAAGCGTGAGGTCATGACCTGAGCTGAAGTCGGACGCCTAACTGACCGAGCCACCTAGGCACCCCCTTTTTTTTTTCCTACCAGTAATATATAAGACAGTCTGACTTTAAAAACTGTGCTTTTTTTAGGAGTACACTTAGCATGTTGAGCACCAAGTAATGTATAGAATTGTTGAATCACTTTTGTACACCTGAAACTACTATAACACTGTATGTTAATTATATTGAAATTAAAACATGATAAAATAAATTTCCCTCCTGCAAAAAATACCAAAATCTTTGCATTTGATGGATTGCTTAATGCATGAATTACAGTGATTCGGTTTGTATATATTTGCATATTGCACCTATATTGACACACATAATCCTCACACCAGCTCTTTGAATTAAGTGGTAATTTCTTTATTCTTGCTCAAACAAGAAATAATTTGTACAAAATTACCAAGCCAGTGAATGTCACAGCCAGGATTTTAACACAGATCTTCTTGAGTCCAGATCTTCTGACTTCCCTTTCACCATGCTGGTATGTGTAGTTTATTTTAGTTTCCAAAACATTAAGAACCCACTAGTACTTTTTAAAATAAATTGGCATGTTAGGTGTTCAGGGTAGGGATAATTAATATTTCCTTATTATAAGCATCTTGCCATTTTTCTTACAGTATCATCCAAAAGGTGCTAGGATAGATGTTTCTATCAACGAGTGTTATGATGGCTCCTATGCAGGAAATCCTCAGGATATTCATCGCCAACCTGGATTTGCTTTTAGCCGAAATGGACCAGTAAAAAGAACGCCTATCACACACATTCTTGTGTGCAGGTAGGTAAAAAGGTCATACAACAAAAGTTTATCCTCTGACTTTTATTGATGATGGTGGAAGAACAAAGGAGAGCCAGACAAAGCTACTATTTAGGTGGGAGTCATTATTTCAGATTGTTAGCTAAATCTCTGGGGTGGTATACTGCTTTATAACCCTCCCCAGCTCCCACAGTGATTTTCTTACTTCCTCCTTAGAACTTTTTCCTGTGTTTTAAATGTTAATATCACGACTGCTCTAGTGGTTCGAGAGATTAAGGAATTTTTCCAGTGGAAGTTACTATGTGCATACCTAGATAGGAAACAAGGAACATACTCTATTTGAGAGATGTGAAATAGAATCCCTGTCACTCAGTGTTCCATCAACATCTCTTTCCATTAGACCAAAACGAACAAAAGCAAGCATGTCTGAATTTCTTGAATCTGAAGATGGAGAAGTGGAACAGCAGCGAACGTACAGTAGTGGACACAACCGTCTGTATTTCCATAGTGATACTTGTTTACCTCTCCGTCCACAAGAAATGGAAGTAGACAGTGAAGATGAAAAGGATCCGGAATGGCTAAGAGAAAAAACCATTACAGTAAGTATTACTAGTATCACTATTGACCGTGACTTTAGAATCTTACGGATTTGTGTTTAAAAACTATTGTTTAATATGATTTAAAATCTTGACTTAATGTACAGGAGCTCTTTCTAAATGAAGGAATTTGATGGGGCGCCTGGGTGGCTCAGTCGGTTAAGCGCCCGACTTCGGCTCAGGTCATGATCTTGTGGTCTGTGAGTTCGAGCCCCGCGTCGGGTCTGTGCTGACAGCTCAGAGCCTGGATCCTGTTTCAGATTCTGTGTCTCCCTCTCTCTGACGCTCCCCCATTCATACTCCGTCCCTCTCTGTCTAAAAAATGAATAAACGTTAAAAAAAAAAAAATTAATAAAAAAATAAGTAAATAAATGAAGGAATTTGGGAATCTGCAATTTTTTTATTATTGTATTTTATTTAAATAATTTTTTTTAATGTTTGTTTTTGAGAGAGGGAGAGGGAGGGAGACTGTGAATGGGGGAGGGGCAGAGAGAGAGGGAGACACAGAATCAGAAGCAGTCTCCAGGTATGAGCTGTCAGCACAGAGCCCAATGTGGGACTCAACCTCTTGAACCATGAGATCATGACCTGAGCCACTCAGGTGCCCCCACAGGTTTTTTTTTTTTTTTTTTTAAGATTTTCTTTTCTTTCTTTATTTTAGAGAGCACGTATGAGTGGGGGAGAGGGGCAGAGAATCTTACACAGGCTCCACACTCAGCACGGAGCGAGACATGGGGCTTCATCCCACAACCCTGGGATCATGACCCAAGTCAAAATCAAGAGTTGGATGTTAACCAACCGAGCCATCCAGGCACCCCTAAAGATTTGATTGGATTTGATATTATTTACTGGAAGTTTATTTATTTATTTATAGAGAGAGAGTGTGAGCAGGAGAAGGGCAGAGAGAGAGACAGAGAGAGAATCCTAAACAGGCTCCACAGTGTCAGCACAGAGCCCAATGGGGCTTAATCTCACGAACTGTAAGCTGAAATCAAGAGTTGAATGCTTAACCAACTGAGCCACCCAAGCACCCCAAAGATTTTATTTTTAAGTAATCTCTACACCTGACTTGGGGCTCGAACTCACAACCCTGAGATTAAGAGTCTCATGTTCCACCGACAGAGCCAGCCAGGTGCCCCTCCACAATTTTTGTAATTGTGTTATTTAAACAGTTATCAACTGGGGCGCCTGGGTGACTCAGTTGGTTAAGCGTCCCACTCAGTTTCAGCTCAGGTCATGATCTCGAACCCTATGTCTCGAACAGTTCATGAGTTCGAACCCTATGTCAGGCTTCACACAGCATGCTTGGGATTCTCTTTTTTTCTCTTTCTCTCTCTCAGAATAAAACAACTTTAAAATAAAAAAAGTTTTTTTCCCGTTTTTTGTTTTTTTTTTTAATTTTTTTAAATTTACATCCAAATTAGCATATAGTGCAACAATGATTTCAGGAGTAGATTCCTTAATGCCCCTTACCCATTTAGCCCATTCCCCCTCCCACAACCCGTCCAGCAACCCTCTGTTTGTTCTCTATATTTACGAGTCTCTTCTGTTTTGTTCCCCTCCCTGTTTTTATATTATTTTTACCTCCCTTGTGTTCATCTGTTCTTTGTCGTAAAGTCCTCATATGAGTGAAGTCATATGATTTTTGTCTTTCTCTAATTTTGCTTAGCATAATACCCTCTAGTTCCATCCACATAGTTGCGAATGGCATAAAAAAGTCTTTCATAAATAAAAATGAAACAGTTACTAACTAAAGAAAATACAGGTTTTCTTGTGATTTTGTATTGTGTTTTCATTTTTTAATAGGTAACTCTTTTGTAACTTAGGGTTTCCCTTTTAAAATTACTACTTAAAATAAAAGCTGTTTGATGTTCCCACTTTGCTGTGTAAGTAAATTGTGGTATTAGTTACAAAAGTTCAGTTTTTTACATTCTCACAATTTTTTCTTAGAAATACCAATTCTGTTTATTGTGCACTTAATAGATATTTTTTCTTTCCTTTTTTAGCAAATTGAGGAATTTTCTGATGTTAATGAAGGAGAGAAGGAGGTGATGAAACTATGGAATCTCCATGTCATGAAACATGGGTAGGGTATTCCTAAATTTAAATATTCCATGTCCTTTTTGCTCTTCTTGCTACTTCACATTCTATAAATCTGTGTTTGAATCTTATTTAAAATTCCGTTAGCTTCGACATAATGTGCCCTAATCTTACTCTAATCCAAACTATTATAACTGCATAAGGAAAAAGGGATTTATGTAAGGAAGGTGTAACCTCTAACGGCATTTTTTATCTTTAATATGTCTTTTTAATGACCCAATTTTCATTTCTTTTATTGCCAAGGATTAAAAAGATAACGTCCTGTGCTGTATGTGTGGAAATCCTGAAAATTACTTATCACAGTTATTACCATAATTTTTAAAATTGCTTAATTATGAAGAATAAGATATAAGTAGCTTTTCTGATTTCTTACTACCGTTCCATAGAAGTCAGGGTAGAACAGTACTTCTTGTGCCTTTATGGCTAAAAGCGTGTTCCACGACATTGCTTTTCCTACAGTTCTGTCTCCTTCCCTGTGGGAACTGTTTGCCCATCAATACACGTTTTTTTTTCTCCTCTGACTCCATTATTAGATCCTCATTTAAGGCTTTCTTCTATAGTACAAGCAGCCAGGGTTTTTTCATTTGTAATGAAATAAATGGGAAGGAGCACTTTTGTTTCTTTACTCCTGGGAGTGAAGAGGAATTGGTGCAGAAGTTCTGTCTAGCACAGATGTCTAGGGTGCATGAGCCATAGCCTTTTTTTGTATATGGTCTTGAGCTAAGAATAGTCTTCATATTTTAAGTGGGTTGAAAGAAAAAAAAAGAGGAAGACAACGGATCGCAAAGCCTAAAATGTTTCTCTGTCCTTTCATAGAAAATGTTTGCCTGGTCCGTGGTCTAGTCATTAAAACTCCATTGTGAGTAAAGTATGTATGTGGAAGCTTAGTGTCTATTTTTTCTTTTGTCCTGATATGCCAGTTTCAAGATAGAATTTTAGTCGTATTACTATATTGAGTTCCATTTTCATTCCTTGATCCAAATCTGCTAGAATAACAACTATTGGGGTTCATGATTTACCAACATTATAAAGTGGCAGGTAGCTGGGTAAACTTTGGATTTTACGATTTCTGCAGGCAGACTTTACAGACCTTGTTGAACTCACAGTTTCAGTGGGTAACTGAGCAGCCATTCTCCTGTTTGGTTTAATTTTATTTTTTCAAATTCTATTCATTGTGGGTGCACCCTGCATGCTTTCTACTAACACAACCACACTGTACCACATTTGTTGTGACATCTTCGAATCTTTTTTTTTTTTTTTTTAATGTTTGTTTATTTTTGAGAGAGAGACTGAGACAGAGTGCTTCCTGGGGAGGGGCAGAGAGAGAGGGAGGGAGGCACAAAATCCAAAGCAGGCTCTAGGCTCTGAGCTGTCAGCACACAGCCCGATGCAGGGCTTGAACCCACGAACTGCGAGATCATAACCTGAGCCAAAGTCGGACGCCAAACCCAGGCGCCCCTCAAATCTTTTTTTAACGTGGCTTTTTTTTCTGTTGTATTGAGAAATAATTGACATATATCACTTTATAAGGTGTATCATATGATGGTTTGATTTACATATATTGTGAAGTGATTACCACAATAGTTTAGCTAAAATCCCTGTTCTCATACAGATATAATAAAAAGAATAAAGAAAAAAATTTTCTCCTTGTGTTGAGAACTCTTAGTACTCTTTTGACAACTTTCCTATATATCATACAACAGTGTTAGCTATTGTCATCATGTTGTGCATTATATCCCTAGTTCTTATGTATCTTACAACTGAAAGTTTGTACCTTTTGAATACCTTCCTCCAATCCCCCCTCCCCCCCCCACCTTCTGCCTGTGGTGCCTGTAAGTTTGATCTTTTTTTAAAATGAGTTTTGTTTTTATTTTTTTTAAGTACTCTCTCCCAGCATGGTGCTCAAACTCACAACCCCGAGATCAAGAGTCGTATGCTCTACCAACAGAGCCAGCCAGATGCCCCTGTTTTTTTTGGATTCCACATATAAATGAGATCATACAGTATTTGTCCTTCTTTCTGACTTCTTTTACTTAGCAGAATGCTTACAAGGTCCATCCATATTGTCACAAATGTGACATCTTTGTTTCTTTAAAGGTTTTCCATGAACTGAAAATGCAGAGAAATGCTGCTTCTGAAATAGCAAAGTGTGTCAAGGTCAAGGGAGAGAATAAAGGGGATAGCTAACTTGTTTGTAGAGAGTTCATGAAGGTGGTGCTGGCAAGAGAAAATGCTTTATATACTCTTAATACTGTTGTGTGCAATTTCATTAGGACAGACAGAAATGATTTCTATTTAAGCTCTGGTTAAATTAAATCTCTTAAAAATTTTAAAACCGTAAGCCCATTCAGGTCACTGAATCTCAGCTTCATTGTAGTTTTACTGCTTGTTAAACCATCACTTACTGGAGTATCGTCATAGTTATGTTGCATTTGACAAAAATGCTTTGTATTACTATTGATGTTTGTGTTATTTTTATTAAATAGGTTTATTGCTGACAATCAAATGAATCATGCCTGTATGCTGTTTGTAGAAAACTATGGACAGAAAATAATTAAGAAGAATTTATGTCGAAACTTCATGCTTCATCTAGTCAGCATGCATGACTTTAATCTTATTAGCATAATGTCAATAGATAAAGCTGTTACCAAGCTCCGTGAAATGCAGCAAAAATTAGAAAAAGGAGAATCTGCTTCCCCTGCAAATGAAGAAATCACTGAAGAACAAAATGGGACAGCAAATGGATTTAGTGAAATTAACTCAAAAGAGAAAGCTTTGGAAGCAGATGGTGTCTCAGGGGTTTCAAAACAGAGCAAAAAACAAAAACTCTGAAAAGAAAAGGCCTAACCCCATGTTACGGACAAACACTGAAATTGTCATTCTAGGGAATTCAGCCTCTAGGAAGGGTTTTGTTTTTGTTTGTAATCATAGGTTTCAAACAGGCACTGTTAGATGAAGTAAATGATTTCAACAAGGGTATTTGTATCAGGGTTCTACTTCACTTCATTATGCAGCATTACGTGTATATCAGTTTTATTGATGTCATTAAAACACTCTCTAGTTTGAGCATGAAAAGCAATACTTCAAAGAAAGTATTTTTAACTTTAACAATTGTCTTATGAAATATATTGAATTGATAAGCTAGAAATTATTTCCTATATTTAAATTACAATGTTTTTTGCATTTGTGACTGGCTGTTTTTCTACTTTGTAATTGTGGAACCTTTTCTTGGGGAGGGAAAATTGGAGTGTGATTCCCTTTTTTAAAAATTGGAGATTTCTTGAAATTATGTTGCATTATTATTTGCAATCAAACCTTGATCCTTGATTTTGAAATCATTTATCAATTTGGAATGAAGTTACAATGAGATATTTTATCTAAGTTCATTTTACAATTTTAAAATAGCACTTCTTCATCTTATGCCTGTTTGAGGAATTGTTAATTTTTCATATAGTTGACAGTGAAATGTCATATTGGCTTACAAGGTTACTGACCATTTGTTTTTATGTGGATAATTTTATTGCATTGCTCACCCAGTATATTTTTTTAAACTTGAACATTTGCTGTTTGGTTTTGTTTTGTTTTTTTTCCAACATGGTAATCACATTGAAAATTCAGCTGTCCGCATCTTTTCATGATAAACTAAGGGAAGAATGAGTTTGGGATTTTTAAGATGCCACTTTTGAGGAAGGAAATGTTCTATAAAAATGAACCAGAAGATGTTATAACTTGTTTTTTTCTTTGCAAGGATGTCTTTGTAATGTATTTCATGATTAGAATATCCAATACAGATAAGCTGACTTGAATTGTGAGCAGTTTTGCCCTGTGAGATATGTGTTTTATGCACATATTTGCAGTTGGATTTTCTCCAACAGAAAGTGGTTTCACTACTGGCACATTAACAAGCACCAATAGATTTTTATTCCAACTCCAAGCACTGTGGTTGAGTAACATCACCTCAATTTTTTATTATCCTTAAAGATAATTGCATTTTCATATTCTTTATTTATAAAGGATCAATGCTGCTGTAAATACAGGTATTTTTAATTTTTTAATTTCATTCCACCACCATCAGATGCAGTTCCCTATTTTGTTTAATGAAGGGATATATAAGCTTTCTAATGGTGTCTTCAGAAATTTATAAAATGTAAATACTGATTTGATTGGTCTTTTAAGATGTGTTTAACTGTGAGGCTATTTAACTAATAGTGTGGATGTGATTTGTCATCCAGTATTAAGTTCTTAGTCATTGATTTTTGTGTTAAAAAAATAGGAAAGAGGGAAACTGCAGCTTTCATTACAGACTCCTTGATTGGTAAGCTCTCTACATGAGGAGTTACAGTCAACTCTGATCATGCCTCTGGATAGTGAATCTCGAGCATTTCTCTCGGGCTTTAATTTGCTAAAGCTGTGCACATATGTAAAAAAAAAAAAAATAGATTATTTTAGGGGAGATGTAGGTGTAGAATTATTGCTTATGTCATTTCTTAAGCAGTTATGCTCTTAATGCTTAAAAGAAGGCTAGCATTGTTTGCACAAAAAGTCGGTGATTCCCTCCCCCAAATAGTAATGAAATTACTTCTGTTGAGTAAACTTTTTATGTCATCTTATAATAAAAGCTGAAAAAATCCCTTTGTTTCTATTTATAAAAAAATGCTTTTCTATATGTACCCTTGATAAGAGATTTTGAAGAAATCATGTAAGATGATAAAGCATTTGAATGGTACAGTAGATGTAAAAAAAAAAAAATTCAGTTTAAAAGAACGTTTGTTTTTACATTAAATGTTTATTTGAAATCAAATGATTTTGTACATAAAGTTCAATAATATAAAAGCTGTATTCTGTTTTGGTTTTGGTTTTATTATGCATTGTTAATGCGTATACTGAAATATTCTTTTGGCTATGATAGTAAGGATCCAGAAAAAGTACACCCACTGGTCAGAACTAGAAATTAAGAAAAAAAATTAATGTAAAATCCTGCTTTCAGTTCCAGTGATGTCAAATGCAACTAGTATGTTACTTATGGCAATTTTGGTAATAGTCTAAAAATATTTTTACAGTTCAATGGCAATGTTAACCTAATAGCTTATCCATCTCTGTGGTTTTTTCTTTCTTTTTAATGAAAAAGAATTTATCTTGGCCTTCAAAAAGCTCATAGAGGGGGTACAAATGAGAATTATAAAGTAAAATGAGGGGTGCCTGGGTGACTCAGCTAAGTGTCCGACTCTTGGTTTCGGCCCAGGTCATAATCTCGTGGTTTGTGAGATCAAGCCCTGCTTGGGGCTCTGCATTCACAGTGCAGAGGCTGCCTGGGAGTCTCTCTCTTGCTCTTTCTCTGCCCCTCCCCCGCTTGCTGTCTCTCAAAAAAATAAACTTTAAAAGGATACGCCGTATAATAAAGTTATATACTACATTCTGTGAGGTTAGTTGTTGAAGTTAACGCTGGACAGATAGGGGAAGCTTTACAGAAGAGTTGACAGTTTGGCTGCTCTTGATTGGTAATAGCCTGTGGCCCGTATGCAGGTTGCTGTGTCTTGTTTGAGCTGAGTGCCCCTGTGCTTCCAGAGCTTACTGTATGTAGTATCTTCTAAGCAGTTGCTTCGCCTTTCATTACGTTGCAAGGCCCATCTCACTGGCCTTAGTACTGCCTCACGGTTTTAGTTGGTGCTCAGATATTTGGTGACATGAGCTCAGGGCTTTATAAGCCATGCTATGGGTTTGGATTTCAGCCAGTAGGAGTATTTGGAGATTACCGCACAGATAGGACACAAACCAACCTGTGTTTTTGGTGAGCCGTGGCGGTAAGAATCTGGGAGGGAAGAGGCTCTGCACAGGAAGAATCAATCACTAGGATGCTACTGTAATAGCCCAGGTGAGATATGCAACAGCCTGTCCTGAGAAGCCCTCGTTCAGCGGTGTTGTGGGATGAAGGAGTGATGGGGTGAAGAAGAGTACTGCAGAAAGGAAGCAGTAGTCCTGCAGTGTAGAGAAGGAGTAAGAGCCACTTGAAGGGAGTGAAGTGCTCGGAAACAGTGTTGATGCGTTGAATGCACGGGAAAGGAGTTAGGCTTATGAAGAGTGTGTGGAAAATGGGGCTCTACCAAGACAGGCAAAGAATTTGGGGGAGAATGGATGGGAGGCTTAAGCATGAATGCAGACTAAGACGAGACAGAAGCCAAAGATAAACGTTACCAGAAAGGGAAAGAATAAGAGCAAGAACACAGATGGACTCAGCTTGCTAAAAGAGGAAGTTTTGCTAATACAGTCATTACAAAGTCACTACCGGCACATCACCAAGCACTCAAGACATTTCCAGTGGGAAAATAAGTTGGTACGAGTCTAGAGAGAGCAATCTGGTATGTTCTATTAAAATCATGCATTTTGTTTTGCCGTAACAATTCCATCTTTAGGTAGTTATCCTACAGATAAACTAGAACATGTGTAAAATGACAAATTGCTACCACTGTTAAAAACAGGTTAGAAGTCACCAGGGAACCAGTTAAATGATACACTCCATATGTGGAATACTATGCAGCAATGAAAAAGGATCAAGGTTTTTTTTGCAACGATAAAGGGTACAGAACAGTTTCTAGCATGCTTCAAATTTAATTGAAAAACGAATATACCCCATTTGGTTATAGAATATGTCTGAAGAATACATAGAAATAGTTGCTTTGGGGGAAGATAGCTGGAGTAGAGAACAGATGAGTCTTTTCACATTGCCATTTTTGAAACATCTCAATTTACTATGTATTTTTTATAGTTCATGTTTATTTTTGAGAGAAACAGCACGCCAGTGGGGTAAGGGCAGAGAGAGGGAGACACAGAATCTGAAGCAGGCTCCAGACTCTGAGCTGTCAGTACAGAGCCCGACATGGGGCTCAAACTCACAAACCATGAGATGGCCTGAGCCAAAGTTAGCCGCTTAACTGACATAGCCACGAAGGAGCCCCAAGTTATTATATGTTTTTTTAAATGTTTTATTTATTTGGGGTTTGGGGAGCAGAGAGAGGAAGATAGAGAATCCCAACCAGACTCCACACTGTCAGCGCAGGGCCTGACACAGGGCTTGATCCCATGACCCTGAGATCATGACCTAAGCTGAAATCAAGAGTTGGACGCTTAACTGACTGAGCTACCCAGATGTCCTCCAGTTTTTTTTAATCTTTATTTTCGAGAGAGAGACAGAGTGCGAGCAGGGGAGGAACAGAGAGAGAGAGGGAGACACAGAATCCCAAGCAGTCTCCAGGCTCCAAGCTGTCAGCACAGAGCCTGATGCGAGGCTGGAACTCCCGAACCGTGAGATCATGACCAGAGCCAACGTCGGCTGCTCAACCGACTAAGCCACCCAGGCGCCCCTTCCTATAGTTCTTATATTTAAAAAATCTTTAAAAAATTAAGTCCGGACAATAGAAAAGGTAATTGAAGAAGGATGGTGTTCTCACTAGGAAAAAGGCAAAATGGGTGTGTAGCACAGAGCTCTGAGCACAGTAAATTTCTATGAAGTAAAAATAGTCATTGTCAAAAATAGTTTCTAAAAATTCAATTTGGGGGCACCTGGTTGGCTCAGTTGGTTGTGTCCAACTCTTGACTTTGGCCCCCAGGTCGTGATCTCAGGGTCATGGGATCGAGCTCAGCATGGAACCTGCTTGGGATTCATTCATATTAATTATCTCTCTCTCTCTTTCTCTCTCCCCCCTGCCCCCGCTCATGCTCTAAACTTAAAAAAATTAAAATTCCATTTTATTAAATATAAATGGTATGCCGCTCCTAGAAAGGTGGAAATATGCGAGGTTCTGTTAATTACACCAAGTACCATATTAAAGGAGAGATCTCATTAATGGTTCCTGGTTGTTGTCAGAATGAAATTCATACTCTTCCTGACCTGACTTTATTTATCTTTCCAGTCTTATCTCATGTATGCAGTCTCCCCTCCAACCAAGTGGAGTACCAGGACATGGCAGAAGTTAAATACACACCATGCACTCTGTTGTTCTCAGGATATAGTCTATGATCCAATTCCTGGAGTATCTTGGGTTCCTATGTACTGCTTCCTATGAGGGTAAGGTTGATTTTTATAAAAGGCTAAAAACTCACTAAGTACATTCTTAGACAAGCCTAAGATTGTTACTTAAATGTCACATGGGATGAATCACTTTATAAAGCTGGTTCTAGAAAACAGGGTTGATACTGGACTATTGTATTTATCTTTTCCCATTTTTAAAAAAATACTTATTTTGAGAGACAGAGAAACCATGAGCAGGGGTGGGGCAGAGAGAGAGGCAGAGAGAGAGGGAGAAAGAATCTATGCTGAGCGTGGAGCCTGATGTGGGATTCGACCCCATGAGCTGCGAGATCATGACCTGGGTGGAAACCAAGAGTCAGAGGCTTAACCAACTGAGTCACCCAGGCGCCTCGAGATTAAAAGCTTTTATGAGAGATTAGTTTTATTTTAGCAAATACAGCTTTTGTCTTTTAAGAAGAAAAGTACTAGGTCTTCATTTAAAAGTATTTCTCGGGTGCCTGGGTGGCTCAGTTGGTTAAGCAGCCCACTTCAGCTCAGGTCATGATCCCACGGTCTGTGAGTTCGAGCCCCGCGTCGGGCTCTGTGCTGACAGCTCAGAGCCTGGAGCCCATTTCAGAGTCTGTGTCTCCCTCTCTCTCTGCCCCTCCCCTGTTCATGCTCTCTGTCTCAAAAATAAATAAACGGTAAAAAAAAGAAAAAAAGTATTTCTCAGATGCCCAGATATCAGGCAATGTAGGGTGTCAAGGAGATCCCATAGTTGTGTATTTCACAGACCAGTAATACACATTTTTCACATTGCTGACTTTTTGTTTTGTCTGGTTAGACGATTTGCAAACAGAACAATCAAACCTGACTGACGTCCACTGGCACTTTCACTTTATAAAAGGTCAGTACATAAAGAACAGGAGGGATTATTTCAGAATAAAGGATAGTCTTTTTAGTAGACTACATTTAGATTTGCAACAGAATTACTGTGGAGACTGACTTTTGGTTACTTTGGAGCAGTTGCTCCCAAATCTGCCTTCCAAATAGAACCATTCTGTTTCTTAAAACACACACACACACAACAACAACAACAAGCCTGATCTCCACTGATACGGATTACATCAGAATTTTTGTTATTTTTAGAAGTTCTCCAGGAAATTTTAGTATGCAGTCAGGACTGAGAACATCTGCTACAGTAGATACAAAACCTCAAGGAACTTACAATCTAGTGAGTTCAAAGCAGGTTATTACCAACTTAAATACCCACAAGGCCAGTGAAATGGGTTACGCAGCTGACTGTTACACCAACTTGGGAAGACCAGGAATAAAGTTTTCCAGACAGAAAATAAACATACAACATACAAATGAACAGGCAGCAGCAAAGCACCGAGACTTCTCAATACTAGAAGCTACAAAGAGCGATGCCTTCAAGTTCTCAGAGGAAATGATCTCCGATCTAGAATTCTTAACCAGTCACCACCACTCAAGTGGAGGAAAAAGGAAGGAATTTCCACATCTCTTTCCCCAAAATCTTGCCTCCTGGGTAATGATTCCCAGGAAGTGGAGGAAACGCTTCACTAAAATAATGGAAGAATCCAAGGAAAAAGACCTGGAATGTGGGGAACAGAAAGGGCGGCACTGGATGCGAGCTGAGCAAAGTCCACATTCCAGCGTGGAGCTCTACATGCATGTGGCTGCCTGAGCCAGGTTGGGAGACACCCACATGAGTGTGTTTCTGTCAGTAACAGTCGTCACAAGAGCTTGCTGTTACCAATAATTTAATACATTTCACTTCTTGACCTTAGACTAATCCTTCATGTAATAACAGAGGCCCTCAGGTGCTTGCTTTTACCTCTCTACAGGGAAATCCCTCCTAAGAGCTGCATTTACTTTTTCTATTTACTGTTCTATTTTTATGTTTTGACATTAAATCTATCACATAGCTTCAGAATTTATGCTTCTCCAAGAAAACGGAATATCATGTCTTTCCTATTCCTCTTGGTAAACACAACTAAAAGTTCTGGAAAAAAATGTGGAAAAAAAAAAAAAAGCCACCTAAGAAGACTCTGAAGATCTGGTCAACTGGCTCGGAATCTCAGAACCCAAGGATCAACACAGTGGTGAGTTCCTTGGATTTTCTTGTCTCGTGTATCCCAGAACTGGGGCTGAGGAAGCCAGCAACCAGGAAATGCCAACAAAGAAAGACCAAAAAAGCCCCAACAAAAGCCTGCTCTCTCTAGCCAAAGGACCACAAAAGGGGCAGCCTTGTAAGACAGCCTTTAGCCAACCACAGCTTTCTTCCAGGCAAATGCTACTGTACAGGGTTGAATAGTGGCCCATAAAACAATATGCCCACATCTTGGAACTTGTGATGGTGGCCTCATTTGGAAAAATAATCTCTGTAGATACAAAAAGTTAAGGATCTTGAGATAAGATCATCGTGGATTATCTGGATGGGTCCTAAAGCCAAGACAAGTGTCCTTGTAAGAAACAGAAGGTGGCCGTGAGAAGATAGGGTCAGACTCCGAGATTGGAGTTATGCAGGGGCAAGTGAAGGAGTATCTGAAGCCACCAGAACCTGGCAGAGGTAAAGAACGGTCCCCTGTAGACCCTTTGGAGGGAGCACAGTCTTGCCAAAACCGTGATTTCAGACTTGTGTCCTCCAAAACTGTGAGAATAAATTCCTGTCTGTTTAAGCCACTGAGACTGTAGAAATTTGTTATGGAAGCCCTAAGATTAACAAAAATAACTACAGAAAAGGCTGTTTCCTTATCCTGCCCATGTTGGCAAAGGCCCGGGGTAGCCTAGACTTCCACATTCATGAGGCTGTAATGAGATACCCCAACACCTCTGCCAAGATGGTGTCAGAGAAGACCAAACAGGGAGGCAAAACTTTCACCCCACTGGGCAGCAAGGAAGCCACTTCCCACGGTGAGAGAGGAGCCTGGACCTCCACACCCACCACCAAGATCCCTCTCCCCCTCTCTGATACGCAGTCTTAGAAGAAGCCTACTGAAGAGTCAGGACTTCCACCACTGCTGAGGGGAATGAGGCCACCCCTGCTACAGTGTCAGCGGGGGTCACAGAAGGAACCCCCCATGCCCATGCGACCAGTAACAGGGGTCTGGTCTCCTCCTGGCTGTCAACAGAGGCCAAGGGGAAGCTAATCTTCTATCTCCACGTGGCAGTAATGAGGCACTGCCCACCACCCCCACCCCCCGCCCCAACTTCTCCTGCTGGAGTGGTATCAAGAGACCAGCTGAAAGAGATCCAAAGTCTCATAACATAATACAAAATGCCCACATTTCAATAGAAAATCATGTCGTATCAAGAACCAGAAAGATCTTGGGGCGCCTGGGTGGCGCAGTCGGTTAAGCGTCCGACTTCAGGTCACGATCTCGCGGTCCGTGAGTTCGAGCCCCGCGTCGGGCTCTGGGCTGATGGCTCGGAGCCTGGAGCCTGTTTCCGAATCTGTGTCTCCCTCTCTCTCTGCCCCTCCCCCGTTCATGCTCTGTCTCTCTCTGTCCCAAAAATAAATAAACGTTGAAAAAAAAAATTTAAAAAAAAGAACCAGAAAGATCTCAAAAGAAAGACAACAGATGCCAACCCCAGGCTGACAAAGCTATTTGAATTATCTGACAAAGATTAAAAAGCACTGTATTAGAGTTCTCCAAAAAACACAGAACCAGTGCACGATTAGAGAAGCTGAGAAGTCCCAAAATCTGCTGCCTGCAAGCTGGGAACCCAGGGAAGCCGGTGATGTAGTTCGTAGGCCTGAGAGCCAATGGTGTAGATTCCAGTCCAGATAGGAAGGCCCTAGAGCCAGAAGCACTGAGGGCAGGAGATCCATGTCCTAGCTCAACAGGCAGAGAGCGAATTCTACTTTCCTCTGCCTTTTGTTCTATTTAAGCCATCAACAGATTGGATGGGGCCCAACACATTGGGGACAGCCACCTGCTTTACTCAAGTCCATCAATTCAAATGCCAATCTTTTCCAGAAACACCCTCACTGAACACCCAGAATAACGTTTTAATTAGCCATCTACCCAGAAGAACTGACACGTACAACTAGACATCACCAGAGCCATGATTAAAATGTTTCAACAAGCAATTATGCACACACTTGAGCCAGATGAGAAAATGAACAGCCTCAGCAAAGAATATAAAAAATCTGCACGGAAACAGAAGATTATGACTATGACCCAAATGGATGCTTTAGAGCTGAAAAATACAATAACCAAAATATATAACAAAGAGCTCAGTAGGGACCCAAAAGTAGAATGAATGTGATAGAGGACGACAGATCAGTGGACTGGAAGTACAACAAGAGGAATTACCTAAAATGAATAACAGAGAGAAAGCCAGCTTCAAACAACCAAACAAAACCTCAGGAGTCAGTGGGGATATATGAAAGATGTAAAGTTTGTGTCACTGGAGTCCTAGAAGAAAAGGAAAAAGGGCAGGGCTGAAAAAAGTACTTGAAATAATGGCTGACAACTTTCCAAATTTGGCAAGAGATATAAACCTAACAATTCAAGAAGCTGAGGAACCCAAACAAGATAACCCCAAAGAATCCCAGGCACAGACGCATCATAATTATACTTCTAGAAGAATGCCGAAAGTAGGTTCTTGGAACAGAAGGGAAATGGTAATGGACACTTGGAACATCATGAAGGAAAATAAAACACAGTAAACAGAAATACAGATAAATAACAACAGACACTTCTCTTGAGTTTTCTGAAATATTTTTTGTTAGGTCAACATTGTCTATGTTCTAAATGTTTATAGAGAAAATATTTAAGAAAGATAATTACTGTACATGGGGGAGGATAAAGACATGTAAAGATTATTTCACTTGAATGGATAAAACGATGACACCAACAGACTGGGAAGTTTTATATCCCCCGTATCCAAAAGTGGAGCATGGCTATTTCATAAGCGGGGTACCTGGGTGGCTCAGTCGGTTAAGCTTCCGACTTCAGCTCAGGTCATGATCTCCCCGGTTCATGAGTTTGAGCCCCACATTGGGCTCACTGCTGTCGGCGCAGAGCCTGCTTGGGATCTTCTGTGCCCCTCTCTCTCTGCCCCTCTCCCACTGGTTCTCTCTCAAAATAAATAAGCTTAAAAAAAAAAACAAAAACAAAAACTTGTTGTAAGCTGAAATGGCATAAAGTGAACAATATCCCCCGCTTTCTAAAAGTTCACATTATGCCACGTCACTTTACAAGAAGACCTACCTCAGTGCGTTTTCACTAATGCAAAGAAATCCAAAGAGGATTTATGCTTTTATGAAAAAAACCATTACCGTATTAATGTAAGTATACCTACATATGTATATCTGTAGAAACACACATGCACAACATATATATGTAATGTATATGCTATACATATATTAATGTATATATACTGTGTATATCAATTGTGTATGTTATAAACGTGTATTTTTAATATCTAGAACAATTACTAAAGAAGTTACAGAATGAGACACTCAAAAACACTATAGATAAGTCAAAATGGAATTCCAAAATATGTTCAACCCACAAGAATGCAGAAAACAGAAAACCAGAGAGAACAGAAAACAAAAAAGAAAAGTGGCAAACTTAAATCCTGACAAATCAATAATAACAATTAAATATAAATGGTCTATATAGACCAAACGCAACTCAGAACTGACTCCAAATATATTAATATGGAAAAGTTGAAGGCACAGGACAGAAAATATATATCATGTGAACATTAATCAGAGGAAGGCAAGAGAGGCTGGATTCATATAGATAAAGTAGACTCCGAAGGAAAGAAAATTATCAGAGAGGGACATTACGAAAAAATGGTCAGTCCACCAAAAAGATACGGCAATCCTAAGTGTGTATTCATAAGACAAAAGAGTTACAAAAGATATGAGTCAAAAACTGATTGAATAAGAGAAGAAACAGACAAACCCATTATTACAACACCCCGTTCTCAAGAACTGATAGAGCAACAAGACAGAAAATCAGGAAAGATACATATAGAACTCTACAAGATCAAAACATTCTACTCATTAAGATTAAGACACGCAGTCTTTTTAAGTGCCCAAAGAACATATACCAAAACTGACCATATGCTGGGATATAAGTCAACAAATATGAAATAATGGAAATCATATACACTGTTCTTCAAACACAGTATAATCAAACTAGAAGTCAATAACAGAAAGATGGCAGGAAAATCTCCCAACACTCAGAAACTAAATAACACATTTCTAGGAAGTCCATGGGCTGAAGAGGAAATCTTGAGGGAGGAAAAAAACTTGAGTTCAGCAATTTTGCAGGATACAAGATAAACTACAAAGACATATTCTATATATTAGGAATGAACATGTGAAAACCAAAATTAAAAATACAATACCATTTACAATCACTAAAATAAAACAAAACACTTAGGTGTCAATGTAACAAAACTTAGCTGAAACTTCCGGCATAGTTTCAGTATGCTGGAAACTACAAAATGCAGGTAAAAGAAATCAAAAACCTAAATGGATGGAGAAACATACTGTATTCATGGATTGGAAGAATCAACATAGCAAGGATGTCAACTCTTCCCAAATTGATAGGTTTAACACAATGCCTATAGAAATCTCAGCAAGATTTTTTGTAGATATAAACAACATATTCTAAAATCTACATTGGAAGGCAAAGAAACTGGAATACCTAAAACTTCTCTTTCACCTTTTTTCTTTTTTAAGTAATCTCTACACCCAACGTGGGGCTCGAACTCACAACTCCGAGATCAAGAGTAGGATGCTCTACCAACCGAGCCAGCCAGGCGCCCCATTAAAACAACTTTTTAAAAGATGAATAAAAGAGAAGTCAGCCTACCCAATTTTAAAACCTTATATAGCTACAGTAATCACACTGTGTGGTACTGACAGAGGGACAGACCCACAGATCAGTGGAACAAAGAGCCTAGAAACAGGCTCACACAAATATGTCCAACTGATTTTGGACAAAGGAGCAACAGCAGTTCAATGGAGGAAAGACAGCCTCTGCTACAAACGACACTGGAGCAACAGATCAGCCGTATGAACAGATATGTTCCTAAGTGAAACTTAACCTTATAAAAAATCAAAATGGATCACAAACATAAATGTAATAGGTTAAGCTCTGAAACTTTCAGGAAAAAACACAGGAAAAACTCTTTGGGGTCCAGGGCTAGGCAGAGTTCACAGACTGGAGAGCAAAAGCACAATCATAAAAAGAAAGATTAATAAATTCAATTTCATCAACAGTAGAAACTTTTATTCTGGAAAAGACCCTGGTATAAGGATGCAAAGACCAGCCAGAGACCAGGTATCTGCAGACCATAAATCCAACAAAGCACCAGCATCTAGAACATATAAAGATAACGTGCTACTCCAACAACTGCTATCATTGATCCCATGGCTGATTCTTATCTACACCTGAGGCTTTCCCAGTAGTGTCCACTCTTCCCAGGAGCACAACGGTTATGAGTAGGGGCTCCAGACCTAATCGGGTCTGGGCTAGGATCCTGACTAGGCTAGTTACTAGTCTTGACCTTAGACAAATTAGTTCACATCTCTTGTGCCTAAGTTCTATTGTCTCTAAAGTACAATAACAGTACTAACAGTACAGTATATATCATGTGGATTAAATGAGATAATAAATGTATTTTGAAAATTCAGCATTGTGCCTGGCACGTAGTAGGGGATCAATAAAGATCAATTCTTATTATCGTTTTAATTATCATCACCCAAACTCTCTCACCCCTCCAAGCATACAAATAGATTTGGAATACTGGGCTCCTTTATCTGTTTAAACAGAATGAGTTGGCTTTTAACAAAATCTTATGTTCACAGTTCAAGGGGCAAAAAAAAAAAGCAGGGGCACCTGGCTGGCTCTGTCACAGTGGAGTATGAGACTCCTGATGCGAGACTCCTGGTGCGAGCCCCACACTGGGTATAGAGATTACTTAAAACCTTTTTTTAAAAACTCTTTTTATTATTTTTTAAAGTTTATTTATTTATTTTGAGGGGGGTCTAGGGAGGGGGGGAGGGAGAGAGAGAGAGAGAATCCAAGGCAGGCTCCACACGGTCAGCACAGAGCCCAACGTGGGGCTCGAACTCACAAACCAGGAGATCATGACCCGAGCTGAAACTAAGAGTCAGACACTTAGCTTGACTGAGCCACCCAGGCATCCCCAAAAATAAAATCTTAAAACAAAACAAAACAAAAAAAAACCCCGCAGTATTTAAAGTAGCTTCAGAGTTGAAATTTTGCAATCCACTCCTATCTAGAATTAAGTCGGGTTTTAGTCATTTTTGTGAAAAGGCAGATTCTAAGGATATAAATGTAAGATGTCGCCCTCCTGCAGAGGATAAGAAATAATGAGGTTCAATAAGGAACTGACAAATGAAGGAAATGAGATGAAAACATTCTGGAGAAAATAACCCATCCATATTCATTCAATCCGACTTTTACTGGACACACGTTATATGTCAGGCACGATGCTCAGTATCAGATACACAGAAGATAAAGCCTAAGTAACCTGACAACAAGTTACAATGATATTTGCATTAAAATGACTGGAGACACAAGAAATCCTTTCCTCCCTCTACTTAAAAGTAAAGATTAAAATTGGATTCATCACATCTCACAGAAGAAAAAAATACACACATTTAACTTTGAGGTTTTTATTTTGTTTCAGACAGCTGGACGAGACATCTACACTCTAGCACATCTTCTTAATGGTCACTAAACAGGTGAAAGCGACTTACTTGTATATAAAAAGGCAAGGGAAAAAGGTCATGATTGTCCAACAGGGAATGTGAATCCCCAAATAAATTATCTTACAAAAATATCAAACTTGCGTTTCCACATTTCTACTGTTAAAAATGAAGGAAAAAAATTCACATTAAAAAAAATCTGTAGGCTGGTATAGCAAGTTAAGCTAATCATTTTTACACACTAAGTCCTTCAAATAAATATTTTAAACAAATTGAAGTTTTCCAAAAAATAGGTCAAGTATTTAGCCTATATTTGTTTGGTCCACTAACAGACCGTTTATAAAACTGATATTAAACTGGACTGTAGCTCAAACCCTATCAGGAGTAACACATACATCACTGAGGCTGGACATGCACATGTGCACATGACATACGTGTGAATGGCCACTGCTGTGCGTACTACTTTGTAGTTTTACCCTGTAAAAATCCTCCAAACTATCATGAATCGAACTGCAAGGAAAGAAAAAAGCAAGTACTTGCCTATTGTAGACATGTGCTCAGTAATTTAAAAACACACAAAACCTATCACGCTTTTGGGACTTCAAGATCACTGAACAGGAGATAAAATTCAATACTGCTTACAGATACGTGAATATGGAGAGCATACTCAACACTCACGTGGAGAGCACACAAGTGAAGGCATATTACAGAACTCTGGCCTGTGGCTGGTCTAGTCCTGTTGTTTTATCCTAAAGTCTTACATGGCCTTGGATCCTTAAAAGATAGAGGTTTAATAAAATAATGTTACACTAGGTTTTTCTGTTCTAATAACCAGCTTTTAAAGAAGTACAGTAGAAGGGTACAGGGCTTTCTGTATCTCCTCATACTTTAAAAGCCAATTTGATTTTTATCGTGATGTTGATATTCCAATTAACACTACACTAAAAGTAAAACTGACTGCACTATGGTTTTGTCCACAATAGTCAAATCTTTTCTTGCTAAAATGTTCCAAATAAATCCAGTAAACAATTTCCATTTTCAATGGCTTAACTGAGAGATGAATCTAACAATTTTTTTAACCAATTTCAACTAAACTGAGCTGAGGACAGCTACATTTAAAACCCTGCAAACCAAAGCCAATCATCCAAAAATCTAGAACACCAACACTTTCCATCCAGGATAGAAAAATGAGCATCCAAAATAAAGAGAACCACAAGATTGATCCAGTAGCCAATCAAAAACCACTTCTCTGTTATTCGAACTAATAGTTACTCGAAGCTTGAAGTTTCCTCCTTCGTTATTATTGGTGGATCCCAGAGTCACAGCTTCAATGTCAAATGTGACAGTGGACCCAGAAGTAACTGCTGGCAACTGATTAGTCATTTCTTTTCCATTTACAAAAACTGCACCTAAAATGTTAAGGTAAAGAGTCATTTACATGTGAGCAATAATGAAGAAATGAAACGGATTCTAGATTACTGATAACACAGCTAATTTCCTAACTCACTTCAAGAAAACATTCTGGAACGCCAACTGGTCAAAGAGAATGCATCTCAATATGTTAATTAACCGCCATCCCCAAGGCAGGAGAAAAAGTTAAAGCTTTAATCACATTTCAGAGTTCTGGTCGAGGGTGCTACTCTTTTAGAACAGAGACTGAATTTCCAATGTGGATGGGATCAAAAGAAACTTGACTCCATTACAAGATTACATCCTGTGAAACAGAAAGACTGTTGTTGCACGTGAAATAAAGAGTCTTTTTCTACCTACTGCTTGACCCATACCAGGAAATAGTAACACATCTTCAGAGGGGATTTTAAAAGTGTGATTACGGTAGAGTAAGGGGCCAAAGAACCCTACGGAGATAAAACAAATTAAGTCAACACTCTCTTCAGTTCATTGATCTGTGTTGAGTTTAGATGCCCTATATACACAGAATCCAGAGGTAGACTCCCTGGTGCAGATCCCACAGTCACCTCTAAGCTAAGGGAGTTTAAGCTGGTCACTTAACCTCTCTGTGGCTCAGTTTTCATCATCTATAAAATGGGTATACTACGACTCCCCACTTCAACAAGTTGTTAAAAGGATTAAATAATTTACTATTTATAAAGGGAACAGAATAATGCCTGGTACGTAGTAGCCATATAGGTATGTCATAAAGACTTGAACTTTCTCGTGTCCTGCTACAAATGCGTGATGTTGGAATAGGTTCAGATGTTACCACAGTAATTCATGTATTTCAAAGAGGAGAGCAGTTGTGTATCTCTTACCATTTGTACTAATGCACACTGCTTGGTCACGCTGCAGAGAGTCATAGCCATTCTGTTTTTCTGCACACACTCCTATACTGTCTCTTCTGTCTGGTTGGCCCACAGTCTCAACTCTGTAAATGAGAGAGAAAGTCATTAATCTTTTTTTTTCTTAAATATGATCTGTAACAGTTACTAAGGTTAAAAAGAACAATGTCATCATAATTGCTCTTAGTAATAGCTAACAATGATTCAGCACTTCCTAAATTCCAGGCACTATTCTAAACATTCTGTATCTATCTGCCAATCACCACATTCGATTCACGTAACAAGCCATGAGGTAGGTAGTACCTCATTATTACCATACCCATTTTATACGTGAGAAGAAACAGGATTAAAAAGAGGCTAAATACCCTGACCCTGATCGCCTGGCTGAGTGCTGGGCCCATGACGGCAACTCAGGCATTCTAATCGCAGGGTGTACGTTAACTACTTGCAGCTGTGACGACGCATTTCCACTTTATGTTCTGGCTCTGGACATATATTCTAGAAAGCCTGTCATGTCATACTTGCCATTATAATAAATGTGACTGTTACTGCCATCACCTAAACCTTGAACGTGAGAGTGTAAGCAATGGTTTGATTACTGTTTGTCAAGTTTTTAAAGCCTTTAAAAAACAGACACTCTAGTCTTTATCAAACGGATGATATAGTTACGAACATACTTTGCTTGGAGGACTTCATGTGTGGAAAGTTGAAGCATTTCTTTTTGTGTTTTAGTCTCAAAATACATCATCATGCCCTCCAGAAATAGGAAACTTAAATATAAAGTCAACCTATATCTCTACCACCAGATGCATCTTTCCCTCTGTTCCAGAAAGCCAGACTTTGCAAGGACAGAAAAAGAAAAATTAGCAAGGAACAAGATGTAGCTTTACCACGGGAAGAGGTGATGATTTCTAGTCAGCAGAGCCTCAAAATGTCTTATGTTGCAAAGTGGCAAATATGCAAGATCAAGATAAATACGTAGGCAGGTTTCTGAAGTCACTGCACTTGTGAACTGGCGGCAGTCTTAGAGGACAGTGACGTCACTGTTATAGCAGAATTGGGAGTCCCAGTCCTCACTCTACCACAGAAACATGGCTTTCACAATGATGCTCAGAAACACCTTTCTGAGCACTCCAGAATCCAGTTAAGAAGTGACAGTACCCCCAGGGGAGCACAACGCTGAAAACAGCTACACTGCAATGGGTAACAAGAGACATTTCACTTTCCCAAGTCAGTCCCTCTTCCAAGCTACCACAGCTCAGTGCCTGGTAAGAACACCTGGCTTCTGACTTTTTCTTTGGGGGGGG
>NW_024412446.1:4754710-4762028 GCF_014898765.1 Herpailurus yagouaroundi | reverse complement strand
AGGGAGAGGGAGAGAGAAGTGAAGCATTAATCCAGCATTCTATTTTTTTTTTTTTGAATGTTTATTTTTGAGGGAGAGAGAGACTGAACACGAGCAGGAGAGGAGGAGAGAGAGGGAGGCACAGAATCTGAAGCAGGCTCCAGGTTCCGAGCTGTCAGCACAGAGCCCGACACGGGGCTCGAACCCACGAACCACGAGATCATGACCTGAGCTGAAACTGGATGCTTAAACAACTGAGCCACCCAGGCGCCCCATAATCCAGCATTCTAACTCTTTGGAAGGTTGCCTGAAGGACAAATTTCTGTGATGCCTCATTTGGAGAACTGACAGAGTGAGCATAGTATGGCTTCCCAAATGCTGCAAAGAGCAAAGAAATGTGAGTGGTGTGACTGGGAGAAGGTTCATAACTTCAGGCTTCTCTCCCTCGCGAGGAAGGGAGAAGATGCGAATGTGCTTCTGCGCCAACTTTTCATGGGGCTGCTCAAGGCAATGGTATCTGTCTCACTTGATGTGGGCACTGCTGGGGAGCTGGTGGGCTCTGGATACCTGGCGGCCACTGAGTACAAGAAAGAGGCAGGCGGCTTGCTGCTGTCACATCAGAGAACAGCCGTGGCACCAACAGGCACCAGAGGGAGCAAGAGACTATGAGCTCCGGAAAGACCTGCAACACTCAGCCCAGGAAAGTCACGTTCTCCCAAAAAAAGGTTTCTGAGGCCCCCAGAATCTCTAGCTGGGTTCACGTGCGAGGGTCACCTCCTATACAAAACCAGATCATAAAAACTGTCAGAGGTGGCTGTTTTCTCGTGTACAGATCCCAACACAACATTATAGGACATATAAAGAAGCTGGGAAAAAAGACCCAAACAAAAAAACAAAATAGGTCTCAAAAATATCCAAATAATTCAAAACAACCATCATAAAGATGCTCTACAAGCCCAAGAAAATAAGACACGAACAAAATGAGAATACCAACAAAGAGATGAAAAATATAAAAAATAACCAAACAGGTATTTTGGAGGTGAAGAATACAGTAAGACCTGAAAACTTCACAAGAGAAGTGCAATATCACACAATCAAGCAGAAGAAAAAAACATCAAAATACAGGTCTTTTGAAATTATCCAATCACAGGGAAAAAAAGCATGAAGAAAGTCTAAGAGACTTACAGGAGAAGAGAAAGGGGCAGAATGTTCATTTAAGGAAACAATGGCTAAACACTTCCCAGATATGAAGTTTTGGGAAGGAGGAGCCTACTGGAGACCAACTAGGATGAACCCAAGAGAGCACGCTGAAACACATTACAAACTGTCCAAAGTCAAAGACACAGCGTTTAAAAGTGACTCATCATGTACAAGGAAGCTCACATAAGACTATCAGTGGATTTCTAAGTCAAAACCTTGCAGGCAAGAAAGGAGTGAGGTGATACACTCAAAGTGCTTAAAGGAAAAAAAATTCTGCCAACCAAGAATACAATATCTCAAAACTGTCCTTTAGAAAAATGAGGAAGAAATAGGCATCCCTACAACAGCTGAGGGAGGTCATCCACAGCAGACTTGCCTTACAAGAAATGCTAGAAGGAATCCTTCACGTTGAAATGAAAAGACTGTAAATAGCAACATGAAAGTATGTGAAAGTATAAAGCTCCCTGGTAAAGGTAAATATATAAACATAGAACACCATAATACTGTAATGGTGGTGGATAAATCACTTTTAATTCTGGTGTAGAAGTTAAAAGGCAAAAGATAAAAAATAATATAAAAGATGTTAATGGATATACAATATGAAAAGATGTATTTATGACATCAATGACGTACAGTGTGGGAGTTGTTATCAGCTTAAAAGAGATTGTTATAACTATAAGCTGTTTTATGTAAGCCCCATGCTAACCATGAAAGACAATACTTTCAGAAGACACACTGAAGAAAATAAAAAAGGAATCGAAGCATGTCACTACAAAAAACAAACAAAAACACAAAACAAAACAATAAAACACAAAGGATGGCAGCAAGAGAAGAAGAGAAACACAAAGCTACAAGACAGAAAGCAATGACAAAATGGCAATAATAAGTCCTTCTCTATCAATAATCACTTTAAACATAAATGGATTGGAGCACCTGGGTGGCTCAGTCAGTTGAACAGCTGACTCTTGATTTCGGCTCAAGTAATGATCCCAGGATCATGGGATGGAGCCCCACATCACGCTAAGCATAGAGCCTGATTACGATTCTCTCTTTCTCTCTCCCTCTATCCCTCCATCGCGTGCTCTCTCTCTAAAATAAAATTTAAAAAATCTAAATGGATTAAACTCTCCCACTGGAAAGATTGGAGTGGCTGATGAATATAAAAGATCCAGATACTCCACACAAATGGTAAGCAAAAGACAGCAGAGATGGCCATACTTTTTTTTTTTTTTTTTTTTAATTTTTTTTTCAACGTTTCTTTATTTTTGGGACAGAGAGAGACAGAGCATGAATGGGGGAGGAGCAGAGAGAGAGGGAGACACAGAATCGGAAACAGGCTCCAGGCTCTGAGCCATCAGCCCAGAGCCTGATGCGGGGCTCGAACTCACAGACCGCGAGATCGTGACCTGGCTGAAGTCGGACGCTTAACCGACTGCGCCACCCAGGCGCCCCAAGATGGCCATACTTCTATCAGACAAAATAGACTTTATGTCACAAAATAACAAAAGAGGCAAAGAAAGACATTATATAATTAAAAAGGGTCAACTTACCAGGAAGAGATAACAATTGTAAACATATGTGCACCCAACATCAGATCAAATATAGAAAATGAACAATGAGAGAACTGAAGAGAAAAAGTTACACAATAATAGTAGGAGATTTCAATATCCCATTTTTAAGAAAACAGGACAGAAAATCGATAAGGAACAGAGGATTTGAACACTGTAAACCAAAAGAATATAATAGACATATACAGAGCATTTTACCCAAGAGAAGTAGAATGAATACATGTTCTCCACAAACACATGTGGAACATTCTCCTGGAATCATCATGTTAGGTCAACAAGTCATGACAAATTTAAGAATACTAAAATCACACTACATACATTTTCTGACCACAACAGAACGAAACTAGAAATTAATGGCAGAAGGAAAACTAGAAAGTTTGAGTACTGTCATGCTAGAGGGCCAGGTATCCCACAGAACAATGGAAGCTTCATGTTTGGAACCCCTCAGACCTTGCGCTATGGGTCTCTCCCTTTGGTGGATTCACATTTGTATCCTTTTGCTGTAACAAAACTCTCATCATAGTGTAGTGCTTTCCTAAGTTCTGTGAGTCATCCTAGCAAATTACAGAATTTGAGGGTGGTCGTGGGAACCCTGGGATTTGTAGTTTTCCATGTAGTTAGAAGTGAGGGGAGGCCTTGGAGACCCCTAAACTTGCAGCTGGTACCTAAAGTGAGGTTACACTTTTTTTTTTTTTCCAACGTTTTTATTTATTTTTGGGACAGAGAGAGACAGAGCATGAATGGGGGAGGGGCAGAGAGAGAGGGAGACACAGAATCGGAAACAGGCTCCAGGCTCCGAGCCATCAGCCCAGAGCCCGACGCGGGGCTCGAACTCACGGACCGCGAGATCGTGACCTGGCTGAAGTCGGACGCTTAACCGACTGCGCCACCCAGGCGCCCCTACGCTTTTTTTTTTTTAATGTTTGTTTGCTTAGAGAGCTTGAGCAGAGGAGGGGCAGAGAAAGAGGGAGAGAGAGAGAGAATACTAAGCAGGCTCCACACTGTCAGTGCAGAGCCCAATGTGGGGCTCGATCTCACAAAGTGTGAGATCATGACCTGAGCTGAAATCAGGAGTCGGAGGCTTAACTGACTGAGCCACCTGGGCTCCCCTGGAGGACTATGCTTTTAACCTTGTGTCTGGCCAACTTGTTGCAAGTATACATTTTTTTAGTTATTAAACATTTTAAACCAAGAATTCAATTAAAATGTCTTGAAATTAATTAAAGATAGTAATACAGAAAAGGTCCTCAACGCAATGAGAGAAAAGAAATCCTAGGAAGAAAAAAACCCTCCTAATTTGAATAAATCACAAAGTAATTCCTAAAAGCATCTTACCAAAACAGCACGTAATAAATAAGACCAACACAGCATAAAAAGTTTACAAAAGTTGCTCTGAAAATGGAATGAACCAGGAAAATAAATAGCCAATATGCCTGAAACACAGAATTATTTTCATAGTTCACTAAGAAATAGAACGAAAGTTTAAAATCACTGAATTTTTAAATTACAAGACAAGTAGGGAGGACATTGTATCCTAAAAAAACTACTGTAGGTGTGGGGCGCCTGGGTGGCGCAGTCAGTTAAGCGTCCGACTTCAGCCAGGTCACGATCTCGCGGTCCGTGAGTTCGAGCCCCGCATCAGGCTCTGGGCTGATGGCTCAGAGCCTGGAGCCTGTTTCCGATTCTGTGTCTCCCTCTCTCTCTGCCCCTCCCCCATTCATGCTCTGTCTCTCTGTCTCAAAAAAAAAAAAAAAAAAAAAGTTGAAAAAAACTACTGTAGGTGTTCTTTCACATAACAAGTTTTGTAAGAAACTATATAAGAAAGAAAACTATAGGGCAAATGGGTGGCTTGGTCGGTTAAGTGTCCGACTCTTGATTTCAGCTCAGGTCACGATCTCACGGTTCGTGGGTGCGAGCACAAAGCCACTAGAAATGCATCCACTGCATAGACGAAAGTAGTAGAAAGTCCTAGGCAAAATATTCTGAGAAAGAACAGGGCCACAAAGAGGAGCAATTTCGATGGCAACAAGAAAGCTAATCTATTATCCCTATTATTCTGCACTTTGGCTAACTTTGATTGCGTTTAAGTGACACTCTTTTTATTATACAACCTCAAACTTTTTTCTTCACAGTGAATGCTTGGACAGAAATCCAAAAATTCAGTTGCGTCGCTAAGAAATATATGAAAAATACCCAGCTTTATGATAAACAGAAGAAATAAAATAAAGTTTTTGTTTTGGCCTAGCAGCTGCAGATGGAATAAAAACAGCCAGGTCTGCAGCGACATGAGTACCTCACACACTGCCAGGAGGCCTGCAAGTGCTTCCAGAACATAGCCAGTCAGTCTGTGTGTCACTAACAGGAAGACTGGCCCAAGAAGAGAGAACGAGCCGTGTGTCGACAAAGAGGGTCATGGCACAGCTTGACACGTCAGGAGTAAGAGAAAGAAGGGATGCCTTGTCAAGTCACGGCAAAGAAGGATTTTTGAAATATATTTGAAATAGAAATACGTTCCTTACCATACAAATCCTAAAACAGCTTTTATCCCGTCTCAAAACAAAACTGATAACCTGAATAGTCCTTTATTATAGAAATTGGAAATCTTCCAACAAAGAAAATTCTAGGATGGTTAACTGGTGAACTCTACCAAACACTTAAGGAAGAAATAATACCAATTCTACACAAACAGTTCTGGACACAAAAGAGGAAGAAACACTTCCCCATCTCACTTTGTGAGGTTAGCTAAAACCAAAACCAAGGACATCGTAAGCAAAAAAGACAAATATCTCTCTCATGAAGAGACATAAAAATCCCCTATATTAAAAAAAAAAAGATATTAAAAATCAAATGTAGTGCTAAAGTATATATAAAGAATAGCACATGACTCAGTGGAGTTTCTCTGGGGAATGTAAAGCTGGTTCAATGTTCAAAAATCTATCACTGTAATTCCCCATATCAACAGAAAAAAAAAACTGATTACCTTAATAGGTGTATAAAAATAACTAGACCAAATTAAACACTCATTTATGGATAAAATTCTCAGCAAACCACAACCAGAAAGGAACTTTCTTAACCTGATAAAAGGTATATAACAAAAAACCTGGTGCACCCGGCTGGCTCGGTCAGGAGAGCATGCAACTCTTGATCTCGAGGTTTTAAGTGGGAGCCCACAATGGGTGTAGCGATTACTTAAAAATAAAATCTTAGGGGTACCCGGGTGGCTCAGTCAGTTGTGCACCCAACTCTTGATTTTGGCTCAGGTCATGATCTCACAGTTTCCTGAGTTTGAGGCCCACATCGGGCTCTGCACTATCAGCCAGAGCCCGCTTGGGATCCTCTCTCTCCCTCACTCTCTGCCCCTCCCCTGCACACATTCTCTCTCCCTCTCTCTCAAAATTAATAAATGTAAAAAACATAATTTATATAAAAAAACAAGTCTTAAAAAACCCTCAAACCTACAGCTACCATTCATACTTAATGTGAAAGACTAAAGGCTTTTTTTCAACACTGCTATTCAGAATCATACTTCCTAGCCAGTGTGATGAGGCAAAAAAAAAAAAAAAAAAGAGAAATGACAAAATACTGATGAAAGACATCATTTAAAAAACTAAACTGGGGCACCTGGGTGGCTGAGGTGGCTCAGTTGGTTAGGCATTTGACTTTGGCTCAGGTCATGGTATCATGGTTTCGTGAGTTCGAGCCCCGCATCCGGCTCCGTGCCGACTGGCAGCTCAGAACCTGCAGCTTGCTTCAGTCTGTATCTTCCTCTCTCTGCCCTCCCCCACTTGTGCTCTGTCTCTGTCTCTCAAAAATAAACAAACATTAAAAAAAGTTAAACAATAAAATCAAAATGTTGTCTTAAAAAAAAGAAACTAAATTAAGAAATATACCATAACCAGGGGTGCCTGGGTGGCTTAGTCGGTTGAACCAACTCTTAATTTCGGCTTGGGTCATAATCTCATGGTTTGTGAGACTGAGCCCTGCATCACACTCTGCGATGACAGTGCCAAGCCTGCTTGGGATTTTCTCTCTCCCTCTCTCTCCACCCCTCCCCTACTCAAGCTCACTTACTCTCAAAAAAAAAAAAAAAAAAAAAAAAGGAAAGAAAGAAATATACCATATCCATAGATTGGAACAATCAGAATATTAAAATACCAATTACTCCCAAACTGATTTATACATTCAGGCAATCTCAATCAAAATCTCAGGAAAAAATTTTTTCTTAGAAATGGACAAGCTGAATCTAAAGTTAAACAGAAAGACACAGGAACCAGAATAACCAAAATAAAGAATAAAGTTGGAAAAATCACATTACTTGATTTGATAACTTACTATAAAGCTACAGTAATCAAGATTTTAGTTCTGGGAAAGGAGAAACACATAAATCAATGAAACAGTCCAGAAACAGTTCCCCACACTGTCAACTGATTTTTGACAAAGGTGAAAGGCAATTCAATGGATAGAGGACAGTCTTTTCAACAAATAGTGCAGGGACTACTGGACCAGATGCAAAACAAACACAATTCAATTCATATTTCACACATTATACTAAAAGTAACTCAAAATAGCTC
>NW_024412446.1:4753776-4754610 GCF_014898765.1 Herpailurus yagouaroundi | reverse complement strand
GCCACCCAGGCGCCAAGATTTCTTAGATACAACACCAAAAGTACTAGATGAACTGATGAATTGTATTTCATCAAAATTAACAACTTCTCCACAAAAGACATTGCTAAAAGACAAGCCTCAGACTGATAAAAAATATTTTCAAGACATATACTTAACAAAACCTTATATTCATCAAATTTCAGTAATAAAAAAAAATCTTTTTAAACAGACAACAGGTTTGAAAAGACACTTCACCAATGGAGATATATAAATGGCCAATAAGTGAACACATGAAAAGATGCTATCTTTTAGCTATCAAAGAAAAGAAAATTAAAACCACAGTGAGGTACAACTACGTGTACATAGACTAGCTGAACTTAACAGTCAAAAGTGGGGATGCCTGGAGCTCAGTTGGTTAAGCATCAAACTCTTAATTTTGGCTCAAGTCATGATCTCACGGTTCAAGATCATGACCGTGATCATTGGGCTCTGTGCGGACAGGGCAGAGCCTGTTTGGGATTCTTTCTCTCTGCCTGTCCCCTGCTCTCTGGCTCTCAAAATAAATAAGCAAACTTAAAAAAAAGCACAAAAAAAAGCACAAATGGAGAACCTGGGTGGCTCAGTCTTAAGCATCCAACTCATGATTTTGGCTTATGTCATGATCTCATGTTTGTGAGATTGAGCTCGAAATGGGGCTCTGTACTGGGCATGAAGCTTGCGTAAGATCTTTCTCTCCATCTCCCGCTGCCCCTCTCCCCTGCTCACTTGTGTGTTTGCTCTCCCTCTCTCTCAAGAAAAGAAAAGAAAAGAAAAGAAAAGAAAAGAAAAGAAAAGAAAAGAAAAGAAAAGAAAAGA
>NW_024412446.1:4715131-4753766 GCF_014898765.1 Herpailurus yagouaroundi | reverse complement strand
GAAAAGAAAAGAAAAGAAAAGAAAAGAAAAGAAAAGAAAAGAAAAGAGAAAAGAAAAGAAAAGAAAAGAAAAAAGAAAAACCAATACAACTGACAATACCAAACGCCAACAAGGATGAAGAACAACTGAAAATCTCATTATGTGCTGGAGGGAATATAAAATGGTTACAGCCATTCTGGAACACAGTTTGACAGTTCATTAGACAGATAAGTAAACACAGTATGACCCAGCAATTGCCATCGAAGATATTCATTTACTTAAGAGAAATGGAAGCTTGTGTTCACAGAGAAACCTGTAGACAAATGTTTAAAGAGGCTTTCTTATGGCCCCAAATTGGAAACAACTCATGTCTTTCAACTACTAAATAAACTGATATATCCACACAATAAAATAATATTAATAAAGGACTAAACTGCACATACTACATACATATATAATAGAGAGAGAGAACTCCATATTATTAATATATCACTCCATTTGTAGGACATTCTGAAATGGCAAAATTATACAAACAGAAAACAAATCAGTAGTTGACAGAGAGAGGCGGAGTTAACACAAGAGAAAACACAAGGGAATATTACGAAGTGATGAGATTGTTTTGTACCTGATTGTGGCAGTGGATACATGACTCAACACATTTGTCAAAACTCAGAACTGTACTACAAAAAGACTTTTCTTTTTCATGTTTATTTTTGAGAGTGAGAGAGAGAGACAGAGACAAGTGCAAGCCAGGCGGGGGGGGGGGGGGGGGACGGTACACAGAGAGAGAAGCAGACACAGAATCCGAAGCAGGCTCCAGGCTGTCAACACAGAGCCGGATGTGGGGCTCGAACCCACAAACTGTGAGATCATGACCTGAGCTGAAGTCAGATGCTCAACTGACTGAGCCACCCAGGCACCCCAACTTTTTTTTTTTTTAATTATAAGCTCTACACCCAATGTGGGGGCTGCACTCACAACCTGAGAAGGTCAAGAGGTACATGCTCTACTGACTGAGCCAGCCAGGCACCCCAAGACTGATTTTTACTTCCGTAAAATTTTAAAAAGTGAAAAAACTGCCCATATACATATAAGAATGTTACTTGATCCAGACTGCTTTATGAAACCTTCAAGGAAGAGATAATCTATCATGTAAAATTTAAAAATGAAACAAAACAAAAAAACAGAAAGAAAACAGGGAGGAAAGATCACCCAATTATTTCATGAGGCTTTTATAATCTTGACACACAAATTGTAAGAGAAAAATTACAGGCCAATTTCATTCATGAATATAGATTAAATTAAAAAAAATAAAAACAGCACCAAATTCAAACCAGTACTGTGAAACAGAAAGCAATACCATCAGGTAGGATTTATCCCAGGAATGCAGAGTTCATTTTAACATTAGAACACCTATTCACAGGGCACCTGGGTGGCTCAGCGTCCGATTTCAGCTCAAGTCGTGATCTCATGGTTTGTGAGTTTGAGCCCCCCCACTGGGCTCTCTGCTACCAGCATAGAGGCCACTTGGGATCCTCTGTCCCCCTCTCTCTCTGCCCCACCCCCGTGTGTGTGCACGTGCATTCTTTCTCTCAAAAATAAACAAACATAAAAAAAAAAAAAAAAGAACATCTCCTGGTGTACATCACTGCAGTTAAGAGTGGGCAGAGAGATGCAGAAAAGATACGTCACAAAGTTTTACAGCCATTACTGATTTTAAAAAATCAAGATAAATTAGAAACAGAAACTTTTATTTCAGAAATGTTTCTTGAATTGTATTTTAAGGTGTTATGTTCCCACGGTTCTGATTTCCTTTCTCGGGGCCTCTAATTACATTTGCTGGATCTCTTTTTGCTTATCTCTTTTCTTTCATTTTCTCTTGAATCCCTTTTTGATTTTTGTTTCACTATCCCTGCTTCCCATGCTATCAATCTCCTTTGTGCTTCTTGTAATTTGGTCTTCATTTCTGAAATAGTGCCTTTTTCTTCTATCTCTCTGCTAAGTTTTGGCAGCTGGCGTTTCATAGATTCCTGCTCTCTGTGCATCACCTCCTGCTATTCAGCCATCTCTTCCCTGAGTTCTTGTATTTAATCTTTGTAATCTTCCTTCATAACTGTGATTAATTTCTTTTTTTTAATTAGGGTTGAAACGCTGAATACAGTTTTCTCTTCGTTTCTGGCAACTATTTTGGCTGGTGTTTCATGATCTGTAGAAAAGATTTGCTGATCTTTTTCATTTCTTTCCCTTATCCTATCTTTGTATAGACACCGTGGACATTCACTTCGTGTTGCTCGTATTAATGCATCGGGTTCCTGTAACAGGAGGGATGAAGGGGGTGGGTGGGAAACCCGGGTAACTCTCAGGTTTACAGCTCTGTGGCCTGTCGTCCCCCCGTTGCTGCAGAACTACACTGCCTCATAATGTGGCTCCTCTATTAGTCCTGTCTCCTCTGACACTCAAGACCTAATGTGTTTCGAAAGAGCTTCTACTGCCAGACTTCAGCTTCTGTGGTTTCTTCAAAGGCTGCTTCACAGACCATTACCACGGTCACCACTTGCTTTCTTAAGATCAAGCATTTTAAACTTGCTCAGGCATTTTCCACATCTTTTCTCTCTGCTTCCTCAATCAGAGCACTGAGGCACTGTTCAGTCCTAGCCCTATTTATAGTCTCCAGGGTGGGGCCTTCTCCTTTTGGGATTGAGTATTTGGAGATTTCTACGATCGGCACCTCCACGCTAATCTTTTTTTTTTTTTTTTTTCCCTCAGCAAACTGTCATGATTTCCTCAGTGGACTTCCTGCCTATCTGCGGCTTCAGAAGTCTTTAGACCTAATTTGGAATTGAGTTTTCTGTATCTTAGTTTTGTTGAAAAAGCACTCACGGGTCCTCCTACCTCTATTCTCCTGATTACTCCAAAAAGTTTCTGCGAGTGGAAAAAATTCAGAACTAAGGTGCCACCACATAGGCACTGGTCCCAGAAGCTCTCATGGTCTCTTTTGAGCCCTCTCACCAAGGCTTCTCCACAACGTCCCTGGAACCGTTCATGTCAGGTCACCAACAGACATCCACACTGCAAACCCAAAAGTCAATTCTCAGTCTTTTTCTTACCTGGTGGATCAGTGCCATCTGACATGACTGAGCCCACACTACCTCCTCTTTGAAACACTTCCTTCGCTTGACTTCTAGGACACGGCATCCACTGGTTCCTCCTCCTCAGAGTCCTTTGATGGCTTTCTTCCCTCCCCGGCTGCTAAATGTTACAATCCTTCAATGTTCTCTGTCTGCACTCACTCCTTGGTTGATCTCACCCAGTCTCATGGCTTTAAATTAAATACTCATCTACAATCTAAAAACGCTCAAGTTAATCTCTCCAGCCTGGCTTTCTCCACTGAATTCCAGATTTCTGTATCCAGCTGTCTATCCACCTCTTTACTCGTATGTGCAGTAAGGAACTCAAACTTACTAATTTGTGAAAGAACAAACTGATATTCACTCAGAAATACACTCTAATTGCCTCTTACATACCTCAGTAAATGACAATTCTATGTCAACAGTTACTCAGACCAAAAGCCCTGCGGTCACACTGGACTCCCTTCTTTCTCACGTCCCACAGGCAACACATCCTGCCAGTCCTTCCTTCAAAATATATCCAGATTCTAACCATTTATTGTTACCTCCACTGTTCCATCCTAATCCAAGCCACCATTCACTCTCACCAAGATTACTGTTACCGTCTCCTGACTGGTCTCCCTGCTTGTACCCACACCCTTCACAGACTAGTTTCCCCACAGCAGCCAAAATGGCCTGTAAAACATGTATTAGATGACGTCATTCGTTTGCTCAATACCCTCCAACGACCTTTCACCTCACTAAGTCAGAATAGAGGCCTATGGGGCTAGACTGTCAAGATTTGAATCTCGGCCCCACTATAAACAATCGGCACAACCACAGGCAAGTTACTTAATCTTTTTACATCTCAGTTTCCATATCTATAAAATGTGTCTACCTGATGAGGATGTAATGAGGATTTATAGATATTAACTCATTAAGTCCTTAAGAACTAGGAGCGCCCGGGTGGCTCAGTTGTTTAAGCGTCCAAGTCCAACTTCGGCTTGGGTCATGATCTCACAGTCTGTGAGTTCAAGCCCCATGTCCAGCTCTGTGCTGGCAGCTCAGAGCCTGGAGCCTGCTTCAGATTCCATGTCTCCTCTTTTTGCCCCTCCTCCGCTCATGCCTCTGTCTCTCCCTCTCTCTCAAAAGTAAATAAACATTTAAAAACTTAAAAAAAAAAAAAACAACAAACACAGCAAAGCTCAACAAATGTTAGCTGACCATTATTATTTTGTACCATCTAGCTCAACTTGTGAATTCATGAAAAGTAAAAAGGAGAGCATGTCTCCCTCCCCAAGAGAATGAAAATGTAAACTTCACTTGGTGAGGCCTTTGTTGGGGGGTGGGGAGATCTCCATATGCAGTGCCAAATATCCTCCTTGTAAATGACCACAGGCGACCTTCAAAAGGGTATTTCTTTGAGGAATTAAAAAAGAAATATATGCAGCCTGTTCAAAAGTATAGCCTACTTTTCTGGGATCCTCTGACTATAGTGCCTATCTCTATTAACCCGATCCAGACTCATGACTTGCTATTTGTACTTTTTCTACTCCGTATCTTTGATTCTTGCTTTGTTTCCCCACCTGAACTGCCTGTCCACCTCTACCTGCACTAAGCCTCATCAACCCCTCATCTAGAAGTAACTTTTCCTCCCTCTGTATTGCAGAGTAGCTTGGATCTTTCTTATACTAATTTATAAACTGCTTACTCTACAATTAATCAAAGATTCTGGGGTTTTTTTTCTTCCTAAACTTCACACTCATGGCAATACCAAGTACTTTATGTAAATACCATCTGAATGGAGTAAAGGCTGAATGAAATGATTAGCCTCATTCAAAGACTAGAGTTGATAAGGAGAACTGTCCTTACATTAAAAAAAAGTCATTTTAGGGGCACCTGGGTGGCTCAGTCGGTTAAGCTTCCGACTTTGGCTCAGGTCATGATCTCATGGCTCATGAGCTTGAGCCCCACATCGGACTCTGTGCTGAAAGCTCAGAGCCTGGAGACAGCTTCGGATTCTGTGTCTCCCTCTCTCTCTGCCCCTCCCCTGCTCACACTCTGTCTCTCTCTCCTTCAAAAACAAATATTAAAAAAAAATTTTTTTTAAGTCATTTTAGGGGGGCCTGGCTGGCTCAGTTGGAAGAGCACATGACTCTTGATTTCAGGTTATGAGTTCAAGCCCTACATTGGATGTACAGATTAAATATTTTAAAAATAATAAACAATAAAGTAGTTTAACAAAGAAAGAGTATGGACAGGAAAAAGGTCCAAGAAATACTCCTTAGATTATTTGGACGAGTTGCTATATGTGAACACTTCACAGTAGATACACCTTCTGGATTTCATGTAACCTTCCACCTACAGACAAACTAAAAACTAGGGTATAGAATCCTAAAAGAGATCTATTTAGGAAAGGAGCTATCTTATCTCATCCAAATGTACATAATCAAGAGTTTATGGGGAAAACTCTCTGTCTGGCATTCTCCACATCTGTCATAAAAGCCAAATTCCAACCTGAAAGGCCTACATATCATATCTCTAGAGGGGACCACTTTGGCAAAATACAAAACCCAGCAAAGCTGTATTCTCCCTAGGACAGAGCATTCTGTCTCTATAAAAGGAGGAACCGACAAGATTTCAAAGACTAATAAAAAACAAACTACCTTCTTTAAAAAAAAAAAAAAGTTTATTCATTTATACAATCTCTATATTCAATGAGGGCTCAAACTCATGACTCTGAGACCAAGAGTTGCACACTCTTCCTACTGAGCCAGCTAGGCGCCCCAAAACAAATTAACTTCTTAATTCAACTATGACCTGTTGGGCTAACAATCAGTATTGAAAATACACCTGGTAATGACAGAGACCAGCCTTATACAGAAAAGAAAGATCCCCTCAAGCTTAAATTTATTCAGAAAAGGTAATGCTAACGCTTAACCAAAGGCAAGCATTAAACCAAATTCACAAATCCCAAGCGACCCCTTTCTTACAGCTATCAACCATGCCATTTCTAAGATAAAGCCCCCAAATTTTTTGACACTTCTCCCATCAAGAAGCAGGGTCTATTCCCTTCCTGGGATCTAGACTCTGTGAATGTACAATAGAATGGGGTAAGGTTAACACTATGCCAATTTCTAGGCCCAAGCCTTAAAAAGTGACAGCCTCTGCAGCTTCTACTTCCTATCTCCTGAGATGCTCATTCTTAGAACCCAGCCACCATGCTGTGAGGAAGCCCAAGCAACCCATGGACAGGCCTACACAGACAGGCACACAGAACCAGGGTTAATTTGCCAGTCATGTGAGTGAGCCATCTGGAAAGCAGATCCACCATCCCTAATCAAACTACTGCAGCTACCGACAAACAAGCAGAGATGAGCTGTCCTTGACACTCTGCAAATTGCAGTTTCCTGAGCAAAATAAATGACTATTGCTGTTTTAAGCTTCTAAGTTTTGGGGTGATTTGTTACACAGCAATTGATAATGCTAACTGTAACATTAACTTTTTATGTTCTTTAAAAGAGAAAGTTTATAACAATAAATAGCCAGCCTACTGCCCCTTGATTTACTACCACATGTGACTTGTGGGAGGCAGATAGCACAGTGGGTAAAAGCACAGACTTTTAGGGCTCAACTGGCAGGATCTAAATAGTGGCAAGTCATGTACTCCCTGTGCTTTGGTCTCTTCATCTATAAAAGATGACAGTAACCTCCTAGGCTATTAGGATTAAGGAAAGCTGTTTGAAAAGAAGCTGTTTTAAAGAAAGGAAGTGATAGAGAAAAGAAAATAAAAATATGGTTAAAAAAACAGGAAGATCAGGAAATCTTAGAAGCAAGGAGAGGGGAGCAGGAATGTTCAGGCAGGAAATCAAGGAGAGGCCTAGCAGGAGGAGTTTGCTTTGCAGACCTGGCCACCAAATGAGACAGGGCTCTAGAGACTGACGGAGCCCGCCAGTAACAGGTTTCTTGGCTTCCGCAGCTCTACACATTCCGGCAACTTCATCAGGAATAGACTGGGGGGAGCAACAGGGCAGTGCCTACAGGACTATAATCTTCCCTCTAACTGCAAGGCCTTCCAACACCCTCAAAAAACTGAATAAAGTTTACCTTTAGTCAAGTTGGCTCATCTGTTCCCCCCTTATACAGAGGAGGTGCCCCCCATCTCTCACATCTTCTGACTTAGCTGCTGATGCCTGCAATTGCTTTTAACATGGAGAGAAGATATTTTCTTTCCACATTCAAAGGAAAAATGACAAAAATGCAAGGGTCTGGCTACAATAATACTGAGCTGAACTAAGTTTCGGTTAATCACTCTGCCAAGTGGGGCCCGGTCAGACATCTTTGGAAGAGGAGGAAGGAACAAATGGTTTACTGAGGCCTACTAAATGTCAGGTCATGGTCCACAGATAGTGAGTAGAGTGACACCAGTTTGGGTCATTTCCAACGTCTTAAATATTTACTGAATGACATAAGAAACAAACCTAAGTACACCATCTATCAGACCTCCCCCTGTGTTTACAGAGGAAGCATTTAAGAGCAGGAGAGCATCAGGTCACCATCACTGGGGGGGAAATGGTCACAGAAGAGGGAAAAGGAAAAGAGCTAAGGATACTGACAGAGAAACTGTACATTTCAACACTAACTACAATCACATTTATTCTCCTGTGAAGAAGACAAAAACAAACAATACAGACTAGCTATGCCATTTACCAGTTATGTGACACTGGGTAAGTGACTTAACTTCTGTGTGCCTTGATATCCTCATCCCTAAAATGGGTAGCTATACCTATTTTATTGGGTTATTGTAAGAATCAAATGAATACAGGGGCACCTAGGTGGCTCAGTGAGGTAAGCGTCTGTCCTGGTTTCAGCTCAGGTCATGATCTCACGGTTCCATGAGTTCGAGCCCCGCATCTGGCTCTGCACTGACCGTGTAGTGCTTAGGATTCTCTCTCTCTCTCTGCCCCCCACCTCTCTCTCTCAAATAAATAAACTTAGAAAACAAAGAAATGAATATAAGTGCTTAAAATAGTACCCTACATGTAATAAACGTCATTTAATTATCAACTGCAATTATTATTACTACGAGTACTATTCTTACTGTCTGAGATATCAGACCTGAATCTATCAACTCAGGAAGCCCTATCATTACACAGGAGCACATTGTTCTCCGGAGATTCACTAATGGCAGTATTTCTATAAACAAAGGATATAAGATAAAAAAGAGTTTGTTAGCAAACAAAACTCATGAACTCCCCTTTAGGGAGTAACTAAGAGGACTTCAGGTAATAGACTCATTTCTCTCTCTCTCTCTCTCTCTCTCTCTCTCTCTCTGTGTTGGTATCTTTCTGGTTATTAAGTCATTGTTCAAAACCTAAGGTGTGAGAGGAGGTGTCAAAAATGAGCAGGGTGGCTCAGTCAGTTAAGCTTCTGACTGCGGCTCAGGTCACAATCTTGCGGTTTGTGGGTTCAAGCCCCACATTGGGCTCTGTGCTGACAGCTTAGAGCCTAGAGCCTGCTTCAGATTCTGTGTCTCCTCTGCCCCTCCCCCACTCACTCACTCACTCTCTCTCTCTCAAAAATAAACATTAAAAAATTTTTAAATGAGACAAAGCATAAACCAGTATATTGTGAGAACTGCTGACAGTTAAGGTGATTTGGCTGGGGGAGAACATGGCCATATTAGTTTACATAAAGCTTTCAGATACTCTCCAAGCTTCATATGACAAAAGACTGAGAACAACAGAAACTCTAAGCAACCATTCACCATAAAATCTGATGATCTGGACTTAAAACTTAGAGAAGAGTTGGCTACCCTGCTTTTCCAAATCAAAACTGGGCTTTGGTTTCTAGCAGGACCTATTCAGAAATAGGACTATAGAGAACGCATCTCAGATAACATGAAAACAAGGAAATTGTTCTAATACAGGAAGAAATGGATGAAGAAACAGAAAAATGATTGGTGGCAGGAGAGTTTGCTTTCAGTTCTATTTTACAGAGAATTATACACATCACACACATTATGTAATTCTCATTATGTTTACACCAGCAGATTGTCTTTCACAGAGACTTGCTCATATTCATTCATAAAGGAAAAAAATTCTTGGCCTCTGATTTTTTAAGATTGACTTTTAAAAAAGTTTACCTACTTATTTTGAGAGAGAGAGAGTGCATGCATGCCTGTGCACAAGCAGGGGAGGGGCAGACAGAGGGAGAGAGAGAACCCCAAGCATGCTCTGTGCTGTCAGCATAGAACCCAGCGCAGGGCTCGATCTCACGAACCTGAGATCGCAACTTGAGCTGAAATCAAGAGTGGGATGCTCAACTGACCAAGACACCCAGGCGCCCCTAAGACAGACTTCTGAGAGGTAGTCTACTTACCTCTATCTCCCAAGAAAAGAGATAAACGTAAGTATGTGCTATGTATCAGGCATAAGCGAGACATCTTATATACATTATCTTAGTTCATCTTCGTAATAACCCTATGAACACATATGAGAAAACCAAAGCAGAGAGAAATGAGGAACTCTCCCCAGAGTAACTCTCCCTACAAATGACGAAGTAAACTCAGGTCTACTTTGAATCCAAAGCTTATGTATGTTTTATGCACTTCACTCTGCTGCCTAAGGCATGACAGGTACTGTAATATCTACTTGCCTGAATGTCAATGTCTGCCCACAGAAGTAAGTCGGAGCGCTGGAGTAGAGGACACCTGAGGATTCAGAATCATTCCGGAGGGCTATATTTCTTCGACTACTCAGGCTGTAGCCCTCAAAGCCAGCTGTCCACTCTTTTTAAAAAGCAAAAATATTGAAATTATTGAAACCCTGTGAGGAGTATCTTCAATACAGACACATTAAATAAAACTTGGAAGCAGAAGAGACTGCTCTTAGGGGTCATGGGCAAGTTCCATAAAAGAAGAGAGGCAGTGACAGGGTATCCTAGTTAACCCTACAAACCACGAAACACATGCTAGTCTATGGTGGCATGGAAGATCAAGTGAGAGCTCTCTCCTACCTCATAAAATCAGGGTGAAGCATAACTGTTTGAGCTTATTCCAACCTGATTAAGAACTACTTAACAAATAAGTCCAAATGTTTTAAGGTAGCAATACAGGAGAGACCAATTTCATTTTGTTTTGTCTTTTTAGGAGAGACCAATTTCAAATCCTAAGACCTCCATCCTGATACTCATTCATTTGAAAAATCAGTATTCTGATGCAATACTTAAGTCCTTGGATTTAGGGAACGCTAATAATCCTGCCTGGCACTATTTTTGGACTCTGGAGAGAAGAACTGATGACAATTTCTCAAAATTCACATGAAGTAATTTGAACAGGGCAGTTTCCATGTTTTTCTTATCAATTCAGGTTTTACTGTCAGCAAATGTGGTTGTTAGTGTGCTGACGGAACAGGTACAAGTGGTCTGATACACAGTGAAGCTTCAGGAGTGAGAAGGCAACAGCATACCATGAGGCACCAACGTGGAGTGACCCATTTGGGGGACACTCCAAGGACTCCACTCCTGTCGGCCATCTCCTCGAGCGCAGACTCTGAACTGATAATCAACGTTGGGGTCTATGTGCAATACTATGAACTCAGTTTCAGAGCCTACATACACGTCCTCAAAGTGATTTGAAGTGCATTTGCGGAATTGGAGCCTGTAATCTTGGGCTATAAAGTCGTCATCCACCTAAGGAGAAAGGCTTTATGTTAGGTAAAAATCAGGAAACAATTTCTCTCAGCATCATGGCTTAAGAACTCTTGGGCCAACCACAGAAGCCCATGTACTGAGTGTGGGCTATTCACAGGAAGGTCACAGAAAATATGCCATCATTATTTCCCTTCTTTCCTTTATTGAGCCATATTGTTTTACATTCCCAGTCTTATTTGGAAAACTCTTCTTTTGAAGAATTGTACGTTTTCTATACAATAAAGCCAAAGGTAAAGTATTCAAAATTCAAAGATAAGAATCCCACAACCAGGTGCACCTGGGTGGTTCATTTGGTTGAGCGTCTCTTGATTTCGGCTCAGATCATGATCCCAGAGTCATGGGATCAAGCCCCATGTCAGGCTCCATGCTAACTGTGGAGCCTGCTTGGGACTCTCTCCCGACCCTCAACCCTGCCTCTCCCTCACTAGTATACGCTCTCTCTAAAATAACAAAAATTAAATTAAATTAAAATTAAATAAAGAAAGAACCCCACAACTACATCATTCATATAACCAAGAGAATTAATATCTAGAATATATAAAAGACTCCAAAAACTTAAAAACCACCCAATAAGGAAATGGACAAAAGACCAAAATAAACATTCTATAGAATTAAAATATAAGCAACCAAAAATATACAAAAATACTCAACCAAATTTGTAACATGGACAATGAAATCTAAAGCCAAAATGAGTGAGGTGCCTGGGTGGCTCAGTTGGTTAAGCACCCGACTTGGGCTCAGATCATGATCTCCCGGCTTGTGGTTTCAAGCCCTGCATCAGGTTCTGTGCTGACAGCTCAAAGGATGAAGCCTGCTTCAGATTCTGTGTCTCACTCTCTCTCCTTCTACCCCTCCCCTGCCCTCTCTTTGTCTCTATCTCTCAGAAATAAACAAACATTAAAAAAAATTTATAGACCCAAAATGATGGGTGCCCGGTGGGGTGGTTCAGTCGGTTAAGCATCCGACTGTTAATTTCGGCTCAGGTTGTGATGTCACAGTGGTAAGATGGTGCTGGACGTGGAGCCTGCTTAAGATTCTTTCTCTCTTTCTCCCTTTGCCCCTCCCACGCGTATGCACACACTCACTCTTAAAAAAAAAAAAAAAAAAAGATATAGAAAAAAAATAAATAATAAAGAAATAAATAAAACCAAAATGAGATACCATATCGGCAAAAATACAAAGTCTGACAAAGCCAAGTATTGGTCAGGATGCAGAGTAACAGGAACTCATACACTGCTGGTGGAAACACTGGTACAATCACATTAAAGAGAACTTAGTATTATCTAGCAGAGTATGGATCCTATACTCTAGGACCTCATAATTTTACTGGGTATACACTTAAGAAAAACATCTTACACATGTACACAAGGAAACATGAATAATAATATGTTTAGAGCAAAAAACTGGAAACTCTAGGTCCACTGATAGGCAAAAGAATAAAAATGGAATGACAGTCTTTGTTTTGAACGAACAAAAGCCTATTTTTTTCTATTAATAAGGCTTCATTAGAAAACCCATTTAAGAAAATTATTTCCAGAATATGAGCACCCACTCTGAATGATGTATTTATCTGTCAACAGCCAAGACACTTATGACCCATTTAGACATGGTTTTGGTTTTTTTTTTAGTTTATTTATTTATTTTGAGAGAGGGAGAGCACACGCACATGCACAAGCAGGGGAGGGGAACAGAGAAAGGGAGAGAATCCCAAGCAGGCTCCGTGCTATCAATGCCAAGCCCAATCCAGGGCTTGATCTCACAAACGGTGAAATCATGACTGAGCTGAAATCAAGTCAGATGCTTAACCAACTGAGACACCCAAGCACCCCAAGTTACCATACTTTAAATTTTTTTTTTTCAACGTTTATTTATTTTTGGGACAGAGAGAGACAGAGCATGAATGGGGGAGGGGCAGAGAGAGAGGGAGACACAGAATCGGAAACAGGCTCCAGGCTCCGAGCCATCAGCCCAGAGCCCGACGCGGGGCTCGAACTCACGGACCGCGAGATCGTGACCTGGCTGAAGTCAGACGCTTAACCGACTGCGCCACCCAGGCGCCCCAGGGACCATACTTTAGATAGAAACCATGTCCAGGGGCGCCTGTGGCTTAGTCAGTTAAGCGTCCAACTTGATTTCGGCTCAGATCATGATCTCAGTTCAAGCCCAGTTCCGTGCTAACAGTGCAGAGCCTGCCTGGGAGTCTCTCTCTCTCCCTCTCTCTCTCTGACCCTCCAATGCTCTCTCACGCTCTCTCTCTCCCAAAAATAAAAACCTTTTTAAAAATTAAAAAAAAAAAATATGGTAACTCATATACATAACATGATTTAACACACAAAATTCTCAGCAATGCTGAGAATGTGAAAAAACCACATTTTAAGAACTTTATTTCAGAAATATTAGTTCAGCGTGGAACAGAAAATATCAGACACCCAATCAATATTCAGTACGATCTTTTGACTTTCGTAATAAACAGAAATAGGAGAGATCTTCAACTCACTAAGGGTTAAGTTTGGGAAATATGTGATGGGAAATACTGTTGTGATACAGAGATTTTTTTTTTTTATTTTTTTTAACGTTTATTTATTTTTGAGACAGAGAGAGACAGAGCATGAACGGGGAAGGGTCAGAGAGAGGGAGACACAGAATCTGAAACAGGCTCCAGGCTCTGAGCTGTCAGCACAGAGCCCGACGCGGGGCTCGAACTCACGGACCGTGAGATCATGACCTGAGCCGAAGTCGGCCGCTTAACCGACTGAGCCACCCAGGCGCCCCGATACAGAGATTTTTAAAGGCATCTTCAAAACTATCTCAAACTGGAAGAGCTACCTCCATTCAAGTTCCCTGTGACTTTAATTGTAAAGCCAAAGAGACTTTGGTTTGTGAAGAGAAGAAAATCTTCAAAGGTAATTAATAAAAAAACATCCTAAAGGCCCTCAAATCTCAAATCCACAATGTTGAAGCCACTTCTACAATTAATTACATACCTTACACCATCGAACAATGATGCCTCCAGGTTTCTCTATTAGTTCTTCTATCTGTACCGGTGGGCGAGATGCTACCGTTCCATGCTTGAAAATGTGGTCTTTCACTATGTTCAGAATTGAGTCATCCAACTGAGCAGATAAACAAGGCACATCAACCAGTAAAGGCACTTCTGGTAAGCTGAGGAAACAAAGCTTATGTGTTTATGAGGCTTTTAACTGGAAGTTAAAAATATGACGCAGAATTTCAATCAGTCACATACTATAATGATGCTGAAGCCCCCAGGAAATAATGCCAATGGCAACAGAGGCTTTGCAAGATGTTACATAAAGATTCTCTTCCCAGATAAATATAACCAACAAAATTGAAAATTGGTAGGATCACCACTGTCAAGTTTATACTGAAAGATCCAATGTACTCAGTTTCAATATGTGCAGAATATCTAAAATTTAACAATTCTCTTACACATTAGAATTGAAGAAAATCTATAATAAAACTATACTAAAAATTACAATCACAGATATTTCATACTACTAATACTGGTATTGGGCAGTGGACCTTGAAATCTATATTCTCTATCACACTTACTCAGAATCTTTAATAGGGAGGGGGAAAAAAAGCCGACAGTTTAAATGCTTAAAACCAAATCCTGAAGGCACTAACTACTTTACCTGTCCAACTGAATGTGTGAGGCCTTTTTGGTAAAGTTCCACAGTTTTTCATTCTGTTCTCCTACACCACCCAGAATGGCGATCTCCCCTACAATCAGGAATAAGAGAACAAGTACAGTGAAAAACGGTCCCGTTACAAAGTAATCACTACAACCCGTGTCAAGGTGGGTCTCTGGTTTTCCTACAAACAATTCTTAAGTGATTCCAGAGTCAAATTCCCAAAAAGCAAAAGTAGAAACTATTTTAGAAGTGACTCTAAGGTGAAGCTAATGAGGAAAAGGGGTACATGATGGTTAACATTTTGCCAGAAATGAAAAAATGTGCTCTAAACAAAGAAATACCGTTTATCAACGAAAATTTTTTTATAAAAATTTTTTTTAAACATTTATTCATTTTTGAGAGATAGAGAGAGACAGAGTATGAGTGGGGGAGGGGCAGAGAGAGAGGGAGACAGAATCTGAAGCAGGATCCAGGCTCTGAGCTGTCAGTACAGAGCCTGATGCGGGGCTCGAACTCACTGACCTCTAGATCATGACCTGAGCCGAAGTCGGATGCTCAACCTACTGAGCCACCTAGGCGCCCCTAGTTTGTCAACCAATTTTTTGCAATGGAGAAGGTACAGGTACTTTCTGCCATCTCTCCTACAGAATCTTGACTTACAGAACTCCAATAGGAGCCAGTACAGGTATTACCCTGACAGAAGAATAGGGCACGGGGTCTTATAAAGTCAAATGATACAGCTATTTTCCTGAAAGAATATCACACATTAGAAATTATTCCACAGAGGGGCATCTGGGTGGCTCAGTCAGTTAAGCGTCTGACTTTGGCTCAGATCATGATCTCAAGGTCAGTGAGTTTGAGCCCCGCATCAGGCTCTGTACTCTCAAGCGCAGAACCTGCTTCAGATCCTCTGTCTCCCTCTCTCTCTGCCACTCCCTTTCATACACACACTCTCTCTCTCAAAAATAAACATTAAAAAAAAAAATTATTCCACAGAAAAATAAAAAGGAGGAGCTATATAAAGACAACTTCTGTGTCCTTCCAGGACCCCGAAGAAATAGTACCGGAACTCTTTCCATCTGAATGTGCCCTGGAGTGACTCAAGTTTTTGGGGACCATATAACATGACATTCTCCCTCACCAACAGGAAAACAGAGACATATTGAACAATGCCTGAAAGTCCTCAAAATTCCATCAAAAAGTCTTTATCCCTTGAGAGGAAGAGATTGAAATTCAAAATATTTCTGAAATATAAAAAAAATTAAGCATCAGATGCTGTAACAAACAAGTTTGTGCCTCAAAGGATTTCTTTTCTAAAATAAAAACATTTCTCAGTCCTTAGGGTGATGGATGACCTGTGAACTACTTCTGGGTTTGTTTCCAAATGCAAAGCCTCCAGGGAAAGACGTTCTGTGGTCCCACTAAGAAGCATTTTCTCAAAGGCACTGCTAGGGTCAGTGTAAAATAAGCAGTTCTCACTGAAGAGAAGACAAAATGTAATTAGCATCTACAGATAATACCAATACCACATTCTAAATGTTACCACAAAGGGATGAATTTCCAGTTGGAATGACAGACTTGTTAGCCACTCACCCTTTTTATCTCATGCCATTCACAGCACTCAATGCAGAATGGGTGGTATTCAGTCCCCTCTGGCTCCTTTTTCCTCAACTGTCCTTTAAATGCTGGCATCCCCCACCGTCTACCCTCTGCCACCCTCTCTTCTCAATATTGTACACTAACTCTTGATGATTTACTTACTCTCATGGATTCAGACTCGATGTATACACCATCAATTGTCATACTGCCATACTGATCTCTCTCCTAAGCCACATGCCACATTCCCAACTACCTTCTGGGCATCTTGCCCCATACTGAATGCCCAACTACCCAGTGAAGCCCACCCTTCTCCTTTGTTTATGTCCATAAACAGCACAATTCACCTGGTAATCCAAAATCAGGCTGGTTTTGGTCATCCTAAGGCCTTCCCTTTATCCTCCAATATCCAGACAATCACCAGTAATCAACACTCACTGACAAGTAAAATCATCAATTCTCTTTCTGAAAAATCTTAATATCAGCTCCACATCACCTCTACCTGTCATTGCCTTCATCATTTCCTGTCTGGATTAGTGCTACAACGTCCTGATTGGCCTCTTTTACCTCAGTCTTATGACCTCCAATACAGTCTCCAAACTGTAGGCAGTACCATTTTGTTGTTTTTTTTTTTTTAATTCAAATCTGATTGTGTAACTCTGCTGCCTAAAATACTTCAATAGATCCCTGATACACCATTCACTTCACTCGTGATGTTACTTCTGCTTCAAATTGTGCTGTTACCTCCTTTTTTCCTTTGTCTGCTTAATGAATTCCTTCAAGCCTCTGTGCAACTCCTCCTACAGAAAGCTACCCTACACTCTCCCGGAGTTAAGGGCTTTCCCTTCTGTGCTCCTGTGGGTCTTAGATTGCTCTCAGCATGTATGCCTCTCTCACTGTACTGTGAACCCCACAGGGCAGAACTGTGATCTTTTTAATTAATACACTCAACAAAGAAGTATGTGAAGGGAGGAAGGTGGGTGTGAAGACGGGAAGGTAGCAAGGCAAGATCTGGGCATGCTTTAACCACAATAACGGGCTACAGATAGGTATGGAATTATTACGATTTCAGGAGTAAACACGGATCGTAATTTGTAACCTTCTAAAACTAACAATGGAATTAAATTATTTGAACAGTGAAAAACATTTAAATAGACTCAAAAAGACCTTAAAATCACTGTGTTAACAGTGAGTAAGACCTTATCATAGAACCATTTGAGAAAAACCCTTTACTCCTTGTTTTGTAAATAATTATAATTAACACTTTAACTGCACTCACCCTGGGATACCTCACAGTATCTGCTGTCCTATATTACAAACCATCCTAAGACAGGAACATTCTAAGCACCCCACAGATGGCAAGAAGCCTGTTGGTACCCTGAGAAATCGACAAAGTGCCAATCTGAATGTGCCACACTTAAGAGGCTCCCTGGACTCCCACCTTCTTGGACTAAGTCCTCTGCGGTATGAACTCCATGCTCTATGAGTTTCTGGCAATCATCTAGAGGTTTAATGGTCTCCTGTTCAATGGCGTCCACCTCTTGCAGAAGGGTCACCAATCGCTCATCCAGGAGCTTCCCAAGGGTTCCCTTTAAGTCATTAAAATGCTGTTTGAGGACATCTCTGGTCTGGGATGCACTCTCTTTGATCTGAAAAGGAAGAACATAAAAACTTAGAATCTCTGAATAGGCTAATACACGGGAGGGCATCACTCAAAATCTCAAGGCACTACACAACAACCATCTTCCATTTCTTGATAAATCAGATGTGACTGATTTGCACAAACTTGCAGAAATGCATAAAACTGGCCTTCAGGTAAAACTGAATGGGCTCAAATCCTGGTTCCATCCTTCACAAACCCCGTCGATTTTGGTCACGTTAATTAAGCACTCTACACCTCAATTTCCTGAATTGTCAAATCAATGTAATGCTTACCTCATGGAGTTGCTGTAAGGATTAAATAAAAATAATCTATGTATTACACTTGGTAAAATAACTGGCACACTGATGTTCCCAAAAAATGTTAGAAAGTATTATTATCTACACAAAGTAGTTCTTGGCAACAGTATGTTTCAGTACAAAAAAATTTTAAATTAGGAGGGGATTAAGGTTCATTTTACTGAAAAGTAGTAAATAAAAGGTAGATTAGAAGGCCATTAATATATATTTTTAAATTACCTAATGGATAAAATGCCCTCATCGTGGTAAAACTAAGAATTTATTTAGAATTCAAAGAGGCTCACAGAAGGCAGAGAATGTTCATGAAAACACACCTCTGGGACAACGCTTTCATCCTTTCCGAGTCCCGTTCCTCTTTGCAAATCTCAACAAGAGGTTTATAGACCCTCTTCCCAGTAAAATGAAGAATACGTACCCTAAAGAAATTAATTCAATTTCAAAGCTACAAATTCCCTCAAATTTCAACCATGGCTTGCCTGAAACAGTAATTATGAAACTTGGTTTGCAGAAGAATCATGCAGGCTGCCTGTTATAATTTAGATTGTAGGGCTCCATCCCAGACCTAATGATTCAGAACCTTCGAGAAGGGTGAAGGGGTATATGGATACAGTTCTCATGTTTCACAAGCACACCTGTGATTCTGCAGCCCAGACTCTGAGAAACACTGCCCTCAGGTCCACAGAGCCCAGAGTAAGAGCTGCTGTTCTGGGAGGTAGGGCAGGGAAATCTTTACAGCTCAGACATATTTTGAAAACAAACCAGTTGTCTATACAGATACAAGATTTTTTTTTTTTTTAAGAGTATGGGTAACACACAATTCACTCCCACTTAACAGGAAAATTCTAACAAAAGCCAAAAAGTTGAATTAAAGCAAACACATACTTACTTTGCAGATATTAGTTTCATAATGACATTATTACATTTATACTCTAACCCTTTTGCTAACTTTATCTTTGCAAGAGCATTTGAAGTCCAAGAAAATCCACAAAGCATACGACTTTAACAGTTAACAGAAATTTAAAAAGTTTCCATTTATTCCCTAATACTAAATTTAAAAAGCAGAATACAAAATTGTTTTCCAGAAATATTCACAACCATGTAAAAACAAAAGATGCCTATGCTCAAAGAGTACAAAGAAATACAGGGAGGAAAATACAGGGACAGTCTGATGATTAGATGAAGTGGAAGGATCATGGAAATAATTTTTTCTCCTTCCAACATTAATTTAACTTACAACAGTATGTGTGAAGTGAACAAATTCCTTTTTTTTTTAATTTTTTTTTTTAATGTTTATTCGTTTTTGGAGAGAGAGAGAGACAGAGTATGAGTGGGGGAGGGGCAGAGAGAGAGGGAGACACAGAATCTGAAGCAGGCTCCAGGCTCCGAGCTGTCAGCACAGAGCCTGATGCCAGACTCAAGCTCACAGACTGTGACATCATGACCTGTGCCAAAGTCAGAAGTTTAACCAACTGAGCCACCCAGGCACCCCAAAGAATTCCTTAAATCATAAAGAAAAAGAGAGATTCTGGGCGCCTGGGTGGCTTGGTCGGTTGAGCGGCCAACTTCAGCTCAGGTCACGATCTCGCAGTCCGTGAGTTCAAGCCCTGCGTCGGGCTCTGTGCTGACGGCTAGGAGCCTGAAGCCTACTTCAGATTCTGTGTCTTCCTCTCTCTGGCCCTCCCCGGTTCATGCTATGTCTCTCTCTGTCTCAAAAATAAACATTAAAAAACACATTTTTTTTTAAAAAAGGAAAAAGAGAGATTCTAATTTAAGTTTGTTGATCACTGTGCAGTTACTAAGGAACTTCTATGAAATTAGCCCAAGCCAAGGTTGAAGAAAAAAAAAAAAGGGAGGGAGCCATATTCAAAATGTACTTGATTTGCTTCATGAGTCACTTGTGGGATCTTTAAGACTCAGGCCCTAACATACATAGCACCAGGGAAATAAATGTTGCTGAATAAAAATGAAGTTAATCATGTACATTTTTAAGACCTTTTTTAAGGAACTAGGGAAAGAATGCCTTATGATTTTGATGTATCACCTGAATGCTGTTAGAAATGCAGACTCTTGGGGCGCCTGGGTGGCTCAGTCAGTTAAGCGTCCGACTTCAGCTCAGGTCATGATCTCACAGTTTGAGTTCAAGCCCTCATCGGACTTGGTGCTAGTGGCTCAGAGCCTGGAGCCTGTTTCGGATTCTGTGTCTCCCTCTCTCTCTGCCCCTCCCCTGTTCATGCTCTGTCTCTCTCTGTCTCAAAAATAAATAAAAACATTAAAAAAAAAAAAAAGAAAGAAAGAAATGCAGACTCTTAGGCCCCACCAAGAACCACAGAATCAGAACCTACGTTTTAAACAAGATCCCTAGGTGAATCATGACAGACCTTACAGATTCCAAAATAAATGAAGATAACATGTCAAAACCCTGTAGTACAGTTCACACTCCCAGCACCAAGAGGAAATTCTGCAGTTGAGAAGTATACCAATGAGGTCCTGTCTCACTCTTTAACGGATACTGCACACACAGGAAGTGCATTGGTTAGGTAAAGTCAATTTCCTCTTTAGAAAGAATTCAAAAGCTCCTTCAACTGTTTCAGAGGCCAAATATGTTTTGTTTTTATTTCAGAACCTCAGAGGGGGAGAAAAAAAAAAAGGAAGTATGTGAACATAAAGCAGTGAGAGGGCCAGGGAGGGGAGACTCCACTTCCAAATCTACTTCCTAAGCTTCCATTGTAAGTGTGGTCCCTTTTGTTCACAGAATCCCAATCATTGCCGTTTCAGACCTGATACTACCTTCGCATCATTTTCTTCTCCACAAAATGGTTCCCCCCCCTTTTTTTTTTCGAAAGAGAGAGACAGAGAGAGAGCGAGGGCCCAAGTGGGGGAGAGGGGCAGAGAAGGGGAGCGAGAATTCCAAGCAGGCTCCATGCTCAGCGCAGAGCCCAATGGGGGGGCTCAACCCCACAACCCTGGGATCAGGACCTGCACAAAATCAAGAGTCAGATGCTCAATGGACTGAGTCACGCAGCACCCCTGAAACAGTTCATAATTTAAGCCACAGTCACCTTTTATCCAATCATATAACTAATCAAGTTCATTTGCTTGGCTTTATGAAACTAAACAACACAGACTTGACTGCTGAGTGGTTTCTTATTTGACGTGTTACCATGGTCCAACGTGTTCACCGTTAGCTCATTAACTTCACAATGACTCTAACAGGTGGGTCTCCATGGTTTACACTGAAGAGGGTGAATCTTGAAGAAATCAAATAACTTTCCCAAGGCTTCATGGTGCCAGAAACAGTCTGACTCCAAGGACCATGGTCTTTCCACTTTTCCCATTTTCAGGAGTTCCCAGGTAAACCTATAAATTATGTACTGACTGAAAACACTTCCTGCTATAACATGTATTTATCCTTTTTTTCTTTTTAATGTCTATTTATTTCTGACAGAGACAGAGACAGAGTGCAAGCGGGGGAGGGGCAGAGAGAGACAGAGAGAGAGGGAGAGAGAGAGACACATACAGAATCTGAAAACGCTCCAGGCTCCAAGCTGTCAGCACAGAGCCTCAAGCTCACCAACTGCAAGATCATGACCTGAGCCAAAGTCGGATGCTTAACCAACTGAGCCACCCAGGCGCCCCTGTATTTCTTATCCTTGCATAAAGAATCGTGTGGTTGGGGGCCCTGGGTGGCTCAGTTGGTTGAGCATCAGACTCTTTTTTTTTTTTTTATGTGTATTTATTTTTTAGAGAGACAGACACGGAGTATGAGCGGGGGTGGGGGGAGAGAGAGGGAGACTCAGAATCTGAAACAGGCTCCAGGCTCTGAGCCACCAGCACCAAGCCCAATGAGGGCTTGAACTCACAAACTGTGAAATCATGATCTGAGCTGAAGTCAGACCCTTAACCGACTGAGCCACCCAGGTGCCCTGAGCATCAGACTCATGATTTCAGCTTGTGTCACAATCCCAGGGTTGTGAGATCCAGCCCCACATGGGGCTCCACACTCAGCATGGAGCCTGCTTGAGATTCCCAACGCCCCTCACTCCATCCAGCTCCTCTCTTCAGCTCTCATGTTCTCTTTCTAAAATTAAAAAAAAAAAAAAAAAAAAAAAAGAATCATGGTAGACTACCAAACAGCCCCCAAATTCTACCTAGCCATTCTAGGGCAAAACAACTGTGATAGTATCAAAGTACATTTAAATAGAATACAGGGGCGCCTGGGTGGCTCAGTCGGTTAAGCGTCCGACTTCGGCTCAGGTCATGATCTCGCGGTCCATGAGTTCGAGCCCTGCGTCGGGCTCTGGGCTGATGGCTCAGAGCCTGGAGCCTGCTTTGGATTCTGTGTCTCCCTCTCTCTCTGCCCCTCCCCCTTTCATGCTCTGTCTCTCTCTGTCTCAAAAATAAATAAAATGTTTAAAAAAATTAAAAAAAAAAAAAAAGAATACAAATGATAAGCAACTCAAGGTCTCAAAAAGGAAGTTGTCATATACACTGTTTATGCTGATTAATAATATTCCAAACCAATTTTCCATCAAACCTCTACTGTAACAGACCATTAAAGTTTACTTACAAAGTTTCTACTGCAGTTTAATCTAATCCTTTAATCTAATCCTTAAACTGGGGGGGCGGGGGGGGGATGGCGCCTGGGTGGCTCAGTCAGTTAAGCGTCTGACTTCAGCTCAGGTCATGATCTCACGGTTCTTGAGTTCGGGCCCCACGTCGGGCTCTGTGCTGATGGCTCAGAGCCTGGAGCCTGCTTCAGATTCTGTGTCTCCCTCTCTCTCTATCCCTCCCCGACTAGTGTCCTGTCTCTCTCTGTCTCTCAAAAATAAATAAATGTAAAAAAAAAAAAAAATTTTTTTTAATAAAAATTAAAAAAAAATTTTTTTTAACTAGGTTTCATACCCAGCACAGAGCCCAACCAGGGCTTGAACTCACAACCCTGAGATCAAGACATGAGCTAAGATCAAGTTGAATGCTTAATTGAGTGTCCCCTAAGCAACTGTGATTTTTTTTTCAAGTTTATTTATTTTTGAGAGAGAGAGAGAGAGAGAGAGAGAGAATGCAAGCAGGGGAGGGGCAGAGAGAGAGAGAGAGAGAGGAAGAGACAGAGAATGCCAAGCAGGCTCTGCACTGTCAGCCCAGAGCCTAACTCAGGGCTTGAACTCACAAACCGTGAGATCATGACCTAAGCCAAAACCAAGAGCAGGACACTCAACCAACTGAGCCACCCAGACTCCACCAAGCAACTGTATTTTTAATGTTTTAACATGAGGATGAGTTCACAAAATGCCAAAAAGTCATCAAGTTTATGTATCAATACTAAGGCTTGCAAAAGCCTAGTAAATGCATACTTCATAGCCCTCCAAGATAACAGAGACTGATATATTTTCCTCATGAGTTTAGATACTAAAAAGGTTATAAAACCTATGTAGAATGCGACTTAAAACATCTGTGGTCTTCAGTGGCAATATACAGTTGCTACATCAATATAATGTAAAACAATACGATATAATAAATATAATAGCATATTTCAGAAAATTAAGAAACTGAAATCTCCTCCATCTCCTCTAAAACAATTTTGACTTTATAGAAGAAAATAATTTTTATCCTCCAAGTTTAGTTTCCCAATTAACAAACAAGCAACTAACTCTTTTGTTATTTTTTTAAAAGGTTTTATTTTTTTTTTAATTTTTTTTCAACGTTTATTTATTTTTTTTGGGACAGAGAGAGACAGAGCATGAACGGGGGAGGGGCAGAGAGAGAGGGAGACACAGAATCAGAAACAGGCTCCAGGCTCTGAGCCATCAGCCCAGAGCCTGACGCGGGGCTCGAACTCACGGACCGCGAGATCGTGACCTGGCTGAAGTCGGACGCTTAACCGACTGCGCCACCCAGGCATCCCTCAAAGGTTTTATTTTTAAGTAATTTCTACACCCAACATGGGGCTTGAACTCACAATCCTCAGACTGAGGAAACATGTTCCACTGACTAGGCCAACCAGGCACCCCAAAATTATTTTAAAATTAGAGACAGGCTTTGAACACTTAGCTGAAGAACATAACGATCAAAAATAAGATATAAAATAGTCCACTGAAATTGGAAAAGCTAACCACAATGTTTCTTCTCAATTCATGTGAAATGTACTGCATCAGCCACTTGTCTTTGCACCGACACCAAGATATCAGTCACTGAAAATAATAACGATGATGGCAATAATAATACAGCAACAACAGCGATCATCTGCTGAACACCTACTGTGTGCCAGGTACTTACAGCCATGGTCTCATTTAAATGCTACCACAACCCTGTGAAGAAAGCATCTGTAGATGAGTATCATAGTGGAGTCAGAGAGATAAACATGTCCACATCACAAAGCGAGTAAAGTGACAGAGAATTTGAATTGCATGACTCACTTACGGACTCGTAAGTGCCACTACATTTCCTCCTTGCCTCTCTTAGAGTCAGGCGCTTTCTTTTTTTTTAATATCTATTTGAGAACATTCAGAAACATTTATTAGTGGTCCCCAGGGAACCAAGAACCACACGTCCTGATACTCTATCTTTGTTCAGTCCCCGAGAGTACGGGCTGGGCTGTGACATGCACTTGCAGGCATAAGTGCACAGTGGAACTAAAGCTGTGTCAGTTTCAGGTCTCAGCCTTTAGAAGCTCTGGCAACTGCTGCTTCTGCACTTTTGAGGGTCTTGAGCCACTCCTTTGTAAAGAGTGGAAAGAGGAGAGAAGCGGGAAGGGAGGGAGGAGAGAGGGAGACTAGCATCCAGCCCAGCCATGACAGCATTCCAACTGAGTCCCACTGCCACTAAGGCTCCTAACAGGTAAGTGAACGTTCTTTCTTGAACTTTCCAGTCTGAGCTACCATCTGACTGCAATTACACGAATGTCGCCAGCAAAACTGGAAGAAGTGCCCAACCCAGTCCCAGTCAACCCCCAGAACAGTAAGCAAATAAGATTGTTTTTTAAGCCGTTACACTTAGGCATAGTTTATTATGTAACAACAAATAACCAAACTGTATGATAAAACAAATTTAATTCTTGATTATCTGCATTAATGAATCAAGACCATGAATAATCTAAAAAGAATGTCTGCAAAATTACACCCACATCATTCATAAAGGCACTTATTCAGCATTTATTGAAGTCTAATATGTGCCAGGAGCTGGGGTTATAAAGATGAATAAAGCATGGGCCTGACCTCAAAAAAACTGTCATTCTGGTAAAAGAGATAGTTGCATGCACACGTAACTATAATAAAATGTATTAAGTTCTTACGTAAGTGGGATGGCCACAAACTGCCATCTACACTCAAAAACAGCATTCTGCTGGGAAACACAATAGGAGACATTTGAAGAAGCAGGGAATGTCTCCTTGAATAACAATGATATTCAGTGGTATTATTCTTATGGCTAATATTTATGAAGTGCTTTTTTTTTTTTTCAACGTTTATTTATTTTTGGGATAGAGAGAGACAGAGCATGAACGGGGGAGGGGCAGACAGAGAGGGAGACACAGAATCGGAAACAGGCTCCAGGCTCTGAGCCATCAGCCCAGAGCCTGACGCGGGGCTCGAACTCACGGACCGCGAGATTGTGACCTGGCTGAAGTCGGACGCTTAACCGACTGCGCCACCCAGGCGCCGCTATGAAGTGCTTTATATGTCCCAGGCATTGTGCTAAGCATTTTAAATACATTGCTCATTTGAATTCCCACATTGGCCAAGCAAAGTAGGTATATCTTTATCCTCATCATACAGATAAGAAAAGTGAGGATCAGAAAAGATAAGCTTCTCGGGGCACCTGGGTGGCTCAGTCTAGTGTCCAACTCTGGCTCAGGTCATGACCTTGTGGTTCGTGGGTTCAAGCCCTGCATCAGGCTCTGTGTTGACAGCTCAGAGCCAGAGCCTGCTTCGGATTCTGTCTCTCTTGGAAAGAAAAAAAAAAAAAAAGAATAAATATTAAATATATTTATATTAAAAAAAAAGTTTCTCAAGGTCTCATGGCTAATAGGAGCAAATACTAGCAAAGTAAAATAACTGCAAATATAAGTGACCCCTTGATAACCCTCAATAAAAGCCTGTCCTACATTTGGTTGACTTTTTAGATCATAAATTAGCCAGATTAACCAGATTTATAGCAATAAGTAGTTTTTCTCTATCAAAATTATACATACACTACATTTACACCGAAAACAACATCTACACAGAGAAAACCTGGGCACCTCTGTGACGTTCACACACTCTGTAATTAACATCACTGATTTTAACATTGTTGATTCAGAAGGCATGCTTTATTTTATTTTTTTAATTTTATTTTAGAGAGAGAGCGAGCAGGGTAGCAGGAGAGAAAGGATCTTAAGTAGGCTCCATGCTTAGTGCAGGGCCTGACCTGGGGCTTGATCCCATGAACCATAAGATTATGACCTAGGCCGAAATCAAGAGCCGGATGCTTAAACAACTAAGCCACCCAGGTGCCTTCAGAGTGCCATGTTTAAAAACAATTTGTTGGGGCACCTCGGTGGCTCAGTTGGTTAAGCATCCAACTTCGGCTCAGGTCATGATCTCGTGGTCCGTGAGTTCGAGCCCCGCGTCAGGCTCTGTGCTAACAGCTCAGAGCCTGGAGCCTGCTTCAGATTCTGTTTCCCTCTCTCTCTCTCTGCCCCTCCCCCACTCACACTCTGTCTCTCTCTGCCTCTCAAAAATAAAGAAACGTAATAAAAAAATTTTTTTTAAATGTGTGAAAAGAATTGAGAAAATATGTTTGAAAGCCAATGTAAACACGTGGTCTTTTGCACACAAATATGCGTGCAGCTTTTTTCTTCCCCCTTGGCTGCTGGTTAGTTTTGCTTCTAGAGCGTCACTTCCAGTATTCTGGCATACCTACGTCAATACAGCTTTAGCCTACCAACAAATGCTCCCTAAGTTGCCAAATGTTCCATATAAAACTAACCAAAAGGAAAAAAAAATGAATATGAAGTTGTATATACAGTAGTCTCTCAGTTTTGCAAAATAATATGCCTAGAAGGATACACCAAAATGTTAACAGTGGTTGCCTGTAAGTAGTAGAATTATAGGTTATTTTAAAATTAGTTCATCTGTTCTTGGTTTTCCCCAGCTCTAGATTTAACCTTTTCTTAGGACACTATGATCACTACTACTGTAGTAACATCATTTTCAGTCAGAGTTTTGGACTGTTTTGAAAATGGGTAACAGAAGGGGAAGTGGGAGATAAAAGAAGCAATGACAGCTTTCTTTTCTTTGCTAAGCTACTAAAGACTTCCTGCCCTGCTTTTCTGAAATGACTTTTTCCTCCCCACTGAGTTCTAGATCTGTCCCAGTCTTTAGTATGCTATGCGTTTTCAAACCCTGTGGAAATAATGATCTATAGAGGACATGGTATTATGCATTAAGAATATCAAGACTGCTAGTTAAATCAAAAAATTATCTGAACTGACAGCTCAGAGCCTGGAGCCTGCTTCAGATTCTGTCTCCGTCTCTCTCTGCCCCTCCCTGGCTTGTGCCCTCTCTATCTCTCAAAAATAAAGAAACTTTAAAATTTAAAAAAAAAAAAATTAACAAACCTATGCCATCTCAATGTTTGTTTTGTTTTGTTTTGTTTTGTTTTGTTTTGTTTTTTTAAAGTAGGCTCTACAACCAATGCAGGGCTCAAACTCAGAAACCCAAGATCAAGTTCACATGCCCTACCAGCTAAGCCAGCCAGGCTCCCCTCAAACAATGTTTTAACCTTGAGGATAAAGGACAAAATTTTTAACAACACACCTATGGGTTTAAACTAGGGAAATCAGTAGAGGGCTCGGGGTGCCTGGTTGGTTCAGTTGGTTCAGTGTCTGAGTCTTGATTTCAGTTCAGGTCATGATCCCACAGTCTTGGAATGGAGCCCTGAGAGGGGAGTATGCCTCAATTTTTAATGTGCACGCATATCATACCTGACAATCTTGTGCAAGTACAGATTATGATTCAGTAGGTCTGGGCAGGGCCTGATTGCTATATTCTTCATAAGCTCTCAGGTCACGAACCACATCTGTGGTAGCGAGGATCAAAAGGACACCACTGTGGGGCGCCTGGGTGGCTCAGTTGGTTGAGTCTCTGACTTTGGCTCAGGCTGTTATCTCACATTTTGTGAGTTCGAGCCCTGCATCAGGCTTGCTGCTGTCAGCGTGGAGACTACTTAGGATACTCCGTTCCCCTCTCTCTGATCTCACCCACTCACGCTCTTTGTCTTTCTCAAAAATAAACAAACATTAAAAAAACAAAGGACACCACTGTCCAGAGCTATGCAGGGTCCTCACCAGAGTATCTTAATTAGGTAACAAGATCTGGCCCTCTATTCTCAAAGAACAGAGACTTGCTTTCATCAATGCCCCAAGAGACACTGACTCATACCAAAAGGCACATGAAGGGGATGCCTGGCTGGCTCAGTCAGTAGAACAGAGCGCAACTAACTCCTGATCTCAGGGTCTTGTGTTCAACCCCGAGGTCATAGATTACTTAAATAAACAAATCAATCTTAAAAAAAAAAAAAAAAAAAAAGGTATATGAAGGCCAACATGTTCACTTTCTAGCATGCATTATAACTGTACACAGGCTAGAAAATTGGTATTTCTCACTGTAGGCACCTCCCGTACCTCAAACTAATCCATCCCCCTTTATCACATACAAAGATGGAGTTTCTGGACCTGCAAAGCTTAAGGACCAGGCCCCAGACAGTGGCAATGTCATCAAGGCAGTGTCACTCTGTGAGGCACATCTGACTGGCCAGATGACATCACTACGTGACATCTTGATCAGCTATCTCTACTTACAACAAGCAGGAAAACCAACCCTGTGAAATAAACAAGTGAGGAAAAACACAATGGAAGTGAAATCTGAAAACGAATACACAAGGATTTAGGTGTTTCCTATTTGTTTTGTTTTTAGGGGTAACAGTCCCAAGACCCACCAACAAAGGGAAGAGTAAATCCATGAGAGCACTAGTCTGTTTCCCTAGTCACAGTATTTCTAAGACCTAGAAGTATCTCTGAGCCACAGCAGGCACCTAATAAATATTTACTGATGAATGAACAAATGAGTATTTAAGGAGAGTGGGAGTTAATTTCTCTGGTATTTACATCTTAGTACCAAGGATTCCAGGGAACTATAGAGAATTATTCTTAATGATTTCAACATCAGTTAGGCCAGGCTGGCTGTAAACATCATCTGATTTCCTGAAGACAACGAACATACCTCTCTAGTCTTTAACTTATTTAAACAGCAAGAGTTACAGAGTACCCATGCATTCCTACACAGAACTTCCTTTTCTGTAAAGACAGAGGGTAGGGCCTAAACTAACCACAAGAGGAGAAACTGCTACATGCTGGCAGTTGTTTCTAACAGAATAACAAAATATTTTTACTCTTCTTCCTTCTAGATTTTCATAGACATGATTTCTTAACATGAGACAAACTTCGTAAGACATTTTTTTTTATGTTTTAATTTATTTTTGAGAGAGAGAGAGAGAGAGAGCATGAGCAGGGGAGGGGCAGAGAGAAAGAGGGTCAGAGGATACAACAGGACTCTCCACTGATAATAACAGCAAGGCTGACATGGGGCTCGAACTCACAAACTGTGAGATCATGACCTGAGCCGCAAGTCAGATGCTCAACCGACTGAGCCACCCAGGCACCCCTTCGTGAGAGATTTTTAAAGGGTAAGAAACAAAAGAAAAAATAAAAAGTGCTCAAAAGTGTGTTAAGCAAAGGGTTACCATACAGCCCAGCAATTCCTAAGTATATACTGAAAGAACTGACCATGCATCCACATAAAAACCTGTACATGAATGTTCACAGCAACAGTATTCATAATAGCCAAAAAGTGAAAGCAATCCAAGTATCTATCAATTGATGAATGTATAACTAAAATGTGGTATATCCACGCAACAAATGTTATTCGGCCATAAAAAGGATTGAAGTATCGATAACGTGCTACCACAAGGATGAACCTTGAAAACACTGTGCTAAGTCAAAGAAGCCAGTCACAAAGGGCCACATACTGTATGATTCCATCCACACGAAATGTTCTGAAGAGGCAAATCCAAATAGAGAAAGTAGTTTACTGGCTGTCAGGGACAGAGGGAGTGATACCTCACAGGGAGGAGATTTCTTTTTGGGGTGATGAAAATGTTCTGGAATTAGTGGTGATGGCTGCACAACTTTGCAAATATACTAAAAAATGCTGAATTGTACATTTTAAGGCATGAATTTTATGGTATGTAAATTATATATCAATAAAAAAATCATACACCAAAAGGAAACAAAACCAATGAATAAAAAAATATACACAAAGGGGAGGATCTCTCCTCTGTGCTCATCCTTCCCCCACACAAAATCTTTGACTAAAAAGCCAAATATTATGTAGTTATTCTGAAAATGACTGGGACCCTAAAAATACCCTAGCCACTAAACAAAAGCAGCTGCTTATTTTGATAACATTTTTGTAACACAGACTTTCCTTAAAATGCAAGTTGACAGAGGGCTTATTCTACAAACCCAAACATATACAGTCCACTAGAATTAGCTTTGAGGGGAGACGCCTTGTAGCTGGGACTGGCACAAAACACATTCCAGTTCACAAGAGAGAAAACTACGCTATTAGTCTAGTCAGAAGGCAGCATCATCAGGAACCTGTGATGGATGTTCTCTTGGTGTTTTCTGTCTCAAGTCTGACACAATGGGCCTCAAAAAACAAAACAAAAACCCATACTGAACTACACCAAATTGCAGGAAAGTATGTCCTGTATTTAAATGATTGGATATAAGAATTAAAAGAATATAGGCCTGGAAACTGAATTCTAACCCAATCAGAATGGGATCATACTAAATTTGTTAAGTGAATTCAATATTACACAAGAAATTAGTAAGTACTACTCCCAGGTGCTAAACTCATTCTTTTAGGGTCAACACTACTGTTTCTTAGTTGCAGATGAGTTAAACAAAAGTCCTGCTCATATATAAGATATCTTAACTGGCTTAAACATTAGTCAAATAATAAGAGAGATACTTTAATCTCTTTCAAAACAATGAACCTCTATTTCAAAATAGCAGAAGGAATAAGGCAGATGTTTTCAAGTGGAAATCAAGATGAACGCATTGGAAGGCCATGAAAAGCATGCACCAGACTGGTGAAACCATATCTAAATTTTGCTCCCAGTTTTACTACTAGGCTACAAATAATGCCTGGCCTACAGGAGCTCTATAAGGCTTGTTTGGGTTTTTTTGTTGTTGTTGTTTTTTAAAGTTTTTTGAGAGAGAGAGAGAGAGAGAACAAGAAGGGGAGGGGCAGAGAGAAGGAGAGACAGAACCCCAAACAGAATCCCACCACGGGGCTCGAACCCACAGGAACCCCTGAGATCATAGCCTGAGCCAAGATCAAGAGTTGGATGCTTAACCGACTGAGCCACCCAGGAGCCCCTACAAGGTTTTAAAAATATGTAAAACCTAGAGTATGTTGAATATCCTTAATGAGGAAAATATCCAAAGGCACTGTTATCATAGCACTTTTTACCAGTTGTACATTTTCAGATTCTGTGCAGCATGGGAGTTACTAGGATAACAATATAGATTAATGTCAAGTGTGATGTAGAAAAATCCCATTCACCCAAATGATTCCACTCAGATGGAACCCATTCACTCACACAGCATTTACTAAGCACCTGTGTGACTAGTAGCTTGAGGATTATCTGTCCTAGTAACACATTGGCAGTGGGTTGTATCTTCTATGTTCCAGGGTGTTCCTTTATCTTTGATAACCATGTCCCCATTGAACAGATAAAACTGTCACTTGAAAGTATATTTAGCTTCTCCTTTCAGCACTCCTTTCTTTAAATCTGTTTTTCCATTTCCCTACACTTTTGTATTCTTTCCTTCAAGTATTCTGATCTCCTTTTGCCCTTCCAACATAGCTCCGCCTTAAATTCTAAACCATATAGAATAGCGTTCTGCTAAAGGCTTTTTTTTTTTTTTTTAATGCATCCAAGGTTATATGAGACATTAAGTACTACTAATCCCATTCATTTGGTGTTAACTCAATTGCTTCTCAATCACCCTCTGTCTCTGTGTCTTCAATCCTCCCCTTCCAATATCCTCGCCAGGCTCTCTAAAATCAGTCTCCATCCCCATGGCAGGTTTTCCCAAAGAATCCCCACCTCCCACAGCGCTCCACGGTCCTCACTGCCCTCTCCTCTGTGACGCCCTCGGGTTTTGCTCTGCTCTCTCTCTCTCTCCCCAATCTCGGACCCCACCCCTATCCCCATCACCAGCCCCACAGGGTTTAGGGAACGCTCCTCACACTCTTCCGCGATCCCCCTAAGTTGTCTCTTCCCCTTAAGACTCCCCACTACCGCACCCCACCCCCCCGCCAGCACCCACCTCCCTCGTTCCCAGACCCTGCTGGGCCTCCCGCACCTTCAGAGCGCCCTCCCTTCTCCCTTCAGAGTTTTCGGACACTCGCGCCCCTCCGTCCCTCCTGGCCTCCACCCACCCGCCGGGCACCCCGAGCCCTCCCCGGGGCCCTCGGCGCCCCTACGGGCGCGGCCCTCCGACCTGCCTCTGCGCCTCCCGCAGCCCCTGCAGCCTCTGGCCCAGCTCCCGCCGGTAGCTCTGCGCCGCCTCCACGTTCTCGCGGGCCTCCTGCAGCAGCTGCTCCGGCTCCAGCTCCATCGCCCCCTCGTCCGGCCGCGCGGCCGGCGGCTGCGGGCGCGGTTTCCCCACTGAACCGGGAGCCGGCGAGCGGCCCCGCGCGACCACGCGCAGGCGGAAGCACCGCCCCGCCCCGCCCCACGGCCGCCTTGATTGACAGCCACGCCGGCGCCCGGCGCGACCCGCCTCCGGGTCCCAGCGCCGCCTCCAGTCCCCCCGCGCAATGACCGCGTGCACGCGCAGCCTCTGGCTGTGGTGCTTCCTCCAGACACGCGTGGGGTCAGGGAAGGATTAGTAAGGACACTTTGCGGGGTGCTTCCCACATCTTATCTCATTCTGGCCTCCCTGCCAGCCCCCCTTTGTGTCTCCATTTCACGGAGGAAGAGACGGGCTGAGAGGGAAATCAACTTTCTCGAGATTTCAGCCCAGATGGCTCTTAAATCGTCCTTGTCCTACCTCCTAAGCAAAGGAGCGTCCCTGCAGCGGCTTACTATGAACCAGGCACCACGCTCAGAGGGTCAGACGAGAGCCCCACCGTCCAGAAGCTCGCAGACTAATGAGAGAGCCAAGGCGATGAGCAGCGGCCAAGATGGGTGTAAGCAAGCCTTTTCAGTAAGGGGCAAGTAGTAAAAATTGGGAGCTTGGCGGGCCACCGTGTCTCTTGCAACATCGTGAGTAAATGGGCGTGATCGTGTGCACATTAAACCTTATGGATACAGATTTGAACCTCACATAATTTTCACGTGTCACAAAGTATTCTTTGCATCATTTCTCAGCTATTTAAAAATAAAAATCATTCTTCGCCAAGGGGCCCTACAAAAATAGGCGGTGGGTCAGATTTGGCCGTGGGCCGTAGTTTCCTGACCCCTGGCCATGGATGTTAGAGCTGAAAGTTGCCTCGGCCAGGAAAGAGAACAGACAGAACGGGTTTTGCTGAAGGTTACACAACGAGACTGTGATAAAGGCTAGATCGCAATTTTTCTGACCAGAATAAAGCTTTCTACCACCGTGTTTTGTGCTAGGTTAATGACACTTGGAACTAGAGAAATTTAGACAAGGGGAGCCCTTCTGGAGAAAATGGGAAATTAGCTTTATCTTGAAGGTGAGGAAGTTGGGCACTTAGTAAATACTCAACAAATATCTGTGGAATGAATCAAGGTATGAACTAAGCAAAAGGGGTGTGGAAAGGCATCCTAGGTAGGACAAAATTAAGTAAGGAAAGGTATATAGGTCTTGGAGACAGGAATGTAAGCGAATTGTTTAAGAAAAAAGAACAGACCACTTTGGAGAGGTAGGGCTGAATAATATATTGCGAGATGAGGTTGAGAAGAATAAAGGCCATGGAATTCCTGTTAAAAAGTTTAGACTGTAGGGGCTGTTGGGTGGTCGGTTAAGCGTCTTTGGTCATGATCTCAACGTTGGTGAGTTCCAGACCCACATCCCCTCTCAGCTGTCAGTGAGGAGCCTGCTTTCCGTCCTCTGTCCCCTTCTCTCTCCCCCTGCTCACTCTCTCTCTCTCTCTCTCTCTCTCAAAAATAAATAATTAAAAAACATTTTGACTTTAATGAGTAGACATTAAAGATTTTTGCATTTACATTTGCAAAAAAAAAAAATGTTTTAGGATGGTAAATGACAGACCTGGCATTTGGGTGTGTCTTAAGATGAAGAAGGGGGTGCCAATTGTAAATTCTCAGTAAATATTTGTTCAGTGAAATGAAAATACATAAGATAGATGGATGGAGTGGTAAATAAGAAAAGACCATAGGCACTAGTCCAGCTATGATGTGATAGAAGCTTGAATTAGGATGTTGGCCTTTATAGAGGTTTGAAAGTAAAGCAGAGGAAAAGATAGTCAAATGGTTCGAGGGAATAGGAGGGTGTAGGCATAGACTGGGTCAGTAAAAAACAGGATTTACTAAATGTTCTTGAACACAGTGTGTTCTGTGTGCTCTCTAAAGCTAATTGAACAGAATTGGATCCTACCCCAGAAGGCTTACTGTGTGAAATTAAAAAAAAAAAAAAGAAAAAAGAAAGAAAGAAAATGTCTAAAGGCCAAGACTCTAATCTTGGTCACGTTCAACTTTTTTCCTTGATCTATACCACCTGATGGGAGGCAGGAAATATGTATTTAATATAGCCACATTATACAAAAAAATAATACGGACTAAGGAAAATCTTGTGAAACCACTCCTCCCAGGCTTAAAATTTTTGGTTGTTTTGTTTTTAGCTTTAGAGCAAAGTAAATACTCTAGTCAATGACAGGAAGATTGATCTAGAGGTGGGAATGATAGAAGCCAGCAGGCCATAGTTTTTATCTCTTTCACATCACACTGGTCTAGAATTGACTTTTCAAGGTTATCCAGAGGTAAGCAGATTCAGGGTCACAGACTCCCCATGCTAATAAGACTTAGAAGAAACAAATAAAGCAACTTGTTAAGTTATTTATTTACATAAGGATATAATTGCTCTGAAGATTACAACAGCTAGAAAATCAAGCTATAACCAGAGAGTTATTTGGTAAACATGGATTCAGTCCAGAATACTTTGATTATCTGGTCAGCCAAGATTTCCTCTCTCCTCACTCCAGCCTTTTCTCAGAAAGCTTCTAACTGTATTGGGAATGTACTGACTTTTTTTTTTTTTTTTTTAACTCTGACTCCCCTTTCTACACACTTAAAACTATTAATTCATTGTTTAAAATCAACTGGCTACAACTAAGTAAACCTTAGTGTCTAGTTTTTTGTTTTTTAATGAATTTATTTATTTTAAGAAAGAGAGAGCATGCATGTTTGAGTGGAGGAGGGTCAGAGAGAGGAGGAGAGAGAGAATCGAAAGTATGCTCCATGCGGAGCCCGGCTCAGGGCACAAATGCACAAAACCCACAAACTCTGAGATAATCACCTGAACTGAGATCAAGAGTTGGACACTTAACTGACAGAGCCACCCAGGTGCCCCAATACCTGTTTTTTTAATAGGGACTCATACAAATAAACACTATTGTCCAATCAAAAATAATTCAGAGACAATTCTAATTTTGACTGTAACTCTTAACATTTTAATTAGTGCCATCTAGTTTTAATTTTGAGGACTCACATTTACAGAATCTCAGAAGTCAACAGAAAAGTTGCAAATACAGTTCAAAAATTTTTTTTTCCTCAGTAAACCATTTGAGAATAAGTCGACAGATTCTTTCAGTACATTCTTCTATGAACCCACCCACAATGCACCCTCAAAAACAGGAATTTAACATTGATACCGTCTATTTTTCAGATCTCATTCAAGTTTAATCCATTGCCACAATGATGCCCCTTATAACAAGTGGATCCAATCCGGAATCATGGGTTGCATTGAATTGTCATAGGTCATGACAGTCTCCAATTCATATTAAGCCACAGAAATTTAAAAAAAATTTTTTTTTGTTTATTTATTTTTGAGAGACAGAGAGGGATAGAGGGCGAGCAGAGAGAGAGGGAGACACAGAATCTGACGCAGGTTCCAGGCTCTGAGCTGTCAGTACGGAGCCCAACCAACATGGGGCTCAAACTCATGGAGCGCGAGATCATGATCTGAGCCGAAGTCGGACACTTAACCAACCGAGCCACCCAGGCGCCCCAAGTCACAGCCATTCTTAATATTCTCTTCTCCACTCCCGTTTTGTTTTAATTCCCCATTAGTGCTCTGGAGTTTCTTCCCCAATCTCTTGCAAATCTCCTACTCCCTACTCAATGCAAATCTCCTGATACCCAGCTCCCTCCTTCCCACCTACCTCTTCGGTCATTTGTCTCAATTCTGTGCCACAGAATCTTGGAAGCCAGGCTGAAAACAAGCTGCAGGTGAGAAACTGAGGGCAAAATTCTCTTTGTTGATAAACTGGGATGTAAGAGCCAGGGCTGGGAGTGTATACATGTTAATACATTTTGGTTTTGTCAGTCTTTCCTGGGTTACCTCAATGGCCTCTTGATTTATTCAGAATGTTTCTAAATATCTTTAGTATCTATTTACATGTTTTACAAAGATCAGTTAGTTACACATTCAGTCTCCCAAGTTTTCCTTTCTATGCCTTCTTGCATCTTGCATTCTTTATGATACTTTCAGTTACAAGTTACAGCAGACTCAAACTGCCTTTAACAATAAATGGGATCCATTCCCTAACGTGGTGTAACTCAAAAGGCTTTAGCATTAGTCTGATTCAAAGATCAAACTTCCCAACTCTTTTTCTGCCATTGGTAAGGTACCATTACCTTATTTTAATCTTACCCACCTTCTGGAAGGAGGGAAAGGACCCCTTTCTGTGCTATATCAGTAGTCCAAATTTGCTTATCTCCCAGAAGCACCCAGAAGATCTCTTGGAATGTAACAATCCTACGTTGGCCTACACTTGGTCACATGCCCACCTTTGAAATTTTTCTTTAACGTTTATTCATTTTTGAGAGACAAAACGTGAGCGGGGGAGGGGCAGAGAGAGAGGGAGACACAGAACCCGATGCAGGGCTCGAGCTCCTGAACCGTGAGATCATGACCTGAGCGGAAGTCAGACAGCCAACTGAGCCACCCAGGCACCCCAACACATGCCCACCTTTGAAATGGTAACTGGCCAGGAGGTGGAATTACGCAGATTAGTTTCAAAGGATCCAGAACCAAGGATGGAATTGACCAAGTGGGACAAGTGTATACCTCAGAATAACAACAGTAATGGTTATCAAGGGAAGGAGATATAATACTGGGGAGAAAATGACATCTTTCACGGTCTTTCCATGTACTGACTACAATGTAACATTGCAAAAAAGCACAGAAGCTAAGAAGTTAAGAGACTTGGCTAAACACTTTGTAAATATCTCTGAACTAGTTTTTTTTTTTAATAACTTTTTTTTTTTAAGTAAACTGTGCCCCCAAAGTGGGGCTCGAACTCACAACTCTGTAGGGGCACCTGGGTGACCCCATCAGTTAAGCATTCAACTCTTGGTTTTGGCTCAGGGCATGATCTCCCGGTTTGTGGGCTTGAGCCCCACATTGGGCTCTGCACACAGGATGCAGAGCCTGCTTGGGATTCTCCCTCTCCCTCCCTGTCTCTCTGCCCCTTCTGCACTCTCTTTCTTTCTCCCTCTCTCAAAATAAATAAATGAACTTAAAAAAATAATAATAAAAGGAGAGTCACATGGCTCTGACTGAGCCAGCCAGGCACCCCGTAAACCATAAGGGATTCTTAACAATAGAGAACAAACTGAAGGTTGGTGAGGGGAGGTGGGTGGGGGATGAGCTAGACAGGTGATCGGTATTAAGGAGCACACTTGTGATGAGCACTGGGTGTTGTATGTAAGTGACAAATCACTGAATTCTACTCCTGAAACCAATATTGCACTGTATGTTAACTGACTAGAAGTTAAATAAAAATTTAAAATAAAAACTATATTGGAGGGTAGTGTTACATGAGAATTAAATCTTTAACCAGAAAAAAAGGACATTAATCAATACTGTTTAAAATTGTTAAATCAAGGGGCGCCTGGGTGGCTCAGTCGCTTGGACGTCCGACTTCAGCTCAGGTCACTATCTCACCGTTTGTGAGTTCAAGCCCCATGTCAGGCTCTGTGCTGCTAGCTCAGAGCCTGGAGCCTGCTTGGGATTCTATGTCTCCCTCTCTCTCTGCCCCTCCCCACTCAAGCTCTTTCTCTCAAAAATAAATAAACATTAAAAAAAATTTAAAGAAGAAAAGATTAGTCAACTTGGGGTGCCTGGAGGACTCAGTCAGTTGAGTGACCAACTCCTGATTTGGGCTCAGGTCATGATCTCAGATTGTGGGATTAAGCCCCATGTCTGGCTCTGTGCTAAGCATGGAGCCTGCTTAGGATTCTCTCTCTCTCCCTCTGCCCTTCTCCCCCAATTATTGCTCTCTCTCTCTCTCTCTCTCTTTTTCAAAAAAAAAAAAA
>NW_024412446.1:4714307-4715031 GCF_014898765.1 Herpailurus yagouaroundi | reverse complement strand
CTCCCTCTCTCTCTGCCCCTCCCCTGCTTGTGCTCTGTCTCTCTCTCTCTCTCTCTCTCTCTCTCTCTCTCAAAAATAAATAAACATTGGGGCGCCTGGGTGGCTCGGTCGGCTAAGCGTCCGACTTCGGCTCAGGTCATGATCTCGCAGTCCGTGGGTTCAAGCCCCGCGTCCGGCTCTGTGCTGACAGCTCAGAGCCTGGAGCCTGTTTCGGATTCTGTGTCTCCCTCTCTCTGTGACCCTACCCCGTTCATGCTCTGTCTCTCTCTGTCTCAAAAATAAATAAACGTTAAAAAAAAATTTTTTTTAGGGGCGCCTGGGTGGCGCAGTCGGTTAAGCGTCCGACTTCAGCCAGGTCACGATCTCGCGGTCCGTGAGTTCGAGCCCCGCGTCAGGCTCTGGGCTGATGGCTCAGAGCTCAGAGCCTGGAGCCTGCTTCCGATTCTGTGTCTCCCTCTCTCTCTGCCCCTCCCCCGTTCATACTCTGTCTCTCTCTGTCCCAAAAATAAATAAACGTTGAAAAAAAAATTAAAAAATAAATAAATAAATAAAAATTTTTTTAAATAAACATTAAAAAAATTAACAAAAAAATTAAATGAAATAAAATAAAATAGTTAAATCAAGAAATATCTGTATAAGCATATTACTGTATTTAAAAATAAGGAGATATCTAGGGGCACCTGGGTGGCTCAGTTCGTTGAGCGACTGACTTTACCTCAGGTCA
>NW_024412446.1:4645147-4704307 GCF_014898765.1 Herpailurus yagouaroundi | reverse complement strand
GAAGCAGGCTCCAGGCTCTGAGCTGTCAGCACAGAGCCTATCTTGGGGCTTGAACTCACAAACCATGAGATCATGACCTGAGCCGATATCAGACGGTCAACCGACTGAGCCACCCAGGTGCCTCTCTTCCTCTTCTTCCTCTTTTTTTTTTTTTTTAAATGTTTATTTACTTATTTTGAGACAGAGAAAGAGCAGGCTCAAGGAGGGGAGGGGCAGAGAGGGAGGGGGAGAGAGAGAGAATCCCAAGCAGGCTCCACACTGTCAGCACAGAGCCTGATGTGGGACTCGGCCACACAGACCAAGAGATCCTGACTTGAGCCAAAATCAGGAGTCAGATGCTTAACCGATTGAGCCGCCCAAGCTCCCCCCTGCCTTTATTTTCTTTCTTTCTTTCTTTCTTTCTTTTTTTTTTTTTGTTTTTGTTTTAGTAATCTCTACACCAAACGTGGGGCTCAAGCTCACAACCCCAAGAGCAAAAGTTGCATGCTCCACTGACTGAACCAGCCAGGTGCCCCTAGCTTTTAATGCTTTCAATGATGATAGCTTTGTGATACCTTTTTTTTCCCCCTTAATGTTAATTTATTTTTGAGAGAGAGAGAGAGCACAAGCAGGGGAGGAGTAGAGAGAGAAGGAGACACAGAATTCGAAGCAGGATCTAGGCTCTGAGCTGTTGGCACAGAGCCTGATGTGGGGCTGGAACCCATGAAGTGTGAGATCAACCGACTGAGCCATCCAGGCGCCCCTGCTTTATGATACCTTTTAATTTTCTAGAAGTATAATTCCCCATTCATTACTTAATTTTTTAAGATTTTATTTGATAAATTAATTTATTTTTAATGTTTATTTTTGCAAGGGCGGTGGGGAGGGACAGAGAGAGAGAGGAAGACACAGAATCTGAAGCAGGCTCCAGGCTCTGAGCTGTCAGCACAGAGCCCAATGCAGGGCTCGAATCCACAAACAGTGAGATCATGACCTGAACCCAAGTTGGATGCTTAAGTGACTAAGCCACCCAGATGCCCCAAGATTTTTTTTTTAAGTTTATTTATTTTTTATTTTTTAACGTTTTTTAACGTTTATTTATTTTTGAGACAGAGAGAGACAGAGCATGAACGGGGGAGGGTTAGAGAGAGAGGGAGACACAGAATCTGAAACAGGCTCCAGGCTCTGAGCTGTCAGCACAGAGCCTGACGCGGGGCTCGAACTCACAGACTGCGAGATCATGACCTGAGCCGAAGTCGGACATTTAACCGACTGAGCCACCCAGGAGCCCCTTGTTTATTTATTTTTTGAGAGTGTGTGTGCATGGGCGGTCTCTCTCTCTCTCTCTCTCTCTCTCTCTCTCTCTCTCAAAAATAAATAAATAAATAAATAAATAAATAAATAAATAAAACACATTAAAACATTGGAAAATTTGTGGTAAGTGTCCTTCAAAATTTTTACTTGATTAGTAAATTTTGGGATGCTAGGTTTGTTCACTGTGTGCATGTTTCTTAGAGATAGGATAATTTGTTTTTAACTAAAAAAGTGAAAAGGGAATGGAGTTAATATTTGTAGAGGTTCTACCATGCAGACTTCATATATTTTCATGTATGGTGTTCATTACAAATTTTGTGGGGTAGGTGCTAGTATTCAAAGGTTGTAAATAGAGACCAATGGAAATTAACACATTTGTACATAAGTATAGTGGCCTTGAAACTTTTTTTTCAAGTATATATATAAAGTAAAATACACAAATTATAAGTGTATGGCTTATGACATAACATTGAGATTTGAATGTAGGTTTAATTTTAAAGCTCTTTTTGCTTTAAAACATTTTTTTTGTTTTGTTTATTTTTGAGAGAGAGAGGGAGAGAATGCGAATGGGGGAGGGGCAGAGAGAGAGGGAGACACAGAATCCGAAACAGGCTCCTGGCTCGGAGCTGTCACCTCCCGAACCCCGAGATCATGACCTGAGCTCAAGTCATTTGCTTAACTGACTGAGGCACTCAGAGACCCCTCTTTTTTCTAATATATATCATGTTTGTTACCTAAGGGAGCCTTCCTTTTTTTATCCAATTAGGTAAAATATTAGATCCATGTTTAAAATTTATGTTTTGTATTATCTTGCTTGACGTAAGTGCTTTCTTTTTCTTTTAAATTGATAGGCGTGCAAAAAGCGAAGGAAAGATGATGACAGATCTTCTTGCAAAACAATTACAAAATATTTATCACCAACAGGGAAGACTGGAGACAGTGTGTTCTCTCCACCCAAATCCAGTAATATTCTGAATTATTTTAGAAAGACGTCCCCCACAAATGAGAAAACACAATCAGCAAAAGAGTGCAAGATAAAATCATTGCCACCATTGCCTGCTGACAGTGGCAAAGACTGTAAAACACCGTTGGGAGTGTTCTCACATATAGAGTTCAAGAAGAGAGGAAAGAGAGTTAATTTATCTCATCGACTAAATAATATTAAAGCTGAAAATGAATCTCCAATTGAAATTAACAGTGACAATAGCAAAGAAGACTCCGGTCTAAATAATGATTTTGTGGAAAGTAGTACTTCTGTTTCACTCTGCAAGAAACGTGTAGAGGTACTTGCAGAAAGTATTCAAGATATCAAAAAACAGTCAAGCACTAGGACCTCCATAAAAAGCTCCAAGAGAGTAAATCCTAAGCAAGGAATCACAAAAAATGATTGCAAAAAAATGAGGAAAAGGAAGCACAGAGATATAATAGATCTGTCTGAAAGCTTACCATTGGCAGAAGAAATAAGTCTCCTTCAAAAAGATGGTAAAGACAGGAAGGAGAGAGTGCCTTCCCTAGCTGATGAGATGGACAGTCCTGCAGACTGTGCAGACTCTAGGGGTGATATAGCTAAACCAGCCCGCTTAAAGGATAGGACAATAACTGTCTCCTACGAGGAATTTTTGAAAAGTCACAAGGAAAATAAAGTAGACCTACCAGACTCTACAGTGGCGATTTGTATTCCTTCTGAAACTGTTGAAGATATAGTCAAAAGCGGTAGTATGAGTGACCCAGAAACCTGTGACATTTCCCAACACATACGCTCCAAGACAGTTACCGTTCTTGCACAGGTTCACCCTATTCCCCCCAAAAAGACCCGGAAAATACCCTCAATTTTCTTGAAACAAAAGCAGTTGGAAACAGAAAATAGCCTGTCAGATCCTGAGAATGAACAGACTGTTCAGAAAAGAAAATCGAACGTTGTCATACAGGAGGAAGAATTAGAGTTGGCAGTGTTGGAAGCTGGAAGTTCCGAAGCCTCAAAGCCGAAATGCACTCTAGAAGAAAGACAACAGTTTATGAAAGCGTTTAGGCAGCCAGCATCGGATGCGCTTAAAAATGGAGTGCGAAAGTCTTCCGATAAGCAGAAAGAGCTCAATGAAAAATCTTTGAATGATGAAGGAAGAGACGGTAATTCTAAAAAAATCATGGACAATGTTAATATTCAAATGATTTCAAATTATGGCAATTCACAGTCACATACTGACAAAGGAACTTTTCCTAAAGAGAAAAGTAAAAAGCTGAAGAAAAAGGGTAAGAAGATGTTAGATACTGGTGCTACTCCAGGTGAAAGTAGACAGGGAAATACTCAAAAGAAAGGAACAACTTTTTCCTTTAAGGGTAAACAGAGTCAAAATAGGCTTAGAAGGAGTTTAAGACAAAAGAAAACGGAAGTTTTCAAAAACACATTATTTAGCAGTGAAAATCTTGTTGGGGAAGACCCTCTAAAGATTTCCTCTCCGTATAACAAGAAGTCTTCAAGAAAAACCAGCATACCCATTAATGATAAGGTCATACATTGTAAGACCGAAACCGAAGACAGTCTGGAAAATGTTTCCACACCCAGGTCAAGCAGAAGATCTGTAAGAACCAGCAGCACCCCTACCGCAATGGTCATTAGAAATACTGATTCTGAAGATGATAGTCCAATAAAGGCTTCCACTCCAAAAGCAGCCACCTTACCAGAAAAGCATAGCTTATATACGGCAGAATTAATAACAGTCTCTTCTGATTCAGAGAGCCCTATTAGGTAAAGTTTTGTTTCTATTCTGAAGTTCTAAGTGTTCTCCATATATTAGTTGGGAAGGAAAATGCTTGAAGCATTGGAGAGTATCATTTTTTTCTAGAATACCTGATTTATAAGGCACAAAACAGTTTCAAAAATGCTTATTTTTCACATTTAATTTAAGGTCAGGCATGATTTCAGAAGCATTATAGATGTATTTTATTTATTTTTTTAATGTTTATTTTTAAGGGGGAGAGGGGTGGAGTTGGGGGGGGGGGGCATAGGATCCCAAGCAGGTCTGCCCTGACAGCAGAGAGCCCCATGTGGGGCTCAAACTCACAAACCATGAGATCATGACGTGAGCTGAAGTCAGAAGCTTAACTCACTGAGCCACCCAGGTGCCTCCTAGATGTATTTTAGATGAGTTCTAACTTTTATTCATCATAGTTGCTAATCCTGAATTCTCTGCATCTAATATGAGATTAAAAATAAGTCAGAGCTTTATTTCTTGGGAAACTGAGCCATATCGTATGAGGTATATACTTGCATGCTGGTTTTGGTCAATGAAAGAGTGATCTTAAGAGGTAATTTTACGATTTCTAAAAGGAAACATTTTATATTTTTTAAGAGTTTGAGTTTGGCTTACTTTTGATCAGTAGTTTGAAACTAATGTAGGGGGTATTTTTGTTTTTAAGAACTGTCCAGAAATTGAAGCCCTAGGTGGCTCTTTTCTATACTTAATTAAAACTCTTACACATAATCATGAAACGCTTCTGAGTATCTTTTTTATTCCCAGAATGAAATTCACCAGAATTAGTACTCCCAAAAAATCTAAGAAGAAATCTAAAAAAAGATGTGAGAAATATGAAGCAACCGATGGAGATTTTACTTCTCAGAATAGAAAGGTAATTGAAATATTCGGGTATTCCGTTTCCTAAAACAACAGCTACTATTAGAAGTAATGTGCCAAAAGAATATTCACATTTTATAGATTGGTTATATTAACTATAGCATATGTTATTACTCATTATTTTTCTGTTTCTCTAGTTAGTTTATTAAGTGGTCAGCATATCTTATTGTGAGATGAAAGCAATTGATAAGGACAGTATAATTTGCTTAGAAAAACTTTTCTTGGTAAGAGTTACATGTTAGTCATTTTCCTTAAGGCTGCTTATAGGTTATGATTCAATTTTTGGTTTATTTCTATAGGTCAGAGGCTAAAAAGTAGGGTCTGTAACTCTGGGACACGTCTGAAAACCCTTGTACTATTGATATTTTGAGCTGGATAATTCATTTGTTATAGGGGACTCGTGCATTGTAGGATGTTTAGCAATAACTTAGGCCTCTACCCATGACATATGAGTCGCTGTCCAGCTCCCCTGGTTATGACAACCAAAAATGTCTCCACACATTGCAAATATCCCTGGGAAGGAAAAAAAAGAATCGCACATCACCACCCCCCCTCCCCTGGTTGAAAACCTTTACCCTAAAGGGAAAGGTAGGATATATAAGAATAATTTAGCTGCTTTTTAAAATAATCTGCATATCCACACCTTGAGAGAATTGGATTCTCTCCAGGATGTAGGCACAGGTATGTGTGGGTTCACAATGCCTGTAAGGTGATTCTGATATAATCCTTGGGTGAATGGCACTGCTATAGAAAGTTGTTATCTCTTTTGTTGTTATTTAACAGCTGTCATTTTTTTTGACTGCTTATCACATTCCAGGCACTATGCTTAGTACTCATCATTAATGTCATAAAGTAAATATTTATCCCTGTTTTGAAGGACAGTGGAGCCAAAGGAGGTGAGAACATTTTTCAGAGTGGATGAAGTGACGTGCAGTGGAAGCCAAGCTGGGTGGCTGGGACTAGAGGCTGACAAACAGGGAGAAAGTAGGGTGCCATCAGCACCTGGTGTTGTCAGGGGTAACCAAGTAAGGCTGGGAGGATGGGTGGATATGACTTTTTTGAGGTGATAGGATTATTGATGGTTTTAACTTTATTTTTCTGTTTTCTATATAAACATGAACTTTAAAAAATTATTCTAGTTTTTTTTTTTTAATTTTTTTTTTTCAACGTTTATTTATTTTTGGGACAGAGAGAGACAGAGCATGAACAGGGGAGGGGCAGAGAGAGAGGGAGACACAGAATCGGAAACAGGCTCCAGGCTCTGAGCCATCAGCCCAGAGCCCGACGCGGGGCTCGAACTCACGGACTGCGAGATCGTGACCTGGCTGAAGTCGGACGCTTAACTGACTGCGCCACCCAGGCGCCCCAGTTTTTTTAATAGCGAGAGAGCACGAGCAGGGGAGAGGGGTGGAGGGAGAGAGAATCTTAAGCAGACATGACACCATGTTCAGCTCAGAGCCTGGACACGGGGCTCGATCCCATGACCACAAGATCATGGCCTGAGCCAAAATCAAGAGTCAGACACTTAACTGACTGATCCCCCCAGGCAGCCCTATAAACACGAACCTTTAAGAACTTTTATCAGGAAAGAAAAAAAAAAACTATTAAAAAAAAAAAAAACTAATTTCAAGTAACAGCAGAATTACTTGCCAAAATGTGTATGTGTATGCTTTTTTCACATTCACTAAAACATATCTTTTTGTGTAACAGTTTATTTCAGTAATTGAGTTATCCATTTAAATTTAGGTGGATTATTTTGAATACGAACTTAATAAGGTTCATCAGCCTGCCAAAAATTTTGCTAGCAGAACAACAGAAATCTATTACTCTACTATACAGAAGATTCTACTATAGAAGAAGATTCTACTATACAGAATCTTTGTTTTCCTAACCTTCTTACATATATTTTGAATATCCATGCCTATGCTTTTCAATGTTTTTTTAAAAACATTTTGAAGGTTTTAAAAAACAGCAAACATTTGTTTAAAAACAGAAGTATATAAAATTAAAAGTGAAAAGTTATTATCTACTCTCTAGGGGTAACACACTTAAAATTTTTTTTAACATTTATTTTTGAGAGAGAGGGAGAGACAGAAACAGCGTGAGCAGGGGAGGGGCAGAAAGAGAGGGAGATACAGAATCCAAAGCAGGCTCCATGCTGTCAGCACAGAGTCCGCCGCAGGGCTCCAACCCACGAACTGTGAGATCATGACCTGAGTGGAAGTCGGACGCTCAGCCGACTGAGCCACCCAGGCTCCTCAAAGGGTAACCCACTTTAATAGTTACATTAAAACTATTAATGCCCTTCTAGACTTTTTCCTATGATTAAATAGGTATATGTGACTTTTAAAAGGGATCATATGGGGGCGCCTGGGTGGCGCAGTCGGTTAAGCGTCCGACTTCAGCCAGGTCACGATCTCGCGGTCCGTGAGTTCGAGCCCTGCGTCGGGCTCTGTGCTGACAGCTCAGAGCCTGGAGCCTGTTTCAGATTCTGTGTCTCCCTCTCTCTCTGCCCCTCCCCTGTTCATGCTCTGTCTCTCTCTGTCTCAAAAATAAATAAACGTTAAAAAAAAAAAATTAAAAAAAATAAATAAATAAAAGGGATCATATAATGTAAACTGTTGTGCACCTTGCTTGTTGGATGTCTTTAAACATAAAAACCTGTGCGGGGCGCCTGGGTGGCGCAGTCGGTTGGGTGTCCGACTTCAGCCAGGTCACGATCTCGCGGTCCGTGAGTTCGAGCCCCGCGTCAGGCTCTGGGCTGATGGCTCAGAGCCTGGAGCCTGTTTCCGATTCTGTGTCTCCCTCTCTCTCTGCCCCTCCCCCGTTCATGCTCTGTCTCTCTCTGTCCCAAAAATAAACAAACGTTGAAAAAAAAAATTAAAAAAAAAACAACATAAAAACCTGTAGAACTCAATATGGAAAGCACATTGTCTGGAAGGTAATATTTAAATGCACAGGATCACTTCGTACATCAATGGCAAAGTCAGGCCTAAAGGCCAGACTTCTTATGTAGTGCTCTTTTCCATACTTAATGCCTTTTCAGCCTCTCTCTAGTGGATTCACCCTAAAGGTGACTAAAGTCAAATAGATGCCATGAAGATGGTGGGGAAATAACCAACAATTCTAATCCATACAGACATCTAATATAGACATCTCTCTGGGTGTTTTTCATGAACGTAATGATATTTATCTGAATAAATTTCTAGTTAAAGATAAAGGTAGACACATTACATTAGACATGTTAATTACACTAGACACACTAATTTCCTTGGTAAGATTTAAGTAACTATTTCTTTGTCTTTTTTAATACAACTTATGATTATAGTTTTATATATGTTTAATGGATTTTATTATTTATTAATTAAATGTTTGAGAGCGAGTGAGTGAGCTGGGGAGGGGCAGAGAGAGAGGGAGAGAGAAAATCCCAAGTAGGCCCCATGCTGTCAGCGTGGGGCCTGACATGGGGCTCCATCTCACAAACCATGAGATCATGACCTGAGCCACAATCAACAGTCGGATGCCTAACCAACTGAGCCACCCAGGCGCCCCTGGATTTTATTTTTTACAACAGTTTTAGGTTCACAGCATAACTGAGTGGAAGATACAGAGATTTCCCATATACTCCCTGTACCCACACATGCATAGCCTCCCATATTGTCAATACCAGAATAGTACATTTTTTAACAATTGATGAACCTGCATTGACAGATCATTATCACCCAGAGTCCCGAGTTTACATTAAGGTTCACTCTTGGTGTTATACATTCTGTGAGTTTAGATAAATGTATAATGACCTGTATCCATCATTCTAGTATCATACATACAGTGTCGTATCACTGGCTTAAAAATCCTCTGTGCTCTGCCTGTTCATCCCTCCTTCCCCACCTAACTCCTGGCAACCACTAACCTTTCTACTGTTTCCAAAGTTTTGCCTTTTATAATTTCTTTCTGTTATTAAATATAAAATGTTTGCCACTGATTTAAGTTTTTCAAATTTTTGTTTAGGCAAGCAGTGCTTCAAAAAGTGTATCAAAAGCAAAACAATTGATTGAAAAAGCAAAAGCTTTACACATTAATAGGTCAAAAACTACTGAAGAAATAGTGACGCCCTTAAGACGTTCATCTAGACATCAGACACTTGCTGAAAGGAAGGAATTGTCAGAAACAGCAGTAAGTATTAGAAATATTTATTGGTGTGAGTTCTGTCCTATTCTGCTGCTTGGAGAAGGAGGAGGAAGCCATATAAAGTTATAGGTAGAATTGTAAGATACCCCTGAGGTTGTGGAAAGAATATCATTTGCATTTCTGTTTTAAAAGCTCTTCGCTCCTTTTGCAAAAGCATACAGTCTGCATCCTTATCATGTCATTTGAGATCCTTCATAGGCTGAATTAGCTCTTCCCTTTCCTCCTTCCTCATATACAAACTTTTTGCTCTAGTCACACTGAATTATTCCTTTCTCCCCAAATGGTGCAACTTTTATTTCCACTTTGTAGTCTCAGCTTGAAATGCATATACCAAATACTCTTTTCTACCTGAGGAATTCCTACTCATACATTAAGTCCTGCTAAATGCTACCCTCTTTTCTTATGTATGTATGTATGTATGTATGTATGTATGTATGTATGTTTATTTTTGAGAGAGTGCAAGTGGGGAAGGGGCAAGGGTGGGGGGCGTGGGGACAGAGGAGTTGAAGCAGGCTCTGCGCTGACAGCAGTGAGCACGATGCACGGCTTGAACTCAAGAACCATGAGTTCGTGACCTGAGCCGAAAGTCCAATGCTCAGCTGACTGAGCCACCCAGGCACCCCTGCCTCCTCTTTTTTAAAACCAGCTTTATTATAGAGGTATAAGTCACATACTTATATCTTATTATAGAGATATAATTCACTATTTAAAGTGCCCAGTTCACTGGCTTTTAATATATTCACAGAGTTGTGATTCCATCGCCACAATTTTAGAATATTTCATTACCCCAAAAAGAACTCCTATTTCCCTTAGCTATCACTTCCCAGTCTCCCCTCCCTCAGCTCCAGGCAACCACTAATCTACTTTTCTGTTTGTATAGATTTGCCTATTCTGGACATTTCATATAAATGGTATCATATAACATATGACCTTTTGTGCCTGGTTTCTTTCACTCATAGTGTTTTTGGTGTTCATCCATATTGTAGCATCAATATTTCATTTATTTTTTATTGCCAAATAATACCGCTTTGTATGGCTATACCACATTTTTTTAACCCTTTCATCAGTTGACGGACATTTGGATTGTTTCCACTTTTTGATTATTAGGAATAATGGTACGAACATTCTGATACTTCCTCTTGAAAGCTTTGTTGGTGCCTTCAAGACAAGTAGTTTCTCCCCAAAATGTACTTAACTTCTGTGTTTTTTTTTTGTATTTTAGTCAATGTTGCTCTCAACCTACCGTGTTATGATTGAACTAGCTCTCCCTCTGTCCCCTAAACCCTGGTACAACCTTGAAGCCAACTCTTGTTGCATTTGTCTGTGTATGCTGTATTGCCTGACACATGGTAGATGCTTAGTAAATGTGTACTGACCATCTGAAAGCATATCAGACTTTATCTAATACATTTATAGGATGTATGGCTCTCAAAGAGTAGAGCTAGAACTTGTATAGCTCAGTGATACTGACTCTTTTGTCTGGAGTAAAATCTTTTGGTTGCTTCTTTAAAAAAGAAAACCCATGGTAATAATAAGTCCACCCTTTGATATGTGAACTTGAATGGTATACCACAGGCTATTGTCATTTATGACATATAGCGTATGTTTTCTGTATTAATCAGGTAGTGTCTGATGAAGAGATGGATGGAGCTGCTAATGTAATTCTCTTACCTCTGGCTTCTAGCACTGTAATCCTTTTGAATTTAAAACCTCAGTTGTTTGACATATTGTAAAAATGTTTTTCTTATTCTGTCTTAGGACTCTGTAATAATAATAGATTCAGATATTACTTCTTTAAAGCAACCTGAGAAAAATCAGAAGAATCTTCAGTGTCTGAATGATGTGCTAGGAAAAAAACTTAACAAGAATCCTAAAAACGTACCAGGTAATGAGATCTGATAATGTTTGTGACGAATATTAGAATGCTTTCGAGGAATTATATTGCTCTCATTTTAATTTAATTTCTTGTCTTCTAAAATATGAACATTCAATTATATTACATATATCTATTTTAATAAGTTAAGTTATAATGAAGTGAAGAGTTTTATAAAGGTAATTGTGTGTATTCAAGTTATTGCATTTCTTTCTATTTAGCTGCAGTTAAGGTAGAGATTCCCAAACCTGATAATCAAAATCTTCTGAATAAATTAAAAATTTTCTTTAAAAAAAAAATTTTTTTTTAATGTTTATTTATTTTTGAGACAGAGAGAACCAGCATGAGCAGGGGAGGGGCAGAGAGAGAGGGAGACACAGAATCGGAAGCAGGCTCCAGGTCTGAGCTGTCAGCACAGAGCCCAACGCGGGGCTCGAACTCCTGAGCTGTGAGATCATGACCTGAGCAGAAGTCAGCTGCTCGACTGACTGAGCCACCTAGGCGCCCCAAATTAAAAATTTTCTTAAATCTTTAGGTCCTTCCCTAGGCATATTGACTGAGAATGTCTGGAGGGGGATTGTGGGAATCTGTAGTTTAAAAAAACATTCCCAGGAGATTCTGATAATGCTATTGGGAGACCAGATGATTATATAGAAAATTTTTTAATTAAAAAGTTAGTTTTAAAAAAAAGTTAATTTTTTTAAAGTTGAGAAGAGTTCATTTTTTTTAAGTTTAAGAAGATAGAGCTATAATTGGAAAGTATCTGGAGGTAAGTAGAGATGATAAACTTTGATACTAACCTAACTATTTATTTTTCTAAGGGAAAGTGAAAGTTGCTCCTTTATTTCTTACCAGAAAAGCTCAAAAAACAGCTGATCCTATTCTTGGTTTTGATGAAAACAGGTCAGTCTAATACAAATTCTAAAATGCTGAAATGTCTTATGGAATGTATTTTGTATTTTTTCCTTGACTTTGATGAGAAAGCACGTACATTATCATTTGAACCTTTAATAAGTTTATTTATTTATTTTTAGAGCGAGGGAGCACGAGTTGGGGAGAGGGGCAGAGGGGGAGAGAGAGAGAATCTTAAGCAGGTTCCATGCTTGGTGCAGAGCCGGATGCGGGGCTTGATCTCATGACCCTGGGATCGTGACCTGAACTGAAACCAAGAGTTGGATGCTTAACCAACTGAGCCACACAAGCATCCCAATAAGTTCGTTTCTAAAGATGACAATATTGACAGTGCTACAGTCACAATTTGAAGATCAGACATTTTGTGGCCATCTCTAGATAGAATAGTGGAAAAATAAACCAAAAGCACCAAAGACCTGATTATGAACTTATTCAGTATATATTTAAATACCTGCTATGAGGGTGCCTGGCTGGCTTTGTCGGTAGAGCACGTGACTCTTGATCTCAAGGTCATGAATTTGAGCCCCACATTGGGGGTAGAGATTACTTTAAAACAAAAAAATAAATAAAATGAAATCTTTAAATACCTGCTATGTACCAGGCACTGTTTTTCATACTAGGAATATTTGGGGGAACAAAACAAGACACTTTCCCTGTCCTCATGAAGCTTACACTCTAGAGGGAAGAAGATCTGTGATAAAACATTAATTGGGCCATCAAGTGAAAAATTGCAGTTGTGCTAAGAAGGAGAGGTACAGAGTTTTATTAAGTTTGTATTAAGTGGATTTGGTCTGGTCAAAAAAGGCTTTGCTGAGGAAATGACATCTGAACTGAAGGATGAGCAGGAGTTCACCAGGGGAGGAACAGTGTTCTGGCCAGAGGGAGCAATCTGCAGAGTCCCTATAGCTCGAAGGAGCATGGTGAAGAGAGAGGTTGAAAGAATGCTAGTGTGACTTGAGCAGAGAGCTTGGGTGAGAGGAATGTGGGCCTAAGCTGGGGAGGTGGATGCCAGCCCACGTAGCACCTTTAGGCCGTGTGAGAGAATTTTGTCATTTTGCCAAGGGCAATAAGAAACAGAGGGTTTTAAACACAAAATATACACATAAATGTTTGGATTTCGGGAAGGTCTTTTCTGACTGCTGGATTGGTTTGCTAGATCAAAATCCATAATGATTAATTAGATCTGGGGGGTAGGGGTAGGAGAGAGGAAAGTGAAGGTGACACTCAAGTTCTGGTATCCCTGTGCAAGTGGATGGCATGGTGGAAAACCAGGTTTAGGGACATCATGGGTTCAGGTTATTTTTTCCTGTTTCACTCTTACTGAGGTATAATTACATATTGTTAAGATGCACAAATCTTTTTTTTTTTTTTTTCCGAGGGATGGAGGGGCAGAGGGGGAGAGAGAGAGACTGAGAGAGACTCCCAAGCAGGCTCCATGCTCAGTGCAGAGCCAGATGGAGGGCTCAATCCCATGACCCTGGTATCATGACCTGAGCCAAAATCGGGAATCAGACTCTCAACCGACTGAGCCACTCAGGCACCCATTAATCTTTTTTTGATTGAAGTATAATTGACATACAGTATCCTGTTTCAGATATACATGGTAGTGATTTGATATTTTTATAAATTACAAAAAGATTCCCATGATAAGTCTCGTTACCATTTGTCACTATACAGAAAGTTACTACAGTTGATTGACTATACTCCCTATGCTGTAGATTTCATTCCTGTGACTTAAATTATTTTGTGAGTAGAAGTTTGTACCTGTTAATCCCCTTCCCCTATTTCTCCTGCCTCCACCCTCTCCTCCTCCCCACTCTGGTAGCCAACAATTCGTTCCTTTGTCCATGAATCTGTTTCTGTTTATTTGTAAAATGCACCATTCTCTTTTTTTAATGTTTATTTATTTTGAGAGAGAGAGGGAGCGGGGAAGGGGAAGAGAGAGGAGAGAGAGAATCCCAAGTAGGCTCCATACTCAGTAAGGAGTAGTGTTCTCAGTTTCACTGTGAGATCATGGCCTGAGCCTAAATCAAGAGTCAGACACTCAACCAACTGAGCCACCCAGGTGCCCCTGAAAATGCATCATTCTTATTATTTTTTTCTTTTTTAATGTTTATTCATCCCTGAGACAATGCGAGAGAGTGCAAGCAGCAGAGGGGCAGACAGAGGGAGACACAGAATCTGAAGCGGGCTCCAGGCTCTGAGGTGTCCGCGCAGAGCCTGACGCAGGGCTCAAACTCACGAACCGTGAGATCGTGACCTGAGCCGAAGTCAGACGCTCACCCGACTGAGCCACTCGGGTGCCCTTCTTATTTTTTTTTTTTAATGTTTATTTTTTTAGAGAGGAAGGGGGAGACAGAGAATCCCAAGCAGGCTCCAAGCTGTCAATGCAGAGCCCAGTGTGGGGTTTGAACTCCCAAACCATGAGATCATGATGTGAGCCAAATCAAGAGTTGGATGCTTAACCAACTGAGCTACCCAGGCGCCCCCTAACTGCACCATTCTTAAGCATACAGTTTTCATAAGTACATTATATCAAGATTTAACAATCTTTCTTTTACTCTGAAAGGTTACTCTTTTTCTGTTATTCCTACCACCACCATAACAAAAGGTTACCGCTATACTGATTCTTAACCATTGATTAGTTTGATTTCTATTGCCGTGGATTAGTTTTGTTAGTTTTAAAACTTTACGTAAACTTCAGAACTTCATGTAAATGTGTGTGTGTATATATATATATGTGTATATATATGTATATATATATGTATTCTTTTCTATCTAATTGCTTTTGGTCAGTACACATACACACACTTTCTTTTTTTAAATCAACTTTATTCAGGGGCGTCTGAGTGGCTCAGTTGGTTGAGCATCTGACTTTGGCTCAGTTCATGATCTCATGGTTCGTGGGTTCAAGCTCCACATTGGGCTCTGTGATGACAGCTCAGAGCCTGGAGCCTGCTTCGGATTCTGTGTCTCCCTCTCTCTCTGCCCCTCCCCCACTCACACTCTCTGCTTTTCAAAAATAAATAATTGTAAAAAAAATGTTTTTTTAGATCAACTTTATTCAGGTATAATGTACTCGCAATCATATGCATACAATTGAAGTAAACAGTTTGAGGTTTAACAGACGTACACATCTGTGTAATCATCACAATAGAGAACATTTTCACCACATTCCAGAAAGTTCCCTTTTGCCTCTTTGCAATTAATCCATGTCCCCAACTCAATCCCACACAATTTCTGATCTATTTTCTGTTGACATAGATTGGTTTGCCTTTTCTAGAATTTCGTAGAAATGAAATCATACAGGACGCTCACTTTTGTCTCTGTCTTCTCTTAGCCAAGGTAATATATCAGTAGTCTTTTGTTTTTTATTACTGAGTAGTATTCCTTATAGGAATATACCACAGTTTGTGTATCCATTCTTTTATTGATGGCCAATTGGGTTGTTTCCAGTATTTGGCTATTATTAATAAGGCTGCTGTGAACATTCCATTCCATTCCATGTGTAGACAGTGTTCTCATTTTTCTTGAGTAAATACCTAGAAGTGGAATTGCTCTGTCATTTGGTAGGTGTACGTTTAACATTGTAAGAATCTGCCGAACTTTCCCAAGTGATTGTTCCATTTATACTCCCACCAGCAGTATATGAGAGCTCCGGTTGCTAACGCTTGGCATTATCAGACTTTTCTTTTATTGGTTATTTATTTTAAGAGAGAGTATGCACATGCAAGCAGGGAAAGGGCACAGAGAGAGGGAGAGAGAGAGAGCATCCCAAGCAAGCTCTGTGCTGTCAGTGCAGAGCCCAATGCAGGGCTCGATCTCATGAACTGTGAGATCATGAACTGAGCTGAAATCAAGAGTTAGATGCTTAGGGGCACCTGGGTGGCTCAGTTGGTTAGGTGTCCGACTTCGGCTCAGGTCATAATCTCACAGTTCGTGAGTTCGAGCTCCACGACGGGATCTGTGTTGACGGCTTAGAGCCTGGAGCCTGCTTCAGATTCCCTCTCTCTCTGCCCCTCTCCTGCTTGCGCTTTGTGTCTCTCTCAAAAATGAATAAACATCAAAAACAACAACAACAACAAAAGAGACGCTTAACCAACTGAGCCACCGGGTGCCCCCAGACTTTAATTTTAGCCATTCTCATGGGTTTCTAGTGGTATAGTATTATTTTTTATTATTTATTTTTTATTATTTTAATCAATTAAAAATTTGAACCTTATTGAAGTATAAATTACATAGTCACCTGTATTTAAAGTGTATAACTTGGTGAGCTTTGCAGTGAAAGTACCACCACTGCAGTAAAGATAATGCTTTATTTCCACTATCCAGAAAGTCTTTTCCTCCACAAGCGTCCCCATGCCTTTCTGCAGTCCTCCTCCTAGTCCCAGCTCAGGCAAGCACCTGTCTCTTTTCTGTATGTTAATTTGCATTTTCTAGAATTCTGTATTAATGAAATCGTATGATAATACACTCTTTCATCTGGCGTCTTTCAGTCAGCTTGATGATTTTGAGATTTGTTCATGTTACCAAATACTGTTGACTCTTTGAACTGCACAAGTCCACTTACATGGGTTTTTACATTACGGTACCTTGAAAATGTATTTTCTCTTCCATATGATTTTCCAATATTTTTGCCTCTAGCTTACTTTAAGAATATAGTATATAATATATATACTGTATACACAACATAACGAACTATGTGTTAATCAACAGTTAATGTTAATCCTTTAGGCTTCCAGTCAGTAGTAGGCTATTAGTAAGTACATTTTTGGGGAGTCAAAAATTATGCATGTACTTTCGACTGTGCAGAGGGTCAGCAACCCTAACCTCTATGTTGTTCAAGGTCAACCATATATCAGTAGTTCATTATTTTTGCTGAATAGTATTATATGGATAAACCACTTTTTGTCTACCTGGTTACCTGTTGATGGACATTTGGGTTGTTTCCAGTCTTAAGAATAAAGATGCCAGCAACATTCATGCAGAAGTCTCCTACAATTTTGCTGATGATTCTGTTAAATAGTGAGAGAATTGATATCTTAACAATATTAATTTTTCTGATCCAAGAACATTATATTTCTATTTTTAATATCTTTCACCAGTGTTCGGTGGTTCTCAGTGTAGAGGTTTTATACATGTGTTAAATTCATCTTTAAGTATTTCATGTGTTTAATATAATTATACACGGCATTATTTTCCAATTGTTGATTTCTGGTATGTGGAAATACAATTGATTTTTTTTTTTTAACCTATACCACAGTCCACCATTTCACCTAATGCTATTATCTTTTTAAAAAAAATTTTTTTTTCCAACGTTTATTTATTTTTGGGACAGAGAGAGACAGAGCATGAACGGGGGAGGGGCAGAGAGAGAGGGAGACACAGAATCGGAAACAGGCTCCAGGCACTGAGCCATCAGCCCAGAGCCTGACGCAGGGCTCGAACTCATGGACCGCGAGATCATGACCTGGCTGAAGTCGGATGCTTAACCGACTGCGCCACCCAGGCGCCCCATAACGCTATTATCTTATATGCCTTTGCTTTACCCAGTAGAATTGTTAGAAGGAAGAAATTTGCTGGTTTTGGACTACTTAACTTAAATTTCTTAGAAGTTTCTTAGAATTATTCTTATGTTCCTAAATTGGTATACTATGAAAGAATTTAAAAAATAATTTATGTTGAAATAACTTTAAGAAAAGTTGCCAGACTACTACAAAGAACTCCTATCCCCTTCACCAAGATTTCCCATGTCCTTGACTGTGTTTATTGAAGTGTGGAGACTCTCAACCTGGGTCGGTCTGATAAAGCAGATAAAGCTAGGATACATATATAAGTATGTATATATTTTTTATATATATGCATATACTCAAAGCTATTTATAATTGTATATATTACACAGTTTATCACATATATATAATATGTGTATATTTTGTGTTAGCACTTTGTACACTTCTGCTTAAAGTTTACCTTCTGCTATTGGCATATACTCTTTTTTTTTTTTTTTTTTTTTAAGGTTTTATTTTTAAGTAATCTCTACACCCAACATGGGGCTCGAACTTACAACCCCAAGATCGAGTCACATGCTAGGGACACCTGGGTGGCTCAGCCCAACTCTTGATTTCGGCTCAGGTCATGAATTCACAGGTTCATGAGATTGAGCCCCACGTCGGGCCCTGTGCTGACAATGTGGAGCCTTCTTGGGATTCTGTCTCTCCTTCCCTCTCTGGCCCTCCCCTGCTCATGTGTGCGCTCTCTCTCTCTCTCTCAAAATAAATAAATAAATGTTAAAAAAAGAAAAAAGTTGTATGCTCTACCTACCGAGCCGGCCAGGTATGCCAGCCTCATACCTACTTAGCTACAACTTCACGAATCTCTTCCTCCTTCCCTCCAACTAAACGGTAAAAAAAAGCTACACCTCCTCTTTTCTGAGATAAATGCCTCCAAACTGGCTTTAAATCTCTTTCCCTCATTTCTCTCAAAAAGGAAAGGAAAAGAGAAATGGAAGTCTTTGCATCCTCTTTTTACTTACCAACTCAAATTTCTGTTTGTAGAAAATATTACAATTCTCCATATACGGCGGGCTAGGAAGGGCAGATTAGCTGTCGTACCACCCTCTCCCCCTTCCACTGCTCCTGTATCCCATCCTCCTCGCCTCCCTCCCACCGAAGTCAGGACTCTTAGGATTAGCAATATGAAGATAAGCGAGGTAAAACTGAGGCATCAGTAATAAAGGCCCTAATGGTCTTGCTACTATATTGGAAACATCACATTAGAAATTCTTATATTAACTTTTTGAAATATAGCACTTACTTTGTTTTCTGATTATGATACAAATGCATGTTCTTTTAAAAAGAAGACAAAATACACAAGGGAAAAAACTCACCTACCACTCATAGATAGACTCTGTTAACATTTTGCTGGATGTTCTTCAAGTCATTTTTTTTCCCCTCTATATATTTACTTTTATTTCTTAATACTGATAGCTTTCATTTTTATGATAAGCAAAAGTGAAATGTGCCCAGCTAACATCTCAGATAGCGGATTCATTTTTTGAAATGAAAAAGTATTGTGTATTTTTTTAAAGTGTTTACAACCTTAGCTTTCCTTTGTTACATCATTTTCTTAAAAGCCAAGATACATCTGAAAAGTCTCAGGATTGTGATGTGCAGTTTCAAGCCAAGCGTGACTTCCTAATGAGCGGTTTGCCGGATTTGCTGAAACGACAGATTGCAAAGAAAGCTGCTGTATTAGATGTGTACCTTGCAGCGAGTACTAGTTTCCAGAGAGTTGTCCACGTACAACAAAGAGATGATGGTGAGTTTATTATAATTAAATATTTTTAAATGCAGGGCGCCTGGGTGGCTCAGTCAGTTCAGCGTCCGACTTCGGTTCAAGTCACGATCTCCCAGTTCGTGAGTTTGAGCCCTTCTTGGGCTCTCTGCTGTCAGCCTGTCAGCACAGAGCCCACTTCGGATCCTCTGTCCCCCTCTGCCCATCCCCTGCTTGCACTGTCCCCCAAATAAATAAATATTAAAGAAAGTATTTTTAAATGTTAGAAGTAATGTGAAAGTGTAAGTTGACTTGAAATGAGGCTAAAGTTTAAAGATAATTCTTAAGGAGATTTTAGTGAGAATTCGCAGTATGTGTTTCATTGTCTCTTCCTCAGTCTTGGACTCCCTGTACTGCATATGGGGTGTCAGGGCAAGAGAGCCAGAGGCATCCTCAGCCCTCACCACCTTATGCAGCGAAGAGCAGGCGTGCGGGCGGGACCTCAGGTGGATGTTGTTCTCCAGGGAGGCGCTGTGTTCCAAAAGGAAGGCAGTGGTCTTCACGCATGCAGCCTGTGTGTGAACAGATCACCTGTAAGACTTTCTCAGAGGAGCTCCAGCCCTGTCCTCGTCCGATGGGCTGTTAAATGTGCAAGGGAGATGTTTGCCTCCTTTCCAGAACAGCTTTTCCTTTCTCGTTGCATCTAAATCCCTCCTGGAGCAGGTAGCAAGTAGCTCCACACTCCAGTTCACCCTTTCCTCGTGCAGAAGGGTGAGCTGTTTGCACAAGCCTTCTGCACAGTGGTCTTAGCTTGATCAGAACCCGATTCTGGTTGGATTCAAATGCCACCGCAACCACAATCTTACTTGACTTACATAGTTTTTAATTACCAAAAGTGTACAAAGCTTTATTTCTTTTCCTTGTCGTTGCTCCTACCTAGAGGGTTTTGTATGTGTGAGTGTGCACGCTCGCGTGCGTGCACAAAAGCATTTGTATTCTTCTCAGCTGGCTTTGTGGTTTGGTTTAATGCACACCTTCTACTCCTAAAATATGCTCTATGTTCTCTTCTTTCTTTTTTTCTTTTGTGTTTCTGACCTTGATAGCTTTTCGGTTTTGTTCAGCCTCCCATTTGTACAGGGAACTTCCCAGCCAGCCCTTCTGGTGATATTCTTCTTTCTCTTTCTTCCTCAGCTCTGCCATTGGCCATTCGGTGGACGAAGCCCTTCTTGTTATTTTCACCAGTTCAGTTTTATACAGCATATTCCAATAGTATATTCAACTGTAGAAGTTAGTTATATATTTCTTCCCTGATTTTGATCAACATTTTCACCAGAGTGCTACTGTAAAACGTATCATATGTGTTTGTGGATCAGGAGATGAAGCAAGCACAGAGACAACCTCTCTCTTTTAGAGCCTGAAGAGTTGGGGCGCCTGGGTGGCTCAGTCAGTTGACCGTCCGGCTCTTGACTTTGGCCCAGGTCATTATCTCACATCTCGTGAGTTTGAGCCTCGCATCGGGCTCTGCGCTGACTGTGAAGAGCCTGCTTGGGATTCTGTCTCCCTCTCTCTTTGCCCCTCCCATGCTTACTCTCTCTTTCTCGCTCTCAAAATAAATAAAAATAAACTTAAAAAAAATAGAACCGGAGGAGTTAATCACACATTTATTTACTGGTATGCCAGGTCTGCCCTCAGAGTTTAAACCTTAAACCAGGATGTGAACTGCCCCTGAAATTCTTACCCCTAGTAGCAAGGGTTGATTTCAAAAGAAACGAAGTTTGCTATCACTTGGTTATTTTAAACAATTGAGAAGGAAGACTCAATATTTTTATTAATTGTATTTGTTGGAGGAGAGGAGTTTGGTTTTTTGAGTTTTGGTATTTTTGTGTTAACTATGTAGCTGTCAGGTCTTTTCACGTTTGCGTATTTGGCATTCGATGTAATGAATGAAGATAATTAAGACCTTTGTTTTCTGTTTTGCTTTAGGATGCCATTTGTGGCATTTGAAACCACCCACTTGCCCTCTCTTAACCAAACTTAAAGAACTGGATACTAGAGTAATAGATCTCTCAAGATGTGTTCTTGCTCTTGGTGAATTTTCAACATTGAATTCAAATTCTAAAAGTACTAATTCTGCTGTTGTGGTAAGTACCAGAGATCCCGGCTATTGTACGGTGTTTCCTTCATATCTTCAGAGGGAAAGCAAACAGATATCTGCTACTGTGGCCTAAAGTTCTTTTTTCCCTGGAGTCCAGTTTTAAAGAATAAATCCCAAATGAGGTAGACATCTCTTTTAAATATTCCTGGAGCTTTAGAAACATTTTAAGAATTAATGGTAGCCAGGGCACCTGGGTGACTCAGTTGGTTGAGTGTCGGACCTTGGCTCAGGTAATGATCTTGTGGTCTGTGAGTTCGAGCCCCACGTCAGGCTCTGTGCTAACAGCTCGGAGCTTGGAGCCTGCTTCGGATTCCGTGTCTCCGTCTCTCTCTCTGCCTCTCTCTCTCTCTCTCTCTCTCTCTCTCTCTCTCTCTCTCTCAAAAATGAATAAACATCATGGGGCGCCTGGGTGGCTCAGTCGGTTGAGCGGCCAACTTCGGCTCAGGTCATGATTTTGCATTCCACGAGTTCGAGCCCGGCATCGGGCTCTGTGCTGACAGCTCAGAGCCTGGTGCCTGTTTCAGATTCTGTGTCTCCCTCTCTCTGACCCTACCCCATTCATGCTCTGTCTCTCTCTGTCTCAAAAATAAATAAACGTTAAAAAAAATTTTTTTTAATGAATAAACATTAAAAAAATTCTATAAAAAAAAGGAATTAAGGGTAGCCAGTTTCAAAAGAATATTAGATTATATAGCACATTTAGATATTGTGTAAATCAGCATTCTAATCTAATGTGTAAAGTACAATTAGTTGAAAGAGGGAACAAGAAAAATATGAATTAAGTCCCTAAAAAGCTATGCAAATGCAGCTTTACTGTTAAGGTTTTACTTAGTCACTGAAGCTAATCCTACATTAATATTGACTACTTATCGACAGAAAATGGTTGGTGACTAATATTAATAGACAATGTGGGGGGCACCTGACTGGCTCAGTGAAGCAGGCGACTCTTGTTCTCAGGGTTATGAGTTCAAGTCCCACGATGGGTGAAGAGATTACTTAAAAAAAAATCGAAACGTCTTTAAAAAAAAACAGACAGGGGCGCCTGGGTGGCTCAGTCGGTTAGGCGGCCGACTTCGGCTCAGGTCACGATCTCGCGGTCCGTGAGTTCGAGCCCCGCGTCGGGCTCTGGGCTGACAGCTCAGAGCCTGGAGCCTGCTTCGGATTCTGTGTCTCCCTCTCTCTCTGCCCCTCCCCTGCTCATGCTCTGTCTCTGTCTCAAAAATAAATAAAAATATTAAAAAAACAAAACAAAAAAACCCAATGTGGGTCCATTATTGAGCTTTTTTTTCTTTATTGCAGTTTGTGGAGAAAAGGAAAGATTTGACTGAAGAAGTAAGAAATGTTTTGCTGGAGGAAATTAGGTGGTCAAATCCCGAATTTTCTTTGAGGAAATATTTTTCTTTGCTTCTTAAAAAACGAACTGAGCACCAGGTACTTTCTGAGTGTCATCGTAAACAAGGTTAGTGATAACTGTTATCATTTACATTAACATTTCGTTTTTGAAAACATTAAGACTTGGTCTTTGACTCTTGGAAGTCCACTGAGAGGATATTGCTTATGGTTGGCAGGGAAAATTGTTCAGTTGTATTAAAGCATCTTGTTCAATGCAGTGTTGGCCCCTGCCATTCTCCACAGGTACAAACCCCAAGACAGCTTTAATTTTGTTAAAATATTAATAGTTCATTTAAGGAAAGCCTTAGGTGAGATCATTTGAACTGACTTGCCTTTATATAACTTGTACAAAAGGCAATCTAAATAACACACTATCCTGCTTGCTTTCAGTGGCCCACATTTGATTCTTGCCTCTTCATTTTGTAGTAATAAGACTGTTGGATATTTTGAAGTGATACTAAGATTTTGGATATTAAAATTTGTTTTCTGTTAATTAGTAAGCACATGCATTTCTCTAACTTCTGAAACAGAAAGTCCACAACTCGAACCTGATGTGAATCAAAAAGAAACCAAAAGGAAACGAGTGGAAATGGAAATTCAGAAGTCAAAAAGAAAGAAGCCAAACGAGTATTCACAAAGTCCAAAAAAGATAAATGGGAAACCAGAAGAACTTGACAAAAGAAACAACTCCACTGGGATAAAGCTAGACTCTTGTAAAGGCCTTCTTTCTAAAACATCCAGGAAGAAACAAACTGCTTCGAGTACAACATGTAAAATAGAAACAGAAGCAGTTGAAGATTCTGATGTTCTGACAATAGATGATGGCAAAGAGCCTACATCAGAAAGATCTCCTGTTCCTGGTAAATTAGATCTTCTTCCTCTGGGCCTAGAACTTTTTTGTTTGTTTTCTCTTCTTGTTCATTTTCTCTTTAATATATGTTCTTTGCAACATTCAAGCAATATATGTTTATAAAACAAGAAGTGGAAGCCTTACTAATTATAATCACAGTCTTACAGAAAACCACATTTAACAGATAGGTGTTTGGTCTTTGATTTTTCTGTGTGCTTTTTAAACAACCTGGGATTATATCTCTTTAACATGTCTCTGACTTACTCCCATTTGGGTTCTTTAACTTTTTCAAAAATATTCTATTGAATTGATTAATTCGTCCATTTATGTGGCTGAATGGATATTTTAATATTTGTATAGCAAGTCTCCTCTATCGTTTTTTTTAAAAACTATTCATGTATCGGGGTACCTGGGTGGCTCAGCTGGGTGATCATCCGACTTCGGCCCAGATCATGATCTTGCAGTTTGTGGGTTTGAGCCCCACGTCGGGCTCTGTGCTGATAGCTTGGAGCCTGGAGCCTGCTTCAGATTCTTTGTCTCCATCTCTCTCTCTCTCTGCCCCTCTCCTGCTCGTGCTCTTTCTCTCTCAAAAATAAACATTAAAAAAAATTAAAAAATAAAACTATGTTCATGTATCTACTCTGCTGAATAAACCAGAGATTCTCTTACTCCACAAATCCCACTGGGGTTTGATTTTGCATTAGTGTATAGATTAATTTGGAGTGAATCGGCATATTTACCACATTCAGTCTTCTCAAACAGGAGTGTGGCACATCTCCATTTACCTAGGTTGACTTTGTAGGATATTTTAATGTTTCTTTTCAGGGTTCAAAGGATGCTTCACACAAATTACGCTGCCTTTATTCTTTAGATTATTTCCTAAGAAATAATAAATTCCTTTTCATATGTCATGTTTTTTTAGTGATTACTTAAATTTTAAGCATGTACTTCTATTTTTTCATAATTTTTTTGTAAGTAAGCTCTACCTCCAACATGGGACTTGAGCTTACAACCCTGAGATCGAGTCACATGCTCTGCTGACTGAGCCAGTGAGGCACCCCTAATTGAGTACTAACTTTTAAACTTTACTTCCATGAGACTTTATGGCAGTTAGTTTTTTGGGTTTTTTTGCTTTTTGTTTTGCTAATTATTTTTTTAGTGTTTATTTATTTTTGAGACAGAGAGAGGCAGAGCACAAGCAGGGGAGGGGCAGAGAGAGACACACATAGAATCCGAAGCAGGCTCCAGGCTCTGAGCTGTCAGCACAGAGCCTGACGTGGGGCTTGAACTCATGAGCTGTGAGGTCATGATCTGAGCTGAAGTCAGACACTTACCAACTGAGCTACCCAGGTGCCCCTATGGTGGTTAGTTTTTAAGGGGGAAGAATTGATATGAAGATATGAAGAATATGATATGAAGAATTTTAAATGTAATGTTAAGTTTTGAAATTGCCCTTTTGACATTTTGTAAATATAAATACTGTACAAATATTCATTGTTTACATGAAACAATAATGTAAATGTGTAAAAATATATGCTTATGTTAAGGAACAGTGCTTCAATGTATATGTTTTGCTTTAGATTCTGGAACTGAAGACATGCTATGGACAGAAAAGTATCAACCCCAGAACTCCAGTGAGCTCATAGGCAATGAGCTAGCTATAAAAAAATTACATAGGTTGGTAAAACATGTTAAAGAATTGAGAAATAGTTTTACATTTACTTTGTTTTGAATCTAATTTGTTTAGTTTGTTTGAATCTAGTTTTACTATTTAGTTTTAATCTAGTTTGAGTTTAGTGTTTAGTTTGTTTGAATCTAGTTTTACTATTTATTTAGTTTGTTTTATTTATACTAAAATATAGAAATTATAAAGTATTACTTGTATGATAAAATCTTTGTAAAAAAGAAACTTAAGAAAAACATGAGAAGTAAATATCCTTCTTTTCTATTTCTACTCTCTAGAGGTAACAACTATTAAAGGTTTCTTGTAGAATCTTCCAGAAAAACATTTATGCATATGTTAGCTCCTTTCTTCCTAACAAATAGGGTCATATTAGTACTAATTCAGGTCCATAGTCCTTTGTCTACAATTCCCACATCCAAAAAAGTTCTGAAAATTAAAAGTTACTAACTTATGGTTTTTATGGATCCCACTTGGTAGGAGTTCATACCTTTTTAATTTTTTTTTTTTTCAACGTTTATTTTTGGGACAGAGAGAGACAGAGCATGAACAGGGGAGGGGCAGAGAGAGAGGGAGACACAGAATCGGAAACAGGCTCCAGGCTCTGAGCCATCAGCCCAGAGCCTGACGCGGGGCTCGAACTCACGGACCGCGAGATCGTGACCTGGCTGAAGTCGGACGCTTAACCGACTGCGCCACCCAGGCGCCCCTGTTTTAAAAAAAATTTTTTAACGTTTATTTGTTCTTTGAGAGAGAGAGAGACACAGCGCAAACAGGGAAGGGGCAGAGAGAGAGGGAGACACAGAATCCGAAGCAGATTCCAGGCCCAAGCTGTCAGTACAGAGCCCTATGCGGGGCTTGAACTCATAAACCACAAGATCACGATCCGAGCTGAAGTCAGATGCTTAACTGACTGAGCCACCCAGGCGCCCCTCATATCTTTTTTTAAAATAAAAACATTAAGTGATTATTTTGTAATACCAGAGACCCCAGAGGGGTATTGTGTTATGTGTGGTATGTGTACCAAATTACTTTTCTGGTATCTAAAAAATTTTGAATTCTAAAACTCACCTGGTCCAAAGGATTTCATATAAGAAATAGGGGCCTATAATAATAGTTAACACTTTGAGCTTAGTACTGTTCTAAGTGCTTGCATTGTTCTTAGCCCCTGTAATCCTTACAACTATACTATGAGAGTAAATACTGCTGTCCTCATCTTATAGATAAGGAATGGACCTACAGAGGTTGAATTATTTGTCCAGGGTCACCCAGCTTGAAAGTAGTGGGGCTGGAACTCAAACTTGAGCAGTCTAGCTCTAAACTAGAACTTAATCTTTCTGCTTATACTTAGCACTGTGTATTAGACATGTTTCATATCATCACACAGTCTACCTGAACTCTTTATAGTTGTTCCGTACTGGTTTCATAGGTGAGGGTACTGTAGTGTCTCTTTTCCCCTACTGAAGTACTTTTATGTTTTTCCCTTTGGAACCTAATCTCAACAAGGTTGCAGTGGATATCCTTGTACCTACAGTGTTGTATATTTTGGTAAAAAAATTACTTCCTTTAGAAATATTTGTGCCCATGTAAAAATATTTTACTATTTCGTTGATTCAAAGAGATACGGCTCTATTCTGTGAATTAGTTAATTAACACATATTTTCTTATGGCAGTTGGTTGAAAGACTGGAAGAGACGAGCCGAATTGGAAGAAAGACAAAATTTGAAGGGAAAAAAGGATGAGAAACAGGAAGGTATCTTGAGGCGTTTTCTCCATTTCACTGAACGTGTTTAGTTAGACTGGCTCTAAATGTGTATGACATTTCTTAACTGTATTTTATATTTGATTTCCTAGTTTTTGTAAATAAGTGTCTAGCATCTATTGCTGCCTGAGCAATTATCAAATAATTTGCATTTGAATAATTTTTCAGATCTGTCGGATAGCATTGATTTTAAAGGCAGTTCAGATGAAGAAGAGAATCGCCTTTGCAATACTGTTCTGATAACAGGGCCGACAGGAGTGGGGAAGACTGCCGCGGTGTATGCGTGTGCTCAGGAGCTTGGATTTAAGGTTAGTAACAGCTACGCCAGGAGGATGTTAATGTAACTGTTGCACTCGAATTAAAGGAAGACCGACCATTCTGCCTTGCTTTCATGTGTTCTTCCAGATATTTGAAGTCAATGCCTCTTCTCAGCGCAGTGGTAGACAAATTCTGTCTCAACTGAAGGAAGCTACCCAGTCCCATCAAGTGGACAAGCAAGGTGTAAACTCTCAGAAACCTTGTTTTTTTAATAGTTACAACCTAGGCAAGTCACCAAGTAAGTAAATTCTTTTGCTTAGGTCATAACCTTTGAGAGAAAGTGAAATCTACAAAAAGAATTTTAATAATCCGCATTTTTTTTTTTTTTGCCTTTTGTTTTTTAACCTTTTCCTATACACACACGTGCGTGCACCTTTTTTATGTTTTCCTGGATGGTTTTAAAATAAACCTTAAGACCATCATATAATTTTATTTGTATGTACTTCAGTAAGTATCTCTAATTGATAAGGGCCTTTAGAAAGCATAACCAGGGGTGTCTGGGTGGCTCAGTCTGTTACGCATCTCACTCTGGATTTCAGCTCAGGTCATGATCTCACACAGTTTGTGGACTCGAGGCCCACATTGGGTTCTGCATTGACAGTGCGGATCCTGCATGAGATTCCCTGACTCTCCTCCGCTCACACACGTGCTTGCTCCCTCTCTCAAAATAAATAAACGTAAAATAAAATAAAAAGCATAACCATAGTAATCATTATTAGACCTAATGAAATTAGCTATATATCTTAATTTGATCTAATACATACTCTTATTTTGGTGTTCTCTTGTTTCAAATGGTTCGTGCAAATTTGGATTCAAGCAAGGTTTACATCTTACATTTGACTGATGTCTTTTAAATATCTTCCAGTCTCCCTAATAATTCCCTCATCCTTTTCATATCATTTATTTTTTGAAGAACGTGGGTCATTTTTCATAAAATCTCTCACATTTTGGATTTCGCTGATTGTATGTTCATGGCATCAGTTAACATATTCCTCTTCCCTATATTTCTTGTAAACTGGCAGTTAGATCTGTGATACTGATTAGATTAAGGTTCTGTTTCAGGGCTACCGTACATGCATAGGCGGGGCTGTGTGCTTCCTATGGCATCAAAGCGGAAGATAACCTTTGTGATAGTCACATGGCTCAGTGAGTTCAGTTGTTTTCAGGCTGATCCATCCATTATAAAGTTCCCCATCACTCTTTTATGTAGCCATGAATGATCTTTATCTAGTAGACTGTTTCATTAGGAGTTGAAAAATGGGTGATTTTGTAATTCACTGAGCCTTTCTGAATTTATTAGTTGAAATTGTAAGGAGAATTTCTCCTCATCAGTTGTTTGGACACTTTGACATACAATTTGTGCAGGAAAGGCACGAGAAATGTTTCATTCTTTCCTTTTTAAAAATGTATTTTGTTTGTTTTTTTAGAGAGAGCATGAGTGGGCGAGAGGGGCAGGGAGAGAGAATCCCAAGCAGACTCTGTGCTCAGCGTAGAGCCTGACGTAGGGCTCAATCCCACAACCATGAGATCCTGACTTCTGAGCCAAAATCAAGAGTCAGACGCTTGATGGACTGAGCCACGCAGGCACTCCTATTCTTCTCTTTCATTTATCAGTTCCTAAAGTAATGGTGCCCTAGTAATCTCTAAAGTTATCCAATGAGTTTTTGGGTGGTCTACTTTTTTTTTTTTTTTTAGTATTACGAGGAACTCATGGATTTGTATCTATTTAATGTGTTTCAGTCCTTTGTGTTCATTATTCGTTGTGGCTATTACAATTTTCTTTTTGTCACTAGTTTAAACAGCTGTGATTTTGATGTGGGTTGCTGGAGTTTTCTTCATGTTTCATGTGGTTGGGGTTTGTTGAGCTTCTTGGATGTATGCGTTTATAGTTTTCATCAAATCTGGAAAATTCCAAGCATTGTGTCTTTTTTACTCTTAATTAAAATAGGTTTGACATATAACATTGTATAAATTTAGGGCATACAAGTGTTAATTTGATACATTTCTATATTGTAATATGCTTGCCATTGCATTGATAATTAGCATCTCTGTCATGTTACATAATTATCACTTCTTTTTAGTGGTTGGAATAATTAAGTCATAGTCTCAGGAAGTTTGGTGATTATAATACAGTGTTGCCTGTATTTACCATACTGTGCATTAGATCTCTAGGATTTATTTACTCATTGCAAGTTTGTACCCTTAAACAATATCTGTCCTGTCCCCAGTCCCTTGCTCCTGGCAACCACCATTTTACTCTCTGTTTTTGTGAGGTTGACTTTTTAGATTCCATATATAAGTGATGTCACACAGTGCTTGCTTTTCTCTGACTTACCTCACTTAGCCTCATGTGCTCCAGGTCCATGCATGCTGTCATAAATGGCAGGATGTTCTTTCTTAACGGCTGAATAATATTCCATTGTGTATATATACCACATCTTTATCCATTCATGCATGGGTACTTAGGTTGTTTCCATAGCACATTCTGTCATGAATCATGCTGCAGTAAACATGGGAGTGTGTATATCTCTTCGAGATCCCATTTTTGTTTCCCAGAAGCACAACTATAGCAGATCTATTTTTAGTTTTGGGGAGAAACTTCATGTTGTTTTCAATAGTGGTAGAACCAGTTTACATTCCCCTCAACAGCGCACAAAGCTTCCCTTTTCTCCACATCTTCGCCAGCACTTATCTCTTCAAATAATTTTTCTCTTCTCCTCTCCTCTGACAATTTTAATTATATATATATTAGACCACCTTGAGTTGTCTTCTAGCTTGATGATTGCACGTGCAATTTTTCAGTCTTCCTTTGCTCTGCATGTTTCATCTTGGATAGTTTCTAACTACTCAAGGTCACAGATCTTATTTTCTGCAGTATCTGGTATACTGTCAGTGCCATCCAATGTATTTTTTTATTTCATACATTGTAGTTTTCATTTCTAGAAGCTTGACTTGGGTCCTTTTTATAGTTTCTGTGTTACCATGCCCAATTTTTCCTGTAAGTTTTTGAACAGAAGAAACAGTTATGACTATTTTAGTCATAGTGTTCTTGTTTACTAATTAGTGTTCTTGTCTATTAATTCTGTCATCTGTGTCATTTCTGAGTTGGGTTCAGTTAATTGATTTTTTTTTTTCTTATGGATTGTATTTTCATGCCTTTTTGGTGCCTGATAATTTTGATCAGATGTCAGACTTCGTGCAGTTTACCTTGTTGGGTATTGGACATTTCTACATTCCCATAACTACTCTTGAATTTTGTTCTGGAATACATTTAAGATACCTAGAAACAGTTTGATCATTTCGGGTCTTCTGCTATATTAGCAAGACCATAGCAGCATTTAGTGTAAGACAGATTTTGCCATTGCTTAGGTAAAATCCTTCTGAGTACTCTGTCCACTTCCCCATTAATTCTGAAGTTTGCCATTCTGCCTAATAGGAAGAGGAACTGTTCCCAGCTCTTTGTAAGCCTTAGATTATTTCTTCTAATCTTTCACTGATCACTACTCCATTGAAGGCTTGAGGGAGACGCTCTGCAGATTTCTGGAACACTCTGTGGAGCTCTCTGCTCTTCACTATTCTGCCCTGTGATTGCAATCAGCCTTGGCCTCCCTGGAGGCCTGTTCAGTCTCCTGAACTCAAGGAAACCTCTGGACTGGCTTCCCCCTCTTCACTGTGGCCTATACATTGTCTCAAGGCAGGAATTAGGCAATTCCTGGGGTTCACCTTGTTTGTTTCTTCTCTTAGGTATCACTGTCCTTTTTTGCATTATTTCCAAAGTCTTAAAAAGCATTGTTTCATATATTATGCTTGGTTTTTTGCTGTTATTTCAGATAGATTGGTAACTCCAGTATATGTCTTGGCCAAATGCAGAGCCCTTTTTTCTTTTTGTGCTTTTTGACTAGCAGTAACCTGACTCAATTGGCTTGTGTCCTTTACACATAGCCCCAGTAATCTTTGATATTTGTTTTTGCTTTCTGGCTTGTTAAGATGTCCCAGACCTAGAAGGTAGCTACTTCTCCATGGAGCTGATTGTTTTGGTGAAAAATCCTTTAAGAAGATTATATAAATAAGGGCACCTGGTGGCTCAGTCAGTTAAGCGTATGACTTCGGCCCGGGTCATGATCTTGCGGTTTGTGAGTTCAAGCCCTCTATTGGGCTCTGTACTGACAGGTCAGAGTCTGGAGCCTACTTTGGATTCTGTGTCTCCCTCTTTCTCTGCCCCTCCCCTGCTTACACCCTGTCTGTCTGTCTCTCTCTCAAAAATATATATTAAAGAAAAAAAAAAGAATATATCAATAAAATTTAGCCAAGTACCTACTACCTACTAGGTATATTATTTAAATTTGGCATGTATTTTCTTTTTTTTTTTTTAATTTTTTTAATGTTCATTTTTGAGAGAGAGTACAAGCAGGGGAGGGACAGAGAGAGAGGGAGACACAGAATCTTCCAGACCCCACCCAATGTGGGGCTCGAATTCACGAACTGTGAGATCATGACTTGAGTCGAAGTTGGACACTTAACCTACTGAGCCACCCAGGTGCCCCTTGGCATTTATTCTCTAAAACCAGTCTTCGGACTGATGCCAATCCATGATCAAACAATCCTTGTACTATGCCAAAATTAGAAAAATAAGGACAAAATATTGAGTTTTTTATAAATCGCAATCTCTTCAATATAAAGAAATATTTTTTTATTTTAAGATTATGTTCCAGGGCACCTGGGTAGCTCAGTTGGTTGAGCGTCCAACTCTATTTTGGCTCAGGTCCTGGTTTCATGATTCATGAGTTCAAGTCCCATGCTGGGCTCTGGGCTGCTGGTGTGGAGCCTGCTTGGGTTTATGACATAATAGTGATGTCTAGGATAATATCTCAAATTCAGAATTTTCGGTAAGTTTTCAAACATCCATAATATGCAAAGAATATCATAAGATCTGTGGAGATGGGGTGCAAGAAAAAGAATAGGACAGATACAGTCATGGAATTGTGCACATATGATGGTACAGGAAAAGATCGTGCTCCTAATAACAATCTGCACATGTGAGGACTGAATCAGAGCACTTGGAGGGGAGAAAAGACTTGCTCTGGTACAAATGCTTGGTGCCATAGGACCTCAGGAGGGTAGAGATCAAACATTTGCTTTTAAACTTTGTATTGATCCTCCATAGTATCCTTAAAAAAACATTCTTTGCTTGTGATATCCACATACTATAGGGAAACTGAAGTTGGATAACAGTGTTCTGTCTGTGCTCAGTATGTACATTATCTCTCTTCCTCCAGCCTCCTCTGAACCCAAGCAGGTGTACAGAAAGTGAATGGAGGGATTATGAACATTATTTGCTTCAAGGATGTATGTTTGTTTGGAAAAGAATGTCTTTTCTAAATGCCCAGTTTTACCTTCTCTGATGATAGAATAACTGTAACAATATGCTAATATTTGTACACAGTGTAAGAATGAAAGAAAACTTCTGTATCAATTTTTAACTGGTAAGAGTAGAAATATAGGCTGTGGATAACTCAGTCTTACCATCTGTTTAACTTTTAGAATATTTACCTTTACGTAAATTTGGTTTTGGCAGAAAAATTAAGCTCTCCTAAGAAAGTTATTACATCACCAAGGAAACTTCCTCCGCAGTCACCACAAAGTAGCGTACCAAAACGAACACTTCCGCCTAAAACTTTGGCAAATTACTTTAAAGTTTCTTCTAAGCCAAAAAAAAATGAAGAAATAGTACTTCTGGAAAATAATAAAGGTAAGACATTAAATTGACAAAATATATGTGATATTTTTTAATAATGACCTTCATACATAAAATATCCTATTTCATGAGTTCCTATTGCTATTTATTTTTTTAATGTTCTAATTCTTTTTTATTTTTCTGTAATCTGTTTTTCTAAATGTTTATTTTTGAGAGAGGGAGAATAAGTGTGGGTAGGGGAGGGGCAGAGAGCGAGAGAGACAGTGTGGGATAGAGGATACAAGGCAGGCTCTGGGTCAGGTTTCACAAACCAAATGTGAAATCATGACCTGAATCGAAGTCGGACGCTCAACTGACTGAGCCACCTAGGTGCCCCTATTTTTATTATTTTTAGAGAGAGTGAGACCACAAGCAGTGGAAAGGGGAGGGGGGGAGGTGGGGAGAGAGAGAGAGAAAGAGAAAGAATCTTAAGCAGGCCCCAGGCTTAGCGTGGAGCCCGATACAGAGCTCGATCCCACAACCCTGGGATCATGACCTGAGCTGAAATCAAGAGTTGTTCGCTCAACTGACTGAGCCACCCAGGTACCTCCTACTGCTATTTATTAAACCTCGGCTACTTTGAAGGTCATACATATAGGAGTTTTGATATTTTGTTTCAGCTTTTTTCTTCCCCCACCCTTGTTTCAGTTTTGATAGGGGGTTTCACTTTGAGCTTAGTTTGCAGAAATATCCAGTGTTCTGTTAAAGGTTGATTTGAATCTAAAATATTAATATTTTGTTTATGCAGGAATCAAAAATTCTTGTGAACAGAAACCAATTATTCAGACTAAATCTACAAACACAACTAAGTCAAATGTCAAAGAATTTGGAGCTGAGGAATCCAACAGGAAAAACGCAACATCTCTCATTCTTTTTGAGGAGGTAGGCTTGTGGACATATGTTCATGGTATCTTATAATACAAATTTTTGTATGAGGTGCCTGGATGGCTCAGTCAGTTGAGTGTCCGACTCTTGATTTCAGCTCAGGGCATGATCTTGCAGTTCGTGAGCTCGAGTCCTGCTTCAGGCTCTGCTCTGACGTTGCGGAGCCTTCTTAAGATTCTCTCTCCCTCTCTCTGCTCCTCCCCAACTTGTGCATGCATGTGTACTCTCTCACTCTCTCTCTGTCTCTCTCAAAATAAATAAACATTAAAAAAAAACTTATTCTACAGATTACTGCATGTGTTACTGTGAAGTGTTGTAAAATAGCCAAGAAAGTCAGGAAGACTTGTATCTATTTGAATTTTAAGTGAATGAAACTGCAACCATAGAAGAATTTTTCAGAAAGATGATTAATGCAATTCAGGGTTATTAATTATTGTTCAGTGATTATAGAAATTATTCTGATTCATACATGTTCAGGTATAGGTGACTGCTTTTTTTGGTTTAATATTTATTTGATAATTTTTTTTACTTACAATGGTGTAAAACATTTTAAGCTTTCAGTGTGGGCTGAATTCACAGTGTTCATAAAGTTAATAAATTCATAAACTTTGTCTCTGACAGACTTACAGTGTATCTAGTATGTGTACATGACATATCCAGCACATGTTTTGTTACTCAGTACACTAATATTCTCATAAATGGTTCTTAGGTTGATGTCATTTTTGAGGAAGATGCTGGGTTTTTGAATGCAATCAAAACATTCATGGCAACAACTAAAAGACCTGTAATCCTTACTACAAGTGGTAGGTAACGGTGATTTGACAGCTAATTACTTTTGGTTAAAATATTTGAGAAAGCCTCAAATTTTAGTTAGAAATGTTCCTTTAAAAGTCTGCTAGTAAAGGGGCGCCTGTTGGCTGAGTTGGTTAAGCATCCGACTTTGGCTCAGGTCATGATCTCAGTTTGTGAGTTTGAGCCCTGCATCAGAGCTCACAGCCTGGAGTCTGCTTCAGATTCTGTGTCCTCCTTACTCTCTCTCTGTCCCTACCCTGCTTGCACTCTGTCCCTCAAAAAATAAATAAACTTAAAAAAAAAAAAAGTCTACTAGTGGGGGCATCTGGGTGGCTCATTCGGTTAAATGTCTGACTTCAGCTCAGGTCATGAGCTCACGGTTGTGAGTTCGAGTCCCACTTTGGATTGTCTGCTGTCAGCAGAGAGCCTGCTTCGGATCCTCTGTCCTGCGCCGCCCCCCCCCCCCCCACCTCTCTGCACCTCCCCTGCTCATGTTCTCAATCTCTCAAAAAAAAAATAAACAAACATTAAAGAATAAAAAATGAAAGTCTACTAGTAAATTAACTTTTTTTTCCTAAAATTTGAAGGCTCCTAGATCATTTCTTAAATGAGGAATTATTCAAATTTATGATCAGTTCTCAGCTTTGAGTAATTATAAAATTAATATGTTACCTTGCAAATGGCACCAAACATCATTCACTGGTCAGAACTTTTTATGGAACCCAGCCTTTCTGCAGTTCCTTAATATTGAACTTAGCCATTCCTTAACCCCTGAGAACACTTCCGTATGGATTATTGCCTATTTTAAAGTAAGTTGTAACCAGCCTGATTGCTCTAAACTTCCTAATGATTAGTGTTTGGTGTTCAATTTTAAAACCATAGTTTTTTTTTTTCATTATAAACACTGAATTATAACACTGTTTTCTAATATTTTTCATTGCACATATTCAGTAGCATATCTCTGCTATGAATTTCTAGAGGAAAATAAATGTTAGTTTATGTCAGACTCCACTTATAAATTAATGGGTCATTTGACTGTTGGTGATTGTCCTCTAAAAATATTGATATAAATTGTATTATTCAAAGGTTACATGACAGTTTAATTAAAAGATCAATTATTTTAGGTCAAGATAAAAATTCACTTCCTTAATGATTTATAATTTGCATATTTTTATTACCGATGAGATACAGAATATTTTCATAGAAAAAGTATAACTGGACAAAGTAATTTAATGGTCTTAATGGTTTTTTAAAATGTTTTTTTTCCTATAGATCCAACATTTAGTTTAATGTTTGATGGCTACTTTGAAGAAATTAATTTCAGTACTCCTTCGCTTGTAAGTTTTGAATTTTGATCATAAATCATATATCACAATTCTGTAAAAGATGGTTTCTTATGATAGTGCCATGTATCTTCAGTACATTGCTGATTAGAAGAGTGAACATCTCTGCCCTGTTCCTGATGGTAGGGTGAAAGGCATTCTTTACCATTAAGTGTGATATTAGCTGTATATTTTCATAGATGGTCTTTATCGGTTAGCTGTATTTTTATTGTGAATGTTGTTAAATTTTGTCTGGTGGGTTTTTTCCAGTCTTTTGAAACAATCATCTGGTTTATCTTTTTAATTCTATCACTATGGTGAATGATGTTGTTTGATTTTTGGATGTCAGACCAGTCTTGCATTCTTAGGATAATATGGTCATCCTGCGTTAGGTCTTTTATATATTTCTGGATTTGAGACTTTTTCCCTGTACTTTGTGAATATATTGTAGATTCTGTTATGTTTGTGTGAACAGATATTCTCCTGTAATATGTGGCAGCTAAAATTTCTGTTCCATTCTTTTAGTCTTAGCTGGGCTGCTTTGAGCTAGGCCCACACATGTGAAGTTCAGGTATCAACCAGGGATTTGCATTCTTCTTTTAGCTAGAGTTTCTGTTTCCCTACTTTCACTGAACTCCCTCGTCACTTTCCAGCTACGGCCATCATCCCAAACTCTATCCTCTGGTTCAGGCCAGTAATATTGTGAGTTTGTGTCTGAGTTTTAGCCACCATTGCTGCCCCCTGCCCTCAGTCAAAAATCAACTTAGAGGAGGTAGGAGAGGATGGGAGTTCATCCAGGGCCATTTTCTTTTGTCCAAGTGTTGATGTCCCTTCAGTTATCTTCTGCTCAGGTTACTCTCTTGTGCCTTCAAGTAGTTTGTTTTTTATATTTATTTGTTACTGATTGTAGAGTTTATAGTTATTACTGAAGGCAAGGTTTGTCTGATAATAGGGTCTTTGTTATTGAAAGAATTCCTAGTTTGTGGGAAGCAAAAGTCCCAGAAGTATGCAGGAGTAATGTATGCACATAAAATAAAGTCAAAAATTTAATAGAGGAAATCTTTTAATTGTCTTGTTAACTTCAAGGTAAAAATGCTAGTGATCTTGTAAAATATGCAAAATGTAAATACAATTTTATTTGTTTCAACTTTTGAAGGTAAAAAGCTTTCCATAAACAGCGGGAAGAGAAGAGTATATGTTTTGTCATTTTACAAAAAAATATTATAGTAATATTGATGAAAACGCTAAATAAAATGAAAATTTTTACTTGGTCCATTTATTCTTAAGAAATTACATGGGTTTTTTGTTTTTTTGATTTTTGTTTTCATTTTGTCTCATAATGTTTCTTGTTAACTTACATGTATACGTTTGTGCATGCATTGATATAATTTTCTAACTCTGGCTTTTAAAAATTATATGAGTATTTTTCAGTATTGTAGTATTCACGTTGTTTTTCTTCTATAGTATTCACATTTATAATTTTAATGGCTGTGAAATATTCCATCAAGTTGTACCATTATTTAAGCTTAAGGGAATTTCTCAAGGTTTAATAACATTGCCTCCAGGGTTCGTGTTGGAAAATTTCCCGTAAAAGTTTCCTTACTGTTTTTAGACTGTATACAGTTAATAAAATAAGTATACGTAAAATCTTTTTAATTTAGAAGTATATTCCTTTATATTTTTCTAGATCAGTTTCACTCTCAAGAGCTAAGATATTGTGAATTTTAGTGAAATTTGTCCTACTTTTAGATATGTATTACTGATGTATTTCTGTTAACTCTACAATTCACCATGTTTCTTTTTTCTTTCTCTGTTTGTTGCTCAGCTAAATGTTGCCAGCTACCTACAGATGATCTGCTTAGCTGAGAACTTTAGAACTGATGTGAAAGACTTTGTAACATTGTTAACTGCAAATACTTGTGATATTAGAAAAAGTATCCTTTACTTACAGTTCTGGATTAGAAGTGGAGGTGGATTTTTAGAAGAAAGACCATTATCCCTTTGTCGTAAGTTGATCTGTTATAAAAGAAATTTCTATAAGGGGACCCTCTGTTAAACTATATGCTGTACCAAAATATCTGAAAGATTTAAAAAATTGTGAGCATCCAGAGATCATATTAATCTTGAACATAAACATACATATGTCAATTTAGTTGATTAAAATTTTGTAAACATGAAATGTGGTTAGAGTAAACCTGCACATGGAACAAATTGTTACTTCTACATTTATAAGCATAGTTTCTTATAAACAAATAGAATTAAATATTATTTAGCAACTGATTTCCTTTTTCCACTTACTAAAAAACATGTTGGTGATTTTCCCCATATATAGGTTATTTTTGTCTGACTGTAAGTTCTCCTTTAGCTTCAATAGTCTATCATTCTTTTCTCATAAGAACTTTATCATTTCAGAAATGTTTTATTTCTTATCAATCTTTAGCCTCTGTTACCGAATTGAAGTCACAGACATTTATTGAGGACTTTCTCTATGCCAGGTCCTGTGTTTACATGAATAAGACATGCTTCCTTCCCTGAAGAAGTTCATAGTTCTGTGGTTTTCATGCTCCATAGTCACAGTTCTGTAGTTACAGATCCTGCTCTGGGAAATACACAAATATTTAAATAAAACCAAGGTGAAGTTCTGTAATATTAATCCCCTGTCAAGTTTTTTTTTTTTCTTCGATTAGTTCCAAATTTTAATGTGTTATTCTTTTTTGAGTTAGCAAACGTATATATTTAATTCAGTGTAAGCTTGGAGCCTTAACTGTTTCTTAGAAGTAAATATGATAAATAAGACGCAGAAAAATCTTCTTATAAAAAACAAATTAGTAACTATTGCCATATGACTGGAAATAAAATGCTATACCAAGAACTTTCAAAGAAAAAAAATTGTGTCATTATTTCTTTTCTTGAAGATTTTATATGCATTTTATTTCTGTCTAAAAAAATGCAGCTGTGTACTCATTGGGAATTCAAACAGTACAGAAGTATGTAAAAGAAAAGTAAAAGATCTCCCCCCTTCTTAAGATTAGCCACTGTTAGAGCTTTATCTATGCATGTACAAATATTGCTACCTACTTACTTAGCAGAGTTAACCAATACTGTATGTACTGTTAAGCAATTTGCTGTTTTTACTGGAGAATGTGTTGTTAGTATGTACAGTTTTAGCCCTCTCTTTTTCACAGCTGCATGCTATTCCATAATAGGGAATGGATGTAACGTAATTTAATTAACCATCACTTATTAGTGGAAATGGAAGTTACCTTTTGTTGTCATTAAAATGTGCAGTGAATATCCATACACATATCCTTGAGCATATCTGTGAGTACTTCTGTTGAAGAGAATTCTAGAAGTTTGGTTGCTAGGCCAAAGGCTAGAGTACATTTGCATCCTGGTAGGTATTGTCCGGTTGCCCTCCAGAAGATAACTGTACAAATTTATGTTCCCAGGAATAGTTTATGATGGCTTTTTTATGTATACCTCTGAGAAAATTAGGGAGCCAGTTGTTTTAGTTTTGCCAATTTAAAAGGCGAAAAGCGAATGGTATCTTATTCTAATTTGCATTTCCAAGATCACTAGTAAAATTGCACATCTTTTTATGAGTTTATTAGATATTTGTATTTCTTCTGTTACTTGTCTATTCATAGCATAGTCCTTGTGCTTTATTCTTTTGGATTGTTTTGTAAGCCGACCATCACCACCATCTTAACCTCTGTATGCTAGAAATAATGTTTGTATCGTACTTTTTGTGAATTAAAAACACATGTGGAGAGGAAGAAAATGGGAATATAGGTCCAAAAGGTGACAGGATCTTAGATTTTAAATAATTTTTTGCTGTAATTTATTAAGAATATAGATAGCTAAGATTTTCTTTTATTAATTTTGTAGGAGGAAATAGCAGAAGTGTTCAACTGGTTTGCTCTGAAGATGGCCCTGATTCCAAAAATAAACCTAAAAATACTAAAAGGAGCCCTACAGACCTTCCCAAATGTGACACTGGCTGTGTTGAGACCTTGTTTGGCCTTAAGAACATTTTTTCCCCATCGAAAGACTTATTTTCATTTCTAAAGGTATTTTCAATGTCTAGTGTACGATATTAAATTTATATTCCTTTTCATCTTCCTAACACTAACATTTAAATGTGTTTTAAATCTTAAAGTTAGGAAGACCTGGATGGCTCAGTTGGTTGAGCGTCTGACTCTTGATTTCAGCTCAGGTCATGATCCCAGGGTCGTGGGCATGAGCATGGAGCCTGCTTGAGATTCTCTCTCAGGGCGCCTGGGTGGTATCTGTTGGTCAAGCATCTGACTTTGGCTCAGATCGTGATCTCACGGTTCATGGGATCAAGCTCTCTGTCATCAGCATGGAGCCTGCTTTGGATCCTCTGTCCTTTTCTCTCTGCGCCTCCCATGCTTGTGTGCGCGCGCTCTCTCTCTCTCAAAATAAACAGACATTGGGGCGCCTGGGTGGCGCAGTCGGTTAAGCGTCCGACTTCAGCCAGGTCACGATCTCGCGGTCCGTGAGTTCGAGCCCCGCGTCAGGCTCTGGGCTGATGGCTCAGAGCCTGGAGCCTGTTTCCCATTCTGTGTCTCCCTCTCTCTCTGCCCCTCCCCCGTTCATGCTCTGTCTCTCTCTGTCCCAAAAATAAAAAAATAAAAAAAAAAGTTGAAAAAAAATAATAAAAATAGACATTAAAACAAACAAACAAACAAAAGATTAAATAAAAAAAAAAAGGAGAGGGCACCAGGGTGACTCAGTCTGTTGAGTGTCTGAGTTTGGCTCAGGTCATGATCTTCAGGCCCCACATTGGGCTCACTGCTGTCAGCCCACCAATGCAGAGCCTGCTTCAGATCTCTCCCCCTCTCTCTGTCCCTCCCCAACTTGCATTCTCCCAAAAATAAATATTAAAAGGAATAAATTAAAAAAATTAAGATTCTCTCTCCCTCTGTCCCTCTCCCCCACTCTCTCTCTAAAAATACATACATATTTTTAAGAAATAAATAAATCTTCAGGTTAACATAAATTTGCCTATAATTTTCATAGATTTATGATTTTAACACACTATACCACTTTGACAAACAGTTGATGGGTAATGCTCTGAATGCATATTATCGGATTTAGACTAGAATTTAGAAAGATTTCAGAATAAAAAAAAATTTCAGAAAAGTAGTTTTTAAACAAATGAGCTAACTATTGAATTGGGGTATAAACTATTAAAAATTTAATTCTTCAAATTTTAATAGTTTAAATGTATTTTTTAGGCTCAGAACTATTTTATTATTATTATTTATTTATTTATTTTTCATGTTTATTTATTTTTGAGAGAGAGAGAGAGAGCACGAGCTAGGGAGGGGCAGAGAGAGAGGGAGCCCAAAGTGGGCTCTATGCTGAGAGCAGAGAGCCCGATGTAGGGCTCAAACTCACGAACCAGTGAGATGATGACCTGAGCCAAAGTCAGACACTTAACCAACCAAGGCACCCAGGTGCCCCCAGAACTGTTTGACAAATTAAGGGAGTGTAGGTTAATAAAATTATGAGAGGGTAGCAACTCATTACTTTTAAGATGGTCATATGGGTAGAAGAATGTTCAGACTATGTTCTAACACTTCTTCATTCAAAATTTTTTTTCAGCACAAGATCAGAACAAAGGAAGAATGGTATCAATTCATCCAGCTTCTTACAGAATTCCGAACACAGAATGTAGATTTCTTATATAGTAATCTTGAGTTCATTCTGCCATTACCTGTTAACATCATTCCAGAAACGGAAAACTTTTGTGGTTCATCAGGAAGTGTGGAGGACACCAGTGCAGCAACAAAAAGTATGAAATGTCTTGCTAGGAAACATTCTGAAGGAGAGAAGCCATTGAAAAAGCCACAAAAAAAGAAACAAAAGAAAAAGATGACAATTCTAGATGATAGTGACTTATTTGACTCTGAAGTGGACTTTTCTAATGAATTCCGTAGCCTTTCCCCTGTATCTTCTTCCTCAAATTCAGAAGAAAGCAAAGCCAGAGATAAAGAAAGCAATCCAGAGACAAAGAAACTAAACAAATGTTTAGAGTCTAACATTGAGTCTGTTCCTTGTCCTCCTAAAACACCAGCAGAAAAAAAATGTTCAGCCCTCGTTTCTCAGTGTCTAAATTCTCTCACTGAGTTCATGGATAACATGTCCTTCTTAGATGCTCTTTTAAATGATGTAAGAGAACAAAAGGAAACTGGTAAAAATGACTTCAGTTGGACAAATGTTAAAAGCGGACTTTGTGATGAGTTTAGTCTCGAGACTACCGATGGATGGACTTCTCCGAGCTCCGGAGAATTAAAGGCAGCTGTAGAAGCTCTCAGCTTTACTAAATGTTCATCTACTATTTCAAAAGCATTGGAAACCTCCTTGAATTCTTGCAAGAAATCAGGAAGAGATCCAACAAAAGAGCTTACTTTTTATGTTTCACAAAAACGCAGCAATGTATATTTCAGTCAGTCAGCGGCTAATTTAGAGTAAGTCTTGCCTCCTTTTACTTTTTATTTTTCAATAATAAATGGTAAAGGGGAAATTATTAGTTTCTTTTTACTAATTTTGAAATGCTTGGCTTTATTGATCATGGTAAACCCTTAATATTAATAATGTAGCTCCTTTTTTTTTTAAAATTTTTTTTTAATGTTTCTATTTATTTTTGAGACAGAGACAGAGCATGAGCAGGGGAGGGGCAGAGAGAGAGGGAGACACAGAATCTGAAGCGGGCTCCAGGCTCCGAGCCGTCAGCACAGAGCCCGACGCGGGGCTCGAACCCACAAACCATGAGATCATGACCCGAGCCGAAGTCGGATGCTCAACCGACTGAGCCACCCAGGCGCCCCAATAATGTAGCTTCTAATAAGACAGGGAGACCATCCTGATTGCTGGGAAGAAAAATGAGAGATTAGGAGACTCTTGAATGACAGGGAGTGGGGTTTTGATTTGCTGTGACGGATAGCAGGTAGCCATTAAAGGTTTCTTTCACTTGTGAGTGATTGATGTGTTGAAAATGATACAGTAAGTTAACCCGGAATCTAGTTAATCTAGTCTAGACCAGAAGCAAGGAGAAGTGGAGACCAGAAGCTGGTTGTGTTTGGGATTGTTGCATTTTTTTAGACCTTAAAAGTAAAAAGTAATGCATTCCTTTTCATTTACAGCAGTGCCTGGAAGAGGATAGCAGTCATTAAAAGTGTATTTTCTAGCCGATCCCTTCTAAACCTGGGTAATAGACAAGCTAGTATAATTGAGTACTTGCCAACTCTTCGAAACATTTGTAAGACGGAGAAGCTAAAAGAACAAGGAAAAAGTAAAAGAAGGTAAAGAAAGGCTCTATACAAGTAACATTGTAGACAGCTATTTCAAGATTAATAAATATCCTCAGCTGATGGTTAAATTGAATTGTTCCTTGTAATTTTGACAGGTTCCTGCACTATCTGGAAGGGATTCATCTTAACATTTCGAAAGAGACTGTGAACACTTTGGCAGCTGGCTTCCCTTAATGTTCACATTAACAATGCCTTGTACAGATTATTATGTGGTCCTCAAGATACATTTTTATATTGATTCATGGAAGAATTTATTTCTGAATGTACATTTAAAACAGGCTATTTGTATATTTTTTATTAGTGTGCAGATATTTAAAATGAAAAAATTTGAGTTACAAATTGTATTTATGATTATGGTGGTATTTTTTTCTGAAATTTTTTATATTATCTGATTTAGCTTTGTTATAGTATTTTTGTATGTGAGTGAGCTGTTTCTAGAAGGGACAGCTCACTAAGATATTTCTAAAAATGTTTCAGTGTTAAATTAATCCATAATTTTTCTCTTTCCTGTTACCTTTAATCCACCTCTCCCCAACCCAACCTTCAGTACTCTGTCAAGTTGTATATATGAATCATCTAGGTGGTGATCTTTAAAAAATAAATTTATGCAATACAAAATTATGTAACATGCAAAAAACTTCCTAGGGAAGAAATTATGCATCAGTTTTCAAAAAGTAACATCTTCCCGATAAATTTATTTTTAGTGTATTCCTCTGGCATATTTTACCATTGGATCAGCATGTTGACAAAGTGAAAACAAGATTATGAATTGTCGTTTTCATAAATCTTTTTTAGCAACCACACATATGTGATACCTTGTATATTTTGCCAACTCAAATCATTTGCCTTGTACATTTTTCTTGTATTTTTATATCAGTGATGTTTTATTTCATAAAGATATTAATGACGTTAATATATCTATTTTGGACAAAGTGCTACTCATCAAAATTGTAACAAGGGAGAATTCTGTACAGGCTTTCTACATCATAGCCATCTCCATTTAAGGTTATGCTTTTGGAGAAAGTGTATATTTTTAATTACAAGATTGTAAAATCCCACATTTCACTTAAAATTATTTTTGCGATCATATAATCAGATATATCTGAAAATAGTGTCCTATTTCCAATGTTTATATTATGTACTAGCCTAGAATTCAGTTACATTATCTGAATTATGTTTTTACCCCAAAAGGTAAGGATCCTAATTTTGTACAGATGGAAAATATTGTTGTATACCTGTTTACAAATGTGTATGAAGATATGTTTTTACCTCATTTGTTCAATTTACTTTTTCTTGTTATTGATAGTATATGGATTTAATTAAAGGCTGAAGCTAAGAGGCTTTATGCAATGTTTAAATAGGTGTTCAGGTGTAATCCTCTGGGTAAATATGGGTATTTCATAGGTTTGGATATAGGCTATGTCTTACAGGTTTTGTGCTTGTACAAGAGAGAGAATAGATCTGAAGTTTTGTGGGTTTTTAAGTATATGGATCTTTCTACTGCATACTAGTGTTCATTCACTATTTGTAGACCACTTACCTGTTAATTTGGTCTTTTATTATTAGAAAATTCTGGTAATTCTCAGTAATTGAGAACCAAAGTAAAATAACTATAGAATTGTATTTAATAAGATCAAAAATCAGGGAACAGGATATTTTCCTCCCTAATAGGGACACATTTAAGATTTTTTATTTAGGTTTAGCATGATTTGGGGAAAAAATTATGAATTCTTAAAGGTAGTAAATTCCTAGAAGATTTACGTCCTTTTGAGATAAAGTGACCAAATTCTGATGGCTTTTCAATACTTAGCATCTTATCCTATAAAGTCCTAAAATGAACACATTTTCACTTAAAGCTATTTCCAGGAATATGTGGAAGACAGAATGCCACGTATCTGGCATGAACAACTGGATGGCTGGTGAAGCTGTTTACTGAAGTGTAGAACAGTGGCAAAGCGGGGGGGAGGGAGATTTGAAGGAAAGAGAATTATTTCAGACGTGTAGTTTGAGAGATCTACAACATATCCAAGGTGGAGATGTTTTTGTACAACCATATAGGTAAATGTAGAGCTTTATAAGTGAATGGCAATAGGTCTAGAGTGCAACCCAGATTCCACATATTTTATATATTTCTGATTTTTTTCCAACAAGTATATTTCACTTTTTAAAGGAAAAATGTATTGCTCTGACATCAAAGAGACTTGGGTTCAGGATTGGTGAGATAGAATGAGGGCCTGAACTAAGGCACATGTAATGTGAGATGTGGGTGGAAAATTAGGTGCTATGCTACTTTTTTTTAAATGTTTATTTTGAGAGCACACAGACACAAGATGGGGAGGGGCAGAGAGGGAATCCTAAGCAGGCTCCGCACTGAGCGTGGGGCTCGATCTCACCACGACATCATGACCTTGGCTGAAATCAAGTCGGGATGCTTAACTGACTAAGCCACCCAGGCAGCCCAGTCCTACTTTTCTCAAAAGATGGTCTGTCCAAGTAAAATATTTCAAAAGTGAAAAAAAATGAACCTATTAGACAAAGCTTGTTTGTTCTGGGTTTGATAGACCGAGTTGATGAAAATCACCTTTGGAAGCAGTACGTCGAACCACGTGCTACTTACGGAAGAAGAAGATGTAAGTTGTGTTCTCGGTTATAATTAGTGTTATTCCCAAGATGAGCACCACCCAGAAAAATCATTACTCCCTATTTTAACAATATAACAATTCAATCCTTTAGGATGGGATTTGCTTTTCAGGGGAGATAACTCTGTTTCTTGTTTTGGCTGTTTAGGGAGCATCTTACCATTTAACACTAAAACCCAAAAGGCACACAGTCTCCTCTAAGATATTTATTGATTTGGCCTAGACCTATTATTGTGTGAACAATTCAACAGCCAAAAGTCTGACCCTAAACATCCGAATATAAACATGTTTCCTTCTCCATAAACATGGTCGTTAAAAACAGTTGGTTTTACAGCTTCAGAACTAATAAATACAATTTAATAGATATAACAGTAGAGCCCATTACAGTAACCTCAGAATTTTAAGGTTCAGTATCAAACACTGCTAATTCGTAGAAGGCAATGGCTTGTAACAATGAATCATATAACTCTTCCGCTCTCTGTTCTTCAGTAGACGAAAACATCTGTCTGTAGCGGACGATCTTCTCTGATGGGAAGACTACCCGAGGCTCCTCCTTCAATACGGACTCTGAAAGGAACTGCTTCACTAGTTCTTTTCCACTAGTCCGCGTGTCACCAATCATCAGCTCAAAGTGCTTCCCCACTCCATTTCGATTCATGCTCAGTACCCGGTGCTGGCCGTCCTGGACAAAAGTTTTATTTAATAAGGCATACAGCATGGCTTCCATGATGTGAAAATGTAACAGTACAGGAAACCGAGAGGAGTTCTGAATTGAAAGCCCTATTTTTTCCAGAACATAGAGGTCAGCATTAGGCATCTTTGAAATGACTGAAGAAATCTTAAAAAAAAAAAAAAAGACAAAATTAGTGACAAGAACTACTTTGTTGTTTGGGTCCCCTCTCCCATTTATTTTTTTAAATGTTTATTTATTGTTAAAAGGCAGAGCATGAGCGGGGGAGGGACAGAGGGAGAAGGGAGACAAAGAACCCAAAGCAGGCTCCAGGCTGTGAGCTGTCAGCACAGAACCCGACATGGGCTCGAACCCACAAACCATGAGATCATGACCTGAGCTGAAGTCAGACACTTAACTGACTGAGCCACCCAGGCTCATAACCTGTATTTTTTTTAATATATAACTTAGGTTAAACTCCTGCTAACAGTTCTGAAGTAACTGAAAAAGCATTTAATGGAGGCCTCAGGACAGCCAAGTTCTGGTCATTGTTCTATCAGGAATAAGCTGAGCTAAGACAGGCCATTTAGTCCTCCCAAGTACTGGTTTCTTCATCTGTAAAATGGGCTTCATAATTTCTTTCTTCCTTTTTTTTTGGAAATGTTTATTTTTGAGAGAGAGCACGCAAGTGAGCAAGTGAGCTCAGGGGAGGGGCGGAGAGAGAGGGAGAAAGAGGATCTGAAGCAGGCTTTCTGCTGTGCAGTGCAGAGCCTGATGTGGGGCTTGGAACTCACAAACCATGAGATCATGACCTGGGCCAAAGTCGGATGCCCAACCAACTGGCCACCAGGTGGTCCCCTGGGCTTCATAATTTCTAAAATCTGTACTAGACAACTTAACAGGCACCTGGGTGGCTCAGCTGGTTGAGTGTCCAACTCTTGATTTTGGATCAGGTCACGATCCTATAGTCATGGGACTGAGCCATGTTGGGGTCTGTGGGGTGCGTGGAGCCTGCTTGGGATTCTCTCTGCCCTTCTCTCCCATTTGCTCTCAAAAGAAAAAAAAAATTTTTTTTTAAATTTTACAAAAGATTAGACAACTTAAAACTTCTATTAACCTTTTAAAAATGTCTAGGGGTGGGGTGTCTGGGTGGCTCAGTGGGTTACGTGTCTGACTTCACATCAGGTCATGATCTCACAGTTTATGAGTTCGAGTCCTGCACTAGGCTCTCTGCTCTCAGCACAGAGCCTGCCTCACATCCTCTGTCTCCCTCTCAAAAATAAATAAGCATTTAAAAAAGTAAATAAAATAAGGGGCGTCTGGGTAGCTCAGTCGGTTAAGTGTCCGACTTTGGCTCAGGTCGTGATCTCATGGTTTGTGAGTTCAAGCCCTGCGTTGGGCTCTGTGCTGACAGCTCTGAGCCCAGAGCCTGCTTTGGATTTTGTCTCTGTCTCTCTGCCCCTCCCCCACTCCGCTCTGTCTCTGAAAAATAAACATTAAAAAAAAGTTTTTAAATAAATTAATTAAATAAAAATGTCTAGAGTTAGAATAACTAGCCTATAATCAATCATCTGCAAATGATTAATCCCATCAGATGCTTGATTATACCAGTTCCCTATGTGTAATCAGGATGGTAATTACTCCCCATGTCACAAGGTTTTGAAGACTCAATGAGACAATTAGTGACAGCATTTTTGAAAAACAAGCTTTATATAGGGATAAAATTCTATAACATTTAGAATAATATATTTTAACACTGATTTTTCTCAGTATACGCCTTTGACACATGAAGGTATTTCATGAACTAAATGAAGATTCAACCTTTAAAAATCATAAGGTGATGAAAACATGATAGGAATGGGTGAATAATAAGCACGCAAAGAGAGTCCATCGTTAGTACTGTATTTCATTCCTCTTAGGACTAGAAGATTAAACTACACGAGGAGTTCCGGCAGGTGGGAATTTGGAGGTGCAACTGCTTTACCTCTTGTAAATAGACAGATGATAAGTATGTTCCTTTCATCAACTGGCAACACTCACTTTGCTGCCAGTCTAGCACGGCCAATTTACGATCCAGGTGAGCCCAGGCAATTCTTCTAGTTCCAAAAACAATGGATACGATACTATTAACTGCCTAAAACAAAAAAAGGCTGGTTTAATGACAAGTATAGACATTTTAATAGATACAAAATTTAAGCTATAAACTCAGAATGCCAAATTAGTTTCTATAACAGAAATATATTTACAGTCTATGAACTGAGAATTGTTAAAGAAATGCAGCAGTAATATTTAAAAAACAAAGTAACAGTTTATAAACAAAGAACCTTTACTTATTCTCAGTGCCTTGCCCAAAATCGGCATTCAAATATTCAAATGTTGCTGGGGACTGTGCTAGGTACTAGGAAACAAGAAACATACCCATACATTGTAAGAAATGCCAGCACAGTTACACTGTAGAGAGGAGAACAGGTCCGGGAAGACTGACTGGACTAGGAGAGTGAGTAAATGCTAAATGGGACGTTATTTCACCAGATGTCCACACAGATAGGTTGTGTGACACCTCACACTCAGGCTGCGGTATGAGTGCAAGTGGGAAAAGTGCCGAGGGGTACGCAAATTTCTGCAAAAGCATCTTGCTTTATCCTGAGAGCTCCAGGAAGCCCCCAAAGCAGGTAACATTCAGGTACAACATGAGACATTTCAGAACTATCACTGACTGCTGTGTGGAAGACGGACCAAAGCAGGCTAGACTAGAGGTGGTACTGGTTAGGTGCCTGTTATATGACCCAGCATTAAGAATCGGGGGCACCTGGGTGGCTCAGTCGGTTAAGTGACCATCTCCTGATTTTGGCATGATCTTGCGGTTTGTGAGATGGAGCCCGGTGCCGGGCTCTGTGCTGACAGTGCAGGGCCCATCTGGGATTCTCTCTCTCCCTCCCTCCCTCCCCCTCTTCTGCTTGGGCACCTGCTCTCTCTCTCTCAAAAATAAAAAAACTTATAACAAAATTGAAGACAGTGACAGTGAGGACAAGAAATAGAGCAGAGATAATGGGGGTAGAATTGATATGTGGGATGGAGGAGCTTAGGATAAATCCAGTTTTATTTCAGTGATTGAATGGCACCTGTTAAAGATGATGATAGGAAGCAGATCAACTTGGGAAGGTTAAGGGGAGGTGAGTTGTTTTTTTATGTATTCCATTCAGGCTGCCTACAGGGCTTCTAAGGGGAAATGTGTAGTAGATAATTGGATATGTGGGTTCAACTCTGCATGAAGTCTGGGCATCACTTCACTCCCACACAGTTCATCTAGTTATATGGATATGCAACATGCTCCACAGATACAAAGGCAGATAAGCAGGAACATTTTCTAATTCTATGCCCATCTCCCTTTCACTGCTAAGGAATGGATAAATATCCACTATGGGCAGAATAGTTTGGATGCCCAATCTACAAAATACAGGCCTTCTTTTGGTTCTTTCCTTTAGCTCAATGACTGCCGAGATATACTGTACATAACAATTACTGCACCAGGTCACACACAGTACTTCACGGGCAAGATTTTTTTTAAGGACTACTGCATGACTTTTTCCATACAAAATAACTTTAGAACCTAACCCTCTAAATAAGATTGCAACTCCACTGTAGTGAGTATAAATAGTATTTGTAGCAAACACTTTGAAGGAAAATCCAACCCCTGAAAAATGTCATTTGAAGTATGTTCCAGATCAACTGCAAGAGTTCTATCAGGAGTCCATGGATGGGCTTCATGAAACTTACAAACCCTCTGAAAGTACATGCAACATTCTATGTATACGTGTTCTTGTTTTCCTGAAAAGAGGTCCATAGCTTTCATCAGGTTTTCAGAAAGTATCCATAATCCCCCAAAACTGAGAACTACTGGTCTAGAAAAAAGTGTGCTTACTACTGGTATAGGATGAGAGAATATTTTATCATGTATTGTTACACAGGACCTAAGTCCCTCCTCCAAGGTTTAATGTCTGATGTGCCAAGTAATTCTAATATTTGTCTTAAAGTGCCTGGGTGGCTCAGTCAGTTAAGCTTCCAACTTCAGCTCAGGTCATAAGCTTCCAGTTTGTGAGTTTGAGCCCCATGTTGGGCTCTGTGCTGAGAGCCCAGAGCCTGGACCCTGCTTCAGATTCTGTGTCTCCCTCTCTCTCTGCCCCTCTCCCGCTTGCACTCAGTCTCTCTCTCTCAAAAATAAATAAACATTAAAAAAAAAAAGAGGGCACCTGGGTGGCTCAGTCAGTTAAGTGTCTGACTTTGGCTCAGGTCATGATCTCACAGTTCGTGGGTTGAGGCCCCACATCGGGCTCTGTGCTGACAGCTCAGAGCCTGGAGCCTGCTTTGGATTCTGTGTCTCCCTCTCTCTCTCTCTGCCCTCCCCTGTTCGTGCTCTGTCTCTCGCTTTAATAAATAAATAAATAAATAAATAAATAAATAAATAAATAAATAAATAAATAAATAAATAAAGGGGCGCCTGGGTGGCTCAGTCGGTTGAGCGGCCGGCTTCGGCTCAGGTCATGATCTCACGGTCCGTGAGTTCGAGCCCCACATCGGGCTCTGTGCTGACAGCTCAGAGCCTGGAGCCTGTTTCAGATTCTGTGTCTCCCTCTCTCTCTCTGACCCTCCCCCGTTCATGCTCTGTCTCTCTCTGTCTCAAAAATAAATAAACGTTAAAAAAAAATAATAATAATAAATAAATAAATAAATACAACACTGAAAAGGATTTGCTTTTAGAATGCTTTTTAAAAGGAGGTAGGAAGGGAAAGATTACGTTAAATCCTGCTGGAAAGACCAGTATAATGTTGTACAGTCACTCCCTGGCCATAACCATCTCTGCATCTTAATTTCTCATTACTCTCGATAGAACCCTCAGACACAGCCAGATAGCTTCTCAACATTCCTCTTAAATAAACCTTGCACAGACCTATTTCTCTACAACTGTTCTTTCTTCCTAGAATGCCCACCTCCTCCAGGTAGCCTAATTCTCTCTCTCCAAGATCCAGGTTGAGTTCTACCAGTAATCTGCCCAACAGTCACAGCCCACAGTTCCCTGCCCCATCCATTGCCAATTTACTATCTGTATATCTCATTCTTCAGTACTGATCACATACCAACTAAACTCTAAGCTGTCTTGATGCCCAGAATAGTGCTTTGCAAAGTATGTTCTCAAATATGTAGGCCATATAGCGGACATTAAGAAAAATGATATACCTTAAGTCTCTCTCTTTTTATCTCTGGTTTGATGAGCTTTCTCAAGAGCCGGTTGTCTTGGAACTTTCTTTTTTCCCCTTCAGTCTCTGGACAAAGAATGGAGTTACAAACTTGAATGGTAGTTTTGTACTGAAACAAGGGCACATTCATTAAACTCTCCAAATTCTGAAATGGCCCAAACTTCTCTCTGTGCTCTATAATATTGATGGATTTTCTTCCACGAAGCAATTTGAAAGCTTCAAGTTCTTTATTAGATGCTGTATTCAACACCTGCAGGATGGAAGCCTGCTGCTCTGAAGAGAAGAGCTTGTCAAGTGCATTTCCAGATTTCTTTGTATTTTCATCACAAAGAGCAACACTGGGAATAATCTTCTTAGGTGCGGTGGATTTTTTCCGACAGCAGGAATTATGGAGACCCTGGACCAAGGATGACCCTAACGGAACTGGAAAACATCGCCACCTTCCTGAAAGGAAAATTTAGCAAAATGTAAGTTGGAATGTCCTACTTCTCTTTAGTATTAGTTGTGGCTTCACCAGAGCCTTTGCAAAGTGGCAGAGACTTTCCCATAATTTTAGAAGTAGTAGACCAAATTCACAAGAGGTGTCTTCTGATTTTTGTGGACAAGTCCTAAGTTTTACAACCTGGAAATTTTATGCCCTTCAATGTCTTCAACTGCTTAACGTTTTGGCATTTTTAACTTTAGAAAGATCCTTTTGTAATTACTATCTCTTGTTAAGAACATTTTCACTAGTTTCTTTCTCATCCGGGGGAGCCAGATAAAATTAAATTTTATACGTGTGTAAGAAATGTTTCAGCTGAGTGGTAGATTGAAGGACGATTTTTGTTTCTCCGGTACACTTTTCGAGATTTCTACTATGACTATGCTTCTGCAAGTGCAAGGGCAAAAACTATGCAAGAAACAATTCTGTAAAACCAATGGGAAGTCACTCTGACACTGCAGCCCCAGGAAGAAAATACAGCCAGAAGTCAGCAAACGGCCGTTAGAATCTGAACCGTCCGCCCGCCCGCCACCCAGTCCGGGAAGGAGCCCCTCGCGGACCCCTTCCCCGGGAAGCACAATCGCTCCGAGGCGCCTCTCAGCTCAGCGAGGACTCCAAGACGGAGAGCTGGACAGAGGACCCGAGAGAGGAAATATCCCATGACAGACGGGAAATTAACCTAATATTCCAGGAACGCTACCTCCCGCCACGAGGAGACAATGGACGCTCATCCTCCAGGTAAAGCACCAGGTTCCCACAGTCCAATCTTCCTCCGCCGACTTCCGGTCCCTACATGCTCCGCCCCAAAGTGCCCGGCCTCTCGGCGGAAAGGTTCCGGCCGGCGTGGCGTTCCGGCACCGGCGGGAGGTAAGTCCGGCCTGAGGAGCGGGTGAGTTGCCTGTGGGCTGCGGACGCCGGGCGCGCTGCGGCCGAAGCGGTGTCTCCAGATCCCCAGCCCCTGGGCGGCCCGCACTTTCCTTCCACTGAGTCCGGGAGACGTTCTCGGCCCGGCCGGCCCCTGACAGCCGCTGAGCCCAATCTCTGGGATGAAAACGCCTAGGCCACTTCTAGTTTGTAGTTGGCAAGGTCCCTCCTTCAGGGAGACTCCCTGGGTTTATTCCAGGCACATGAACTGATACGGCCTTGTGGGGGCCTTGCCTGGGGCTCAAGGAGCGGAGCCTGGTGGGGAGCAGAGACAGGGACACAAATAGCCCTACCTCTAGGCAGAAAGGGGCAACTGGGAGAAGCAGGAGGTCAAGGAAGGGCGAGGTAGGAGGAGGTCGGAGCAGCGTTCCATTTGGCAGGGATGGGGGTGGGGTGGCACATGAAGCTGGCACAAAATTTGGTTGGGCCTTGAATGCGGAATGGAGCAGTTAAATAGCTTCATTAGGTAGCCCGAAGCTACTGAGGCTTTTGTAGGGTCAGACGGGAGATGGTGTTTCTAGAAAATTGGCCATATATAAAAGTGCCAGACTGGGTTGGAGGTGGAAGAGGGAGGGAGTGTCTCTTCCCAAGGGGCAGGCAGCCATCAGGAACTGAACCTGGAAGGGGTAAGGAGAATGGAAAGGAAAGGGTTCTGTCTGGAATATGGGGAGATTTTAGCGAGTTTTGTGAAAAACACAGAAGTCAGGAGGGAGGTGGGTTTTGAAGGGAAAGGGGGTGGGTTTGTGTTTTCATGAGGTGGTAATGTCTTTGTAGATATTGTCCAGGAAGTAGTGGAAATGTAGGGACTTCTAAGTATTCATAAGAAATGCTCAGGAGAATTCTAGGAATCTTACCAATTCCTGGAGAATTTAGGACTGTAAAAAAGAAATAATCTCAACTTTTTGTGCAAAATCCTCCAAATCAAATAATTTCCTTTTTGCTCCTGGCTTATTCTGCTTAATGAGGTGTTATGGGTTGAATTGCATCCTTCAATAAAGATATGTTGGGGCGCCTGGGTGGCTCCGTTGAGTGACTTTCTTTTTAAGTTTATTTACTTATTTTGAAAGAGGTTGGGGCGGGCGGGGGGGGGGGGGAGGGGAAGGGGACGGGATCGGAAGCAGGCTCCGCACTGACAGCAGGGAACCCGATGGGGAGCTGGACCTCATGAACCGTGAGATCATGACCTGAACCAAAGTCAGACATGTAACAGACTAAGCCACCCAGGCGCCCCAAGTGTTAGATTCGATTTTGGCTTAGGTCATGATCCCAGGGTAGTGGGATTGAGCCCCGTACTGGGCTTCACACTGAGCATGGAGCCTGCTTGGGATTCTTTCTCCCTCCCTCTGCCTCTCTCCCCTGCTCATGCTCTCTCTCTGTATATAAAATGAAATGAAATAGTGAAGTGAAATGAAATGAGACATGTGGAAGTTGTAGCCCTCAGTACCTCAGAATGTGACCTTATTTGGAAATCGGGTCACTGCAAATGTAATTAGCTAAAATGAGGTCATTCTGGAGTGGGGGCAGGTGACTTATTCAGTATGACAGTATGACTGTGCCCTTAAAAGAATGACCAAATGAATGCCGTGTGAAAATGGAGGCAGAGGTGGGAGTGGTACATGTATAAGCCAAGGATCACCAGTGGGTCATCACCAAGTAGGAGAGAGGGAACAGATTCACCTTCAGAAGGAACCAGCCCAGGGGCGCCTGGGTGGCTCCTTGGTTAAGCATCTGACTCTTGATTTCGGCTCAGGTCATGATCTCACATTTTCACGGGTTCAAGCCCTGCATCGGGCTCTGTGCACTGACCGTGTGGAACCTGCTTGGGATTCATTCTCCCTCCCTCTACCCCTCCCTCTGCCCTTCCCCCACTCACACTGTCTCTCTCAAAATAAATAAAAATAAAATAAAACGTTAAAAAAAAAAAAAAAAAAGGAAGGAACCAGCCCTGCTTACACTGTGATTTCAGTCTTCTAGCCTCCAGAACCAGGACAGAATACATTTCTGTTGCTCTAAGCCACGTGGTTTGTGGTAGTCTGTTACAGTAGCCCTAGGAAATTAACACCTGAAGCCATCGGGAACCCTGGTGATTGATGCTTTCAGAGATGATGATGTTCACCGGCAATCGGGTCCCCTGTCTCCCTCTCTCTCTGCCCTTGCCCCGCTCACACTCTCGGTCTCTCTCAAAAAATAAATAAACGTTAAAAAAAAAAACCAACAGCTGGACAGCCATTGCAGTACATCGGGCTCCACAGACACAGCACCGGGGCAAGTGAGAGGCACACGGGCACTGGGCGACTCTGTGCCTCGCTGAGGAAAATAAACACGGGCCAAAGGGATCCTAAGAAGCCGAGAGGCAAAATGTCATCATATGCACTCTTTATGCAAACTTGCTGAGAGGAGCACGAGAAGAAGCACCCAGATGCTTCAGTCGACTTCTCCGGGTTTTCTAAGAGGTGCAAGAGCGAGGAAAGTTTGAAGACAGGGCAAAGACAGACAAGGCCTTTATGAAAGAGAAATGAAAACTTCTATCCCCCCCTAAAGGGGCGGATATCAAAGGAGAACATCCTGGCCTATCCATTGGTGATGTTGCAAAGAAACTGGGCGAGATGTGGAACAACACCACCGCTGCAGATGACCAGCAGCCTTATGAAAAGAGGACTCCGAGGCTGAAGGAAGAATGTGAAAAGCATATTGCTGCAGACCGAGCTAAAGGAAAGCCTGATGTGGCAAAAAACGGAGTCGTCAAGGCTGAGAAACGCAAGAAAAAGAAGGAAGAGGAGGAGGACAAGGACGAGGAGGAAGATGAAGAAGAAGAAGATGATGATGAATAAGTTGGTTCTAGGGCAGTTTTTTTGCTTGTCTATCAAGCATTTAACCCCCCTGTACACAACTCACTCCTGTTAAAAAAAAAATTGAAATGTAAAAAAACAATGGATGCAGAGAGCCCAGCACATAGTAAGGGTTCAGTAAATGTTAGTTCCCCTTTTAAAGGATTACCTCTTCCTGGGAGCTAATTATTAATGACCTTGAAGGGAAACTCCCTCATTCCTCAGAGCATTCGTTCAATATTACTTGGACCAGAACCTGGAAGTGGAAGGTAAAGGGGCAACTACGCTGCATGATTTACTGTAAACCAGACTCCGGGTGTTCAAAACAAAAGTTGTTACTCCCCCACCCCCCAAACCAGCTCCTCCTAACTTCCCCGTTTGTATTGCAGATATCCCTGGCTCCTCCCACTCCTTCCATCTAGCCTGTTACCTGGTTTCAATGTTTTTAAAACCTTTTGACCTTTTAAAACCTTTTTGACCAGGACGTAGGACACATAGGCGTCTGGTGTGACACAAAAGCTTCGTTAAAAAAAAAATACTTGTGTGGGAGCACCTGAATGACTCAGTCGGTTGAGCGTCTGACTCTTGATTGCAGCTCAGGTTATAATCTCACGGTTCATGAGATCAAGCCCCGCATCAGGCTCTGCAACAAGTTCCATGATGACAGCACAGAGCCTGCTTGGGATTCTGTCTCTCCCTCTCTCTCTGCCCCTCCCCCACTCATGCTATCGCTGCCTCTCTCAAAATAAATGATAAAAACAAAAAGTCTACAGGACACCAGGTGGAGATGCCCAGTAGATAGATGCTAAGTCTGATGCTAAGGGAGAGGACTGTGCTGGGGTATAGATTTGGAGGTTGTCAGTGTAGAGAGATGGTACTTTATCCCATGAAAGTGCAAGGGATGAGCTGGGGAGAGGGTAGTGTGAGAAAATCACACCAAGTCAAAGAGAAAACTCTGGGAGCACCAGTATTGGGGGTGAGCAGATAATTCAGATTCCCCAAAAGACTAAGAGACAATGTTTAGAGAGATTTAAAAGGAAACAGGACAAAGTCAAGTTAAAGAGACTACGGGCATGCAGGATCCTGGGGAGGTAAGAAGTTTTTTGGTTTTGTTTTTGCTTTTGTTTTTTAAGCTAGGTTGGGGCGCCTGGTGGCTCAGTCGGTTAGGCATCCGACCTAGGCTCAGGTCGTGATCTCGCAGTTCGTGAGTTCGAGCCCCGCGTCGGGTTCTGTGTTGACAGCTCAGAGCCTGGAGCCTTCCTCAGATTCTGTGTCTCCCTCTCTGCCTCTCCCCTGCTCACTCTCTCTCTCTCTCTCAAAAACAAACATTAAAAAATAAAATAAAAATAAAAAATCTAGGTTAGTTGGAACCACTAAATCAATATTCATTTCATGACTCACTACTGTGTGGTAACTTGCAAAATTTTAAAAACACACAAAATTCTACAACCTTACCTGCATTATCTCTCACCTGGGCTCTTGCAGTACCCCCCCCCCCCCCCCCCATTTTCCAGCGGCCTATCAACCTAACCCCTGCCCAGTCCTTTATACACACCCTACCTGTCCTTGCCAGCAGCCCCAGGGCTGACTAAATCTCCAAATCCCTGCCCTGTGGTGGGGCCTCACCTTAATGTTCTAGCTCTTTCTCTCTCTGCACACCACCAGGCACCCTCTCTGGCACCCAACACCCACAGTGCTGCCTCTCCCAATAGATCCCTGGTTGTAGGCAGGTGGCAATGTCTCCAGGGAAGGCGAACCGGTTAAGTTAATCCATTTCCCTTTGCTGCGGATTAAGAAGGGTGTGATTCTGTTTGGGGGTGTATCAGGAAAGAGAAGCAGCCGCCTCCCCTTTCTTCCTGAGGCTCTGGTAGCCGGGAGGAGGAACTAAGAGCAACAGCCACCTCTGCGGGACAAGTAATGCTGACAACAGAGCATGAAGAACAGAGGCGCCTGGGTGGCTCAGTCAGTTAAGCATCTGGCTTGATCTCAGCTCAAGGCATGATCTCATGCCATGGTTTGTGGGATCCAGCCCCTTGTCGGGTTCTGCACCGGGCCTGCTTGGGATTCTCTCTCTCCCTCTCTCTGTGCCCCTTCCCCCCTCTCTCAAAATAAATAAACGTTTTGGAAGAAAAACTGTCAAGGCAAAACCAACACTTAAAAAAAAAAGCATGAAGAATACCTTGATGACGTTGTTCCCTGAAACCATCCACCTGCAGACTTTTGGTTCAGTACGAGATAAACTGACCTAATTGTTTCAGCCACTTGTAGATCAGTATCGTGTTACTTGAAGCTGATAACTTCCTCCTTAATACATCCACTCAGGAGACAGACTGGGTGACTTAAAGTTCCCCATACACGTTCCACGCTGTCTCACCTCTGCACTTCTGTGTCTGCCGGTCCCTTTCCCTAGGATCCCCTCCAAATGAATTCTCACCTCTCAAGGGCCAACAAGGGTGTCTCCTGCCCCAAGAAGCCCCCCTCTCTGCCAAGCCAGAGCATCCTGGCCCTTTTGCCAAACACTTGATTCGTATCTCTCTCAAAATACAATCTGTCTTCAACTATGGGGCTTTTTGTTTTGTTTTGTTTTGTTTTGTTTTGACCACATGGCTTTGTCCCCTTATTTGACTCTGGGGATCTGGAAGCTACCAACTAAAATATATCAAAAATCCATTCCCGGGGGCACCTGGGTGGCTCAGTCGGTTGAGCATCCGACTCTTGACTTCGGCTCACGTCATGATCTTGTGGTTCGTGGGATCAAGCCTCGCATCGGGCTCTGTGCTGACAGCGTGGAGACTGCTTGAGATTCTTTCTCTCCCTCTCTCTCTGCCCTCTCCCTGCTTGTGCTCTAAACAAATAAACAACTGCATTAAAAAAAAAAAAAGACAACAGGGAAAAAGCAAGTTGCAGAGTGAAAGCAAATATTTTCAAAACATATAACTAACAAAGAACTGGTATCCAAAAA
>NW_024412446.1:4633595-4642147 GCF_014898765.1 Herpailurus yagouaroundi | reverse complement strand
CAGATGAAAATGCGTTCTTTTATTAGTCATCAGAGAAATGCAGATCAAAATCTATGATGTGATAGCACCACACAGACATGAGAACAGCTGAAGTGAAAAAGACATAATATCGATCAATAAACCTGGAGTGTCGGCAAGGATGTGGAACTCTCACACTTGCTTGTGGAAGTGGGGATTGGTGGAATTACTTTGGAAAACCACCTGGCAGTATCGACTAAAGCTGAGCATATGTATCCTCAGTGAGCCAGCCATCCCACCCCTGGGTGTAAATTCAATAGAATGCAAACATACGTGCACTAAAAAACATGGAATATGTGTATAAAGTTGGGAGTATGCGGTAGTTTTTGATTTATAAAAACTGCAGCTTCCCAGAGTCAAACCTCCTACCAGAGTGTTCATAGCGGTGTCCTTTGTATAAGCCAAAACATGGGATATCTCAAATGTCAAAAGATTGTATATGGAATAAGCTTCAAATACATCCAGCATCATGGAGGAATTTCGCAAACATAATGTTGAGGGAAAGAAGCCACATGATTTATATAAAGTGTAAAAATAGACAAAAGAATATAGGGGGATAAAAATCAGATTACCTTTAGGGACTAGAAACTGAAGGGGAACAGGAGCCTTTTGGAATGCTGGTTTCTGTGTTTTTGTGGCTTGTTTTGTTTTTGGTTTCATTTTGTTTTGTTTTTAGCTCTGGGTACTAAACATGTGTGTGCACTTAGTAAAAATTCATCAAATTGCACATTTATTATTTGCGCTTTTCTGTTTGTTATATTTCTTTTTTTTTATTTTAATTTTTTTTAACGTTTATTTATTTTTGAGACAGAGAGAGACAGAGCATGAATGGGGGAGGGTCAGAGAGAGGGAGACACAGAATCTGAAACAGGCTCCAGGCTCTGAGCTGTCAGCACAGAGCCCGACGCGGGGCTCGAACTCACGGAGTGTGAGATCGTGACCTGAGCTGAAGTCGGCCGCTTAACCGACTTAGCCACCCAGGCGCCCCTGTTTGTTATATTTCAATAAAAGTTTACATCCAAGTGTAATTCTCCGAGTCACCTGAATTAGATATGCATCATATAAGGTTTGAATGTTTATTTAGTGATATAATCTATTCTATTTAGTCTTCAAAGTTGTTCACTTCCCAAACGTAGCCCGGATCTCCATGAAAGGGCTGCTGATTCTTGCATAGACCATTCTGGGCAAGGAGCACAAGACGTCTCTTTGCTCCCCCTCCCCAGGAAGAGATCAGAGGGGACAAGAATGGGTAGAGGGAAGGTAATTGGTCCTCCTAGTGTCACTTGGGCAAAAGTTTTGGATTTTTTCCCCCTGCTTTTATGTTACATTGTCTTAACTGTCTTTTTAAAAGATATTACACAGGGGCACCGGGGTAGCTCAGTCACTTGAGTGCCTGACTTCGGCTCAGGTCATGATCTCATGGTTCATGAGTTCGAGCCCCCACATAGAGTTCGCTGCTGTCAACATGGAGCCTGCTTTGGATCTTCTGTTCCCCCACCTCCCCCCCCCCCCCGCCTCTGCCCCTTCCCCGCTTGTACTCTCACTCTCAAAAATAAATAAATATTTAAAAATAAATAAATTATAAATAAATAAATGGTATTACACAATTAAAATTATAAGGCAAATGATCAAAATAAGAAACTATTCAATCTGAAATTCAGAATACTTGGGTTCATGTTCCGACACTGCTACACGTTACATATGTGTATCTCAGTTTACTTCTGTAAGAACAGTTTTGTGCAAAATAAAGTTCAAAGTACTGCTCTCACAAGGTTGTTGTGAAGATGAAATTATATAAATCATAGGGAAAAGAGAAAGTGTTACACAACGGAAATGACTTTTTTTCCACAGTGGAAGATATGATAAAGTGGACAATTGATTCTGTAGGTTGAGATGAAATGTGATTGCCTAAGAAACCACCTCAAGAAGAAAATCCCTAGATGTTTTCTAAAACCATCCTCAGAGCACCTGGCTGGCTCAGTCAGAAGAGCCCGTGACTCTTGATCCTAGGGTTGTGGGTTCGAGCCCCACGTTTGGTGTAGAACTTTCTTGAGAAGAAAAAAAAAACTTAAATAAAATAATCCTCTATCTGATTAATTTAGGTATAACAATAGGAAATAGAAGTTTTAGATTTTCGAGCCCAATTTTAAAACTCCACTTCAACAGGGTAGCACCAACGTTCAAATCACATTTCCAACAGGTGTCACCCTAACCCCTTTGATTGTGGGTTTGAGCAAACCTCTGTGACTAACTTCTCACTCAGTGCTCCAGGTAATGACATCAAATGTAAACACTCAATTACCGTGTGTTAATCCGGGACTTCTTTTCCGGCTCTTCAGATTTCACAACGGGATGTTTCAACTCCTTGTTGTATTTTACTCAGAATGCAAACCCGAACGAACGAAGGGTTGCCTGTGTAATGGAGGTCTCAACTCCACCCCCAGTTCAACCAACATTTTTTGGGGGGGTGTGTGGCAAAGCTCACATAACATAAAATTCACCATTTTAACCGTTTTAAAGTGTACAATTCAGTGGTGTTTGGTACATTCGCAGTGTTGTGCAACTATCACCACTATGTAGTTCCAGAACCTTTTCAACACCCTAAAAGGAAACCTTGTACCCATTTAGCAGTCATTCTCCTGCCCGTCCCTCCCAGCCCCTGGCAACCAGGAATCCACTTCCTGTCTCTATGGATTTGCCTATCCTGCACATTTCACATAAATAGATCAACCAACTGGGCGTGCCTGGGTGGCTCAGTCTGTGAAGCATCTAACTTTGGTTCAGGTCATGATCTTGCGGTTTCGTGAGCTTGAGCCCCGCTTTGGGTAAAACATGAGCCCTGTTTCTCTCTCCCTCCCTGTCTCTCTCTCTGCCCCTCATTCACTTGCGCCCTCTCTCTCTCTCTCTCTCTGAAAAAAAAAAAAAAAGAGTCGGGGTGCCTAGGTGGCTCAGTGGGTTAAGCATCCGACTTCAGCTCTGGTCATGATCTCATGGTTCATGGGTTCAAGCCCCTCTTCGGGCTCTGTGCTGACAGCTCAGAGCCTGGAGCCTGCTTCGGATTCTGTGTCTCCCTCTCTCTCTGCCCCTTCCCCACTTGCGCTCTCTCTCTCTCAAAAATAAATAAACATTAAAATTTTTTTTAAAAAAAGCGATTGATCAGCATTTTGGGGGCCCAGCACTAGCTAAGCACCAAGAATACAAAGATGAATATGACAGTCTTCTGTTAACAAGGTCACTGACAACTGGGACAAATAGATTTTAAAAAATGATAGTACAATGTGATGATTATTGTAACAGAAATATGAGCATTGTGAGGAAATAGATGCGGGTAGGGTAAACTGTAAGAAGTAAGATTTAAGGGTGCCTGAGTGGCATAGTTAAGTAGCCAACTCTTGGTTTCAGCTCAGGTCATGATCTCACAGTTTCGTGGGTTGGAGCCCCCCCACATCAGGCTCTGTGCTGCCAGTGCAGAGCCTGCTTGGGATTCTCTGTCTCCTCTCTTTGTTCCTCCCCTCCTCGCTCTGTCTCTGTCCCTCTCAAAATAAAGAAATAAAAAAAAAAAAGTAAGATTTGAATATAGGCATAGAGGCAAGAGTTTGCTAGAACAGTGGGGCTGGGCAAGAGGGCAGGGTACAGGAGGTGGGAGCTGCAGTAGTAGAGAAGTAGCTGGAGCAAGGCACAAGAGCAGAGAGTTGGACAGCTCTGTGCTCACAGGAGGTTGACAAAGCACACCCCAAGCATGTTTCCACCCTAGGGCCTTTGCATTTGCTGGCCCCTTTTCCTGGGACACTCTTCTTTCAGGTCGGTGCCTGGTAGGCTCAACCCCTTCCTTCAGATCTTTGCTTCAATGTCACCTCCTCCGAGAGGGCCTCCTTCACCTCCCTATCAAAACAGCATCTTTATAATAAACTTTTTAAATAAAGTTTTAATAAACTTTATTAAAGAAAAACAACAGCATCTTCTGTTCCTCTCTATCTTCTTACTCTGTACTCCTTTTCAGCCTTTATCACTCTGGTACCATGTTGTATATAGGTATATGATTCTCTGTTCATTTTCTGTCTCCCCCACTTGAAGGTAAGCTGTACAAAGGCAGGACTCTTTGCTTTGTTTATAGTTATATTCCCAGCACCCATAACAATGCCTGGCACATAGTGTAAGCCCCATACATTTTAATGAGTGGAGAAGCAATCACTTTGGCAGCATTGCGGTGGGGAGTCCCTCTGGGTTCTGAGCTGCTTCCTGCTGAAGTCAGAGCAATATTGAAAGCACCAAGCAATAGGTAAACTCGATCAGATTCTTCTGATTGGCTGTGACAGACTAGGAGTCTGGAGTGCTCTCTTGTCCAGCGAGAGCAGACGCAGAATTGAATACAAGAGAGGCTAACGTCCAGAAGGAGACAAGAGCCACTAACAGGGGTTTCATCTTCGTGTTTCTTGAGCTCACAAGGTATTACCCACCGTGTGAATGTGAAGAAAACAATCAGATAGCAATTAACCGGTGTGTGTAAGAACAAAGGGTCTGGGAGGCAAGTGGAGTTTGTGATAATATATTGGCATCAGGTGGAAAGTAATTTCCTGCAGCTGACATAACAAGTTACTTGTGATTCCATTACAATATCTCACTAGCTAACCTCAGGCACTTTTGCCCCGTGATGGTGACTTTCTGCCCTAAGCTTTCCTCTAACCCATTTATATAAACAGCACCTATTTCCCCACAATTGGCTGCTTGATTTTCCGATGTTTCCCGTCCCTGCCTATTATTTCCCTTCAAAAGGAAAACATTTTTGCGATCCCAAGTCCTCTCACCTTATTGTTTATTATTTTTTACCTGTATTCATTTTTTCGTTTATTTTACAAGTATGTTTTGAGTCCCTGCTACGCAGCAGGCAGGTGCCGGGATGCAGCAGAGGACAGAGCGACCTGTCCCTGCCCTCAGGAAGCTGAGAGGAGTAAGGGAGACAGGAAACCAGTGAGCAATTACAGGCGATTCAGGTACTTGAAAATCCTAGCATTAAAGAGGGGAAACTCTCTGGACACAAAGATACTCATAGTTGCATCATGTGTAACAGCGAAATATTGGTCACAATCGATGTCCGACAAGAGGGAAATATACATATCTCATGGAATATTGCAGAGCTATTAAAATGATGTCATGGGGCGCCTGGGTGGCTCAGTCGGTTGAGCGTCCAACTTCGGCTCAGATCATGATGTCGTGGTCTGTGAGTTCAAGCCCCACGTCAGGCTCTGTGCTGACAGCTGGGACCCAGGAGCCTGCTTTGGATTCTGTGTCTCCCTCTCTCTCTCTGCCCCTCCCCCACTCATGCTCTGTCCCTCTCTGTCTCAGAAATAAACATTAAAAAATAATTGGGGCGCCTGGGTGGCGCAGTCGGTTAAGCGTCCAATTTCAGCCAGGTCACGATCTCGCGGTCCGTGAGTTCGAGCCCCGCGTCGGGCTCTGGGCTGATGGCTCAGAGCCTGGAGCCTGTTTCCGATTCTGTGTCTCCCTCTCTCTCTGCCCCTCCCCTGTTCATGCTCTGTCTCTCTCTGTCCCAAAAATAAATAAACGTTGAAAAAAAATTAAAAAAAAATAAATAAAATAATAAAATAAAATGATGTCATGATACATCTATAACAATATGATAAGGGACATTATGTGAAGAAAGTAAAAGAAAAAATTATATGAAAAAATATGATCCCAATGATATATAAAAAAATGTATGGAAGTCCAGAAGAAAATCTAGGAAAATGTTAATAAAGACTGATAGTAGGACAATTGAAAGGATAATATTAGGTTGAACTGCATGCCGTTACTTTTTTTTTAAGGTTTACTTATTTATTTTTGAGAGAGAGAGAGAGCGCACATGTGCCCTGGTTGTGGGGTGTGGCGGGGGGGGGGGGGGGGGCGGAGCGGGAAGGGGGAGGGGCAGAGAGGAAGGGGAGAGAGGGAGAGAGAGAATCCCAAGCAGGCTCCATGCCAATGAGGGACTCCATCTCACCAACGATGAGATCGTGACCGGAGCCGAAATCAAGAGTGGGATGCTCACACAACTGAGCCAAACAGGCACCCCAACTTTTGTAAGTCTACTTCATACCATCAACCAAATATATTGATGAAAGGGGTCCAAGGCAGACTTGGATTCAAATCCCAGCTCCAATACTATGTACCATCCAGTATGCATCATCTCAGTTGTGTAATCTGAGGAGTAAATTTACTTTGTCTGGGGCCTCCGTTGCCTCGACTATAAAATGGACATAAAAATAGTTCAGACTTCAGGGTTGTATTTAAGATTAAATGCAATAATGTCTGACATACATTCATCTCTGAATAAATGGTGGTCATAATTGTAGGTGCCATTTTCTTCCTTCTTTATTGTATTTTCCAAATTTCCTGTAATTAGATTTCAAAAAAACTATCTAGTAAACATAATTGTTTAAATTTTCAAAGGGGTTGCGATCCATTCCCCAGGGATCTGGAGCCAAGTCCAGGGCTGGGAATGTGGTTGAAAGCTTTCTTCCAACCCCTGCGGTGGCTGGACTCCGCTCCACAGACAGTGACCCTGAGAGCAGGGCTTGATGTTTGTGCTTGGTGGACCCTGGGAGCTTTGTTTACAGAGGACACTCGGTCCCAGGGCCTGAACTGCCCCCTCACCTCTGCAGCTGCTACGGACTGAGCCCACGAAGAAGGCTGCCTCAGCCCACCCTGCCCCTCACAGCCTGGCCCCTGATCCCAGTCACAACAGCCTTTGGCACAGTTATGTTCTTCCCTTAAAAGCAGCCTCTGGTTCCCGAACACAGGCCCGAGCTGAACCCTGAACACGTCCCATGCCCACGGAGTGGGCTGTAGCATTTCTGTTTGTGGTGATGAAATAGTTGTGGAAACTGTTGTGATAGTTGCGTGGCATCGTGAATGTATTCAATGCCACTAAATCGTACACTTAAAAATGGCTAAAGGGGCCGATTTTACGTTATAGAGATTTTACCACAATTTTTTGAAAAGTGAAAACAAAACAAAACAAAACAAAACCCAGACGAAAGAGGGCAGGGTTGACCTGTGGGATTTGGTGACAGAACTTGGGCTGACACCAGGAGGCCTCTATTTTGACCTCCATTCGGTCCCTTTGGCTCTTTGACCCTGGGTAACTTAACTCCTCTGAGGATAGATAACCCGCTGCCCTCAGGGCAGTCATGGAACTCAAATGTGACCAAATGGTGTGAAACTCTCTGTGAAACAATCAATAATTCTTAATTAGTATTATCGCCTTAACCTTGCCCCATAAAAGAAACCCATTACAAACAAAATACAATAGTACCTTTTTTTTATATATATATATTTATTTAGTGCCTGAAGACCTTAAGGCTTGGAATTCTGTATAATGGAAACCTCCAGAAATAAGGACAGGTGGAGGGCAAACAAAAGGAATCTCTCAATCTCTGGCTCCTCACCAGGAAGGAGATGCTGTGTTTTTCCTGGTGTTGTGGGGAAGGAATATTCAAAGGTGCATAATCCAGGAGGGCTTGGTGTGTTGCCTTGGCACTGGGCAGCAGAGAAATGATGTCCTTGCCCTGTCCTGTCTTTGCCCCCCTACCTCCCCCCTCCTCTTGCCTTCCTGTCTTAGGTTGCCTTTCCCATCTGTCTCTTGGGAGATTTATTTCTGTCTCTTTTTTCATCTTAAGCAGCGGAAATGAATCATCTTTCAGCCTGTTTGGTAAACAGCCCCATGCCCTCTGACCCCCTCTGGGCTCTCTCTGGCTCCTCTGGAGCTGCCCCTGGGCTAGGTCTCACCACCCCCCCATCCCCCCCCCACCCCCCCGCCCCCCCCCACACAGTCAAGACCCTCCTGGCTGGTTATTTTTGGTAATGTCCCTCTCCTCCCAGGCATGGAGGCTTGACCTCCACTGCCCTGTGGAAAATGGGAAATGACACACAGCATTCCACATGATGATCCCACGAGCTGACCAGAGAGGGACAGGGAAAGCACGGGAGCCACCATGTTCTGAGGGTTCTATGTGCCACGCACCCACTGGCACATCTCAGTGACCCTATTAAGTGGGTCTTCCCAAATCCTCATTTTCCAGAGGAGGAGTACAAGGCTCAGAGAAGTGAAGGAATATGCCCAAGGCCACCGAGCTGGTAAGGGGTGGAGCCAAGATTCAAAACCTGTGTTCTTGGATTCATTCCATGATACCATGCTGCCCTATGTATCCACATGTGTATATGCACATATGTTGAACTGGGGATACAGGAGGGTCAGCTAGAACTTCGGCTGCAACGATCAGGATGAAAATGGAACATCCTTGCGCATTAAGCTATATGCATGTGACAGATGGGTGTTTACCTACGGAGGGGAGGACAAGCGTGAGCAGCGTGTGCCTTCCCAGGCACCTGGGGACCACAGAGAAAGGGATCAACGAGGGCCAGGGATGGGGGAGGGAGACCCCAGATTCCAGACCACCTGAACCCTGCCCACACCTCACAGCGATGGAACCTCGCAGATAAAAGTGCCTAGTTGATGGGGCGCCTGGGCGGCGCAGTCG
>NW_024412446.1:4612429-4630595 GCF_014898765.1 Herpailurus yagouaroundi | reverse complement strand
CCCCCCCCCCCCCCCAAAAAGTGCCTAGTTGAGTCCGCGTTGGTGAAACCACGCTTCCTGGTGAACACAGTCATGCAACTATTGGACTTCTAAAAATGTGCAGGTGCTGTTTCTAGGAATTATGTGGGATACAGAAATAAATCTGCTGACGTCAAACTATCCAGCGAGGCCACGTGTGTATTGGAGGTGTGGGAGGGATTAATATAAATACATAAATAACCGATGCAGCGTAGATAGAAAATGCTCAGGGCCAAAGGGATGGACGGATCCTGTAACAGGGTTCTAGGAGGACCAGAAGCTGGAGAGATTGCTCTAGGCTGGGTATTGAGGAGGGCTTCCTGGGGAGGTCTCTAAGTAGATGTAAGCGCTACATCAGTAGAAAGCTTTAACGGAAGTTAGATCCTGTCTAATTTTCCAGGGAGCCCAGAGACACAGACATGCCCTTATTCCCCTTTTACAGAGGTGGAAACTGAGGCCAGAGAGGTCGACTGGGATGTCCACAGTCCCGCAGCTAGCAAGCGGCCGACGGGTTTTTGCTCTTGGGCCAGCCAGCGTGAGGGTCTCCCAGTCCCGCACTCGGGTCCCTCCCCGCGGGACGGGGTCCAGCTGGGCGCAGAGTGGCGGGAGCTGGGGCCGCCAGCACGCGCCGGGGGCGGGGCCGAAGGGCCGGAGGGGCGGGGCTGGCTGGCTGGCGGCGGCGCTGGCGCGCGGGAGGCGCAGGGGCTGAGTCTCTTTCCACCTGCCGGCGCGAGCGCAGCGCCATGGGCGGCCGCCAGCCGGGGGACCGCCGGGCTGAGCCCCGCTGAGCCCACCGGGCCGGCCATGGGCGACCGCGAGCGCAACAAGAAGCGGCTGCTGGAGCTGCTGCAGGCGGCGGGCACCGGCAACTCTCACTGCGCCGACTGCGGGGCGGCGGGTAAGGGCGCGGCGGCCCGGAGCAGGACCCCTGCCCTCCTCCCCTCCTTCCAGACCCGGTCCCGTCCCGGGCCCCCGCCGGACTCGGGCGTGACCCTTCTGACACCTTCGCACCCAGCCCGCGAATCTCCGACCCGCGCCCCTGGCCGAGCTCTCCACATCCGATGCGGCGCCCACCCGAACCCAGATCCCCTGACCTCCCCACTCTGGACCCCTACACTAGACCCGGACCCGGATGCCCTGACCGTCTCGATCGCCTCCCAGCCAGACACGCCCCCCCCCTTCCCCCCCAGACCTCAGTCCCTGACGTCTTCATCCGGACCTGGTCACCTCCCACGCTCTCGGACCCAAACATCCCCCACACCGAGGGGTCCAGGCCCACGGCTCCTGACCTTCCAGTGACCCCTTCCCTGCCCCCGGACGCCCCGGGTCCTCCCACGTTCCTGTCGCGCAGCGCGCGGACCCTGCGGACGTCCAGGGGCCCTGCGGCGCACTTCCCCACCTGCAGCTCCCCAGCTTGGCGTCCCGGGGTCGGCTCCTCCCTCCGCGCTCTCCTCTCGGTTCCCCGGAGTCTTGTCACTTCCACTTCGTGCTCGCCGCAACTTCTCGCCCCGCATCCCTACACTCCTTCCAGGATCATCCTGGTCGCCTCCGTGCCTTGGCGGGTGGGCTGACCAGAAGGTTGCATGCGGGTATCTTAGTTTACAAGGGGGGGGGGGGGGGACCGAGAGAGAAAGGTTTCTCAGCCTGGGCAGCGCTGGGCACCGCCGCATGAATTCTAACCGCCAAGCCCGCCTCTCCCAGCACCCCCAGCCCAGCCCTGGTCTCCGTGCCTAGCTCACCATACAACTCCCCTTCTACCCTCTTTGCCCCGCAGATCCTGACTGGGCCTCCTACAAGCTGGGCATCTTCATCTGTCTGAATTGCTCCGGCGTCCACCGCAACTTCCCAGACATCAGCAGAGTTAAATCCGTGAGACTTGACTTCTGGGATGACAGTACCGTGGAGGTAGCGAGGGGCGCGCGTGGACAGCCTTGGAACCGCAGAACCGGGGTGGAGGCGGTGGGTAGGGCGTCCAGAGCAGGAAACTGAGTTCCAGAGAGGAGCAAGAACTAGCAAGAGAAAACACAGCCTGTTAGAGTGCCTGCCTAGACAGAGGCCCTGAGTTCAAGGCCCCGAGCTTGTTATTTCCCTCAGTTTCCACATCTGTATTGTAAGGATACCACTACCCCTTCCCCCGGTTGCCATAAGGATTAAATGTAGGCTCAATGCCTACAAAATAAATAGTCAAGTAACAGCTGCTGTTATCATTAGCTGAAGTCTTGGACTGGAACAGTATACTGATCATGGTCTGCAGTCCCCCTTCCGGCCCCCATAACCAGGAAGGGCACCATTTTGCTCTCCTGACCTATGCAAATGGAGGCAATCTGGATGATAAAACCGTTTTTGGCCAGAAGACCTTCAGAGAACAAGCAGTTCTAAACTGTACTGGTTGGCTGAGGATTTCAAGGACTATTGGAGGAGCAGGCCCATGTTTACAGAGAGCCCACTCTGTGCGGGGCCCTGTGCTAGATGCCTTATTCGTCGGACACATAGTTACTGTAAGTTTACTAGGTGCTGGGTGTTAAGGAAAGAACAATGAATGAGATAAAGTCTCGTCCCACGGGGAGCTTACACCCTTCTACTGCAGGGGAAAGACAGGAAACCAGTAACCAGCACATAGACCTGAAGGTTGTTTCTTTGTCCTTACAACCCCCCTGTTAAGCTTTCTTCATTTTTGCAGTTGAAATCCCGGAAGCTCACAGGGTTAAATATCGCCCAGGGGTCACTCAGTGAATAAACGGAACAGCTGGAATGTGAAATCTGCTCTGTTGGGGTCCAAAGCCCATGCAAATCCTGGGTCACAGCCCAGCAGCCCCAGGGGAGGGGAGAAGGGTTCACTCTGCTCACAGGATGTGAATTAGCAACCTGATGTCTCTTCCCACATGGGCCCTAACCCCAGATATGCCACCTCTGTTACTGAGTGCTAACTCTTGGCCAGGGCCACTCTTGGCATGTCTGCCTCTGGGTACCTCTGTCGTCATAGGGCCCCAGTGATCACCCTGACTTAAGCACTCAGTGGCGCCAGCTCTGACTTCTTCCATCCCCCAGCTACGTCTATCCGCTGCAGGCTTGCCGGGACTGGTGCTGGTGGTCCTGGCCATCTGTGGAGGGGGTGGGACAAAGTACATGCGCTTTGGAGTTGGACAGGTTTGGGTTCAAATCCTAGCTCTCCACTTTCTAGCTGTGCCACCTTGAGTAAGTCACCTAACCTCTCTGAGCCCCAGTTGCCTCACCTTTAAAATGAGGATGGCGGTATTAAAATTGTTGAGGGGATGGAATGAAGTAATGGGTAAGAACTGTGAAGGTCTCTGCCAGCGTGAAGCGTGGTTGTTACTGCACCTCAGTGTTCTGGCCTGGGGCTTCCCAGCAGCATGAATGACCAAGCCTGGGGTGCGTCAAACCCCAAGTAGGAGTGTCTCCTGACTGGGTCTAGGAGCCAGTGGGAAGAGTGGCCTTCTGGGTAGACCATGGTTTCATTTCACATTTCTTCATGTTCTAATATTACCCCAACTTGCTGCTGTCTTGCAGTTTATGACCCACAACGGGAACCTCCGTGTGAAGGCCAAGTATGAAGCCAGAGTCCCTGCTTTCTACTATATCCCCCAGGCCAACGACTGTCTGTGAGTGGGTGATTTCTCGGTCTCACCTCCCCCACCCCTGTTCCATTTGTCTGTGGTGGTCTTTTCTTAAAAAAATTTTTAATGCCTATATCTGAGAGAGAGAGAAAGCACGGGGGAGGGGCAGAGAGAAAGGGGGACAGAGGGTCCAAAGCAGGCTCCGCTCTGACAGCAGAGAACCTAACGCGGGCCTCGAACTCACAAACCGTGAGATCATGACCTGAGCCGAAGTCGGACGCTTAACTGACTGAGCCACCCAGGCGCCCCTGTGGTGGTCTTTTCTATGGACCTGGTGGATCCAGAAAGACATTTGGTACTGTCATGGAGAACACGTAGACGTGGCCTAGTTCCCTCTCTGTCTTTATTGCGTGGATTGTCACTTCACTGTCTGGGACTCAGTTTCCAAGCTGTGTGAAATAGGGCATTTTCTCTGTGATTCCTTTGCCTCTGATGTTCTCCTAGCCTACTGGTGGTGGCTAACTTGATAGAGAAGAAAAACGCTGGTATTTTAGTAGAGCAAATGTGTTCCAGCTACTTCCTATGGAGTGTTGTGCCCAAGGCTGTCCCACAGGAACTCAGCATAGCTGCAACGCAGCTGTCTGGCCCCAGGTCCCTAAGTAGTAACCATATAAATAAGAGTAGCCACTAATATTCATTGAGCTTTACCTAGGTACCTGTGCTAAATGCTTATGGGCGTGTATTTGTTTAATTCAACAACTCTGAGACAACACTGCCTTGATCTCCATGATACAGATGAAGTACCTGAGGCTCATAGAGACAGAACTGGGACTGACTAGCCCATCTGACACCAGGGCCTGCTGTTGGGTACCATGGCACTGGGGAAATTCAATATAAGGGCGGGAAGCTGTGAAGCATCACGAGGTTTCAGGTCCCTACACGTGAGGGGTCAGTGTGACTTCAGCCTCTGCAGGACTGACTGCCTGAGGCTTAGCCTCCCTCCCAGGGACTCAGCCTCACTGCCAGGGTTGCTAGGCAGCGCCCCACGCCCACCCCCAGTATAAATGTGAAGAAGGTACCCTTTGGGCAGATATAGCTCATGGGGGGTATGGCTTGCAGAGAGCAGGCTGTATTTCAGCCACCATTGTCTTCTAGTGTCAGCAGGAAGCTCTTGGCCAGTGCACCAACTGTACAACTGTACTTAGTACCCTGCCATTTCCCAATATTTAAGCAACCCAGGGGCTACTGATGTAGCATGGAGTGGCAGGGGAGGCACAGTATTGCACTCGGAAGATCCCAGTATTGTTTCCTGACTCTACCACTCTGTAGCTGTGAAAAGGTGGACAACTTACCCAACTTCTCTGAATCATGGCATCATCATCTGTGAAATGTAGATAATGATGCCCATATCATGGCATGGTGGTAGAGATTAAATGAGATAATTTGTGTAAAATGTCTCACAGGCCACATGACGGGCTAGTTTTAACCCGTTTCTTCGGAATGCTGTCTGGTCCCTGGGCCAGCTGAGGGATGTGCCAGGCTTAACTCAAGAGGGTCTGGCTCACCTTGCCTCACTGCTGCCACTCAGCCCTTTGCTGCAAAGAGAAAGGAACAGGCATTTGATGAACACCTACTATGTGCTCAGCTTTCTGCCAGCACTACAGATACTACTTGCTGTGACTTTAACCACAGCCCTGTACCTTACCCGCTTTTTTTTTTTTTTTAACGTTTATTTATTTTTGGGACAGAGAGAGACAGAGCATGAGCGGGGGAGGGGCAGAGAGAGAGGGAGACACAGAATCGGAAACAGGCTCCAGGCTCCGAGCCATCAGCCCAGAGCCCGACGCGGGGCTCGAACTCCCGGACCGCGAGAGCGTGACCTGGCTGAAGTCGGACGCCCAACCGACTGCGCCACCCAGGCGCCCCCCTTACCCGCTTTTAGCAGAACACTCACGGCTTCTTCCCTGTAATTCTAAAGGTCCTCGAAGTTTCCCACCTCTAGGACCGGGCCTGGGGCCTCAGTCTCCGTTCCCTCTCCCGGCTCTGATCCTGTCACTCAGGATTCCATGGTGGGCTTGGTGACTCTCCTCAACGTGCTGGGTGTGAGGGCTGTCCATTAGGTAGGACTCTTGGTGGTAAGTGACAGAAACCCAGTTTATTTATTTTTTTTTTTTTTAATTTTTTTTTTTCAACGTTCATTTATTTTTGGGACAGAGAGAGACAGAGCATGAACGGGCGAGGGGCAGAGAGAGAGGGAGACACAGAATCGGAAACAGGCTCCAGGCTCTGAGCCATCAGCCCAGAGCCCGACGCGGGGCTCGAACTCACGGACTGCAAGATCGTGACCTGGCTGAAGTCGGACGCTTAACCGACTGCGCCACCCAGGCGCCCCCAGAAACCCAGTTTAAACCAGCTTAGGCATGAGGGGATTTTATGGGTTCTGGGAATCAGACTGTAGGAGGGACACAGGTGGAGCCGCCCTCGGGAAGGACAAGCCAGGGGCTCAAACGCTGTCAGGCCTCTCCTACTCTGTCTGGCTCTCATTCCTGCACCTTTTCCTCAGCCAGGCTTTTTTCATAGAGCTGGGAACAAGGCCACTTCCCGGTCCCCGGCCCCAGCTCTCAGCCTGACCCAGAGAGGGCTTCCAATCTATCCCTCTCTTGGTTTTGCTCCACACAGCCCAAGGCAGAGCTCTGATTGGCCAGTTCAGGCCAAGGGCCCAGCTCTAGGTCATTCCCAGTGTCTTGGAAGTAAACCTTGGAACATTTCCCTGGAAGAGGCAAAAGGGAACCAAACAGTTGAAATAAGTTTCCTGCAGGGTTCATGGAGGACAATATCTGATTAAGCTAACATTAAACTCCTGCTATGTGCTGATCGTGGTACTAGGCCCTTTTATATACATTTAAACCCCTCCTAGACCCTGAGGGGTAGGTAGGTATAATATTATTGACAGATCCCCAAGTTCAGAGAAGTTAAGTAACTTGCTGTTGGTCACACAACAGATAAATCGTAGAGGAGGATGAGGTCCCAGGTGGTTGGACCCCTATGTCACTGCTCTGTCCAGTGTGGCATGCCCAGACTTTGTGGGAAAGCCACACGAAGAGGTTCATGGACTCCCCTGGCGTCAGCTTATGAGCATGCAGTGGGGGGTGGCAGTGTAGATGGTCCAGGGGAGCCGGTTGACCTAGAGGGCTGGGCTGGGGTTGGAATAGCCCAGTGGTTTTCATAGAGCCCCTTGGGGGAAATCTTTTTCCTCAGGAGACACTGGAAGTATCTAAAGGCATTTTGGGGTGTCCTAACTAGGGGTGGGGGACTATTGGCATCTAGGGGATAGAGGCCAGAGATGCTGCTAAACCGGCTACAGAACACAGGATGCTGCCCCCTCCCCCACAACAAAGAATTAGCCCCAAGTGTAACGGTAACAAGGCTGAGAAGCCCTGGGTAGTCTGAGCAGAGAGTTGTTGTGGTGCTCCCACCCTGTGGTAAGAGGATGCACCAGACACAGTTGACTAAGGGCTCTCTCTTTTTAGGGTCTTAAAGGAACAGTGGATTCGAGCTAAGTATGAAAGACAGGAATTCATGGCCGATGGGAAAACCATCTCACCCCCAGGTAAGTTCTTTTGTGGTCTGCGTTCTAATGAGTCCTGGAGAATAGAGTGTCTGAGTATCAGGGCCTAATCAGGAGATATCTGCCGTCCTCACTCTGGCCACAGAGGCCAAGGTGTGGGTTCCTCTGCCTCTGAAACAGCAACATGTCAGCTGGTGGGGTTTTATGGTCTGAGTGGTTGAGAAGCATTTTTATCTCAGGTCCCCGCAGGGCCACAAGTGTGTATAGAGTCTTAGTATAAAATTGCAGGAAGACTCACCCTCTGGGCAGAGTAATTAGAAAAAGGCACCCCTGCTCCTGGTGAGGGTAGCCCCTGGTGCGGCACGAGGCTCGGGAAGGCACATGGGAGGGATTTCAGCCTCCCTTTCCACCTTTGTGTGGGGCACGACCTCATCGCTGGCCCTCGACCCCTGGCGGTTGCTGCCCAGCTGCTCTGAGTCCAAGCTGACACCGACCCAGAGTACAAAGTGCACAAAACCACTGTGAGGACCCAGCAGCAGCCGGTGTCAGCGCTCCTAGCCACCAGGAGCACGCGGTATTCTTCGGCCAGCGGGTGCCTGGAGGTCGCTCATTATTTCCGCCCTCTGGAGAGTTTCATTAGGCCGATGTCAACGTGAAGTCGGGCAGGACCATATGGGCGTCTTTCAGAATCATCCCGTTTCTCAGGGCTTAGCCTCCTTAAGGGCTTACCCTGTCTTGTGAAACAGCCAAAGAAGGAAGTTAGTGGGGGGAGCCCAAACAAAATCATAAGACATTGCGAATTTGGCTCCAGAGGGAACCCTGCGTGCTGCAGCTGATAGAGCTAAGTTAGATTTGAGAGGTTTTTAGCACGGGGTGGAGCGTTCGTTCTCCCCTTAAGGAGGTAGAATCTTGAGGATGTAGGTGTTCACTCTTTCTCATCTTTGGTGGCCAAGGTAACCGAGAAGGGTTCTTATGGAAGCGGGGAAGAGACAACGCACAGTTCCTGAGAAGGAAGTTTGTTCTCCTGTCAAGAGAAGGCCTCCTGAAATACTATACTAAAGAAGAGGTAAGAGGCCAGACCGGCGAGTGCTCCCCTCCCTGAGCCCTGGCTCCCACCCCGCCGGAGGCTGCATTTAAATCAGTGGTGCTGAGCCTTATGGCTAGTCTCAGACACTGAGTGTCCAGCACTACATTCTGCTGCTCTTCCTTGGTGATGCAACTCGTAGAGTCCACAAAAAAACACACCTTCTCTTTGCTTCAAATCGGATTAAGCCTTGGATGATCACTTGAATTTACTTCACCTATTCATGCACTCGAGAATTTATTTAGTGAGCACCTACTATATACTAGGCATAATTGCAAGCACTGGGGAAACAGCAGCGAACTAAACGAAGCTGCTGTTCTCACGGGGCTTTCATTCTAGTGGAAGGAGACAGGTGGTAAACCAAAACGTACATCGATATATGACATGTGAGGTGGTAGGAGGCGCTATGAAGTATAATAAAAGAGGGCGAAGAGTTAGAGAGGATGGCGAGAGCCTGGCTGGCAACACACAGTGGTCGGGGAAGGCCCCTCTGATGACATTTAAGCAGAGAAGTGAACACAAGTGAGCAAGTCATGTGCATATGCGGGGAAAGAGTCGAAGTAGAGGGAGCACGATGTGCAGAAGCCCTGAATACGGCCGTGGCCATGGCTGGCACACACACCGCGTGCCAGTTAGAAAATGGCTCCTCTGAGACGGCGCAGCCCCGGGGCCCCAGTGTAGACAACCAGGAGCCTAGACCGCAGTTCTCCCTTGCACCTTAAGCCGGGGACTTTTTGTTTAGTGTACAGACTACTCGACCATAAGCCACAGCCCTGGCCTGAGTTGGGTGTGTGGTTGGTGGATTCGTAGGGCATCAAGGAAACCAAAGTGGAATGTGCAGAGGGAGCAAAGAAAAGGAGGGAAAGAGGTGAACCCATGCAGGTGAGGACCTTGTAGGGCCTAGGAAGACTCAAGATTGTTTTCTGTTTTTGTTTTTTTATTGAAACAGCTTTATCAAGACATAAATTCACTGGGCGCCTGGGTGGCTCAGTCGGTTAAGCGCCCAACTTCAGCTCAGGTCATGGTCTCACGGCTCCTGAATTCGAGCCCCATGTCGGGCTCTGCGCTGTGTCAGCATGGAGCCTGCTTGGGATCTTCTGTCCTCCTCTCTCTCTCTCTCTGCCCCTCTCCTGCTTCTACACTCCCTCTCTCTTTCTCTCTCTTTCAAAAGCAAATAAAGAATTTAAAAAATATATGTAGATTCACATACTATGCAATTTGCCCATTTAAAGCATACAATTAATGGCTTTTAGTATATTCAGAGAGTTGTGCAACTGTCACCACAATCAATTCTAGAACATTTTCATAACCCCCAAAAGAAATCCCAAACCCGTTGGCTGTAATCCTCTATCCACTCGACCCCCAGCCCCAGGTGACTACTGCTCTACTTCCTGTCTCTCTAGATTTGCCTGTTTCGGATCCTTCATACACGTGGAATATGTGGTCTTTTGTAATAGACCTCTTTCATTTAGCGTTATGTTTTTCTTTAAGTTTATTTATTTTGAGAGAGAAAGAGAGAGAGAGAGAGAGAGAGCAGGGGAGGGGGCAGAGAGATGCAGAAGGAATCCCAAGCAGGCTCCTCACCTTCAATGCAGAGCCCTACGCGGGGCTCAAACCCACCAACTGTGAGATCATGACCTGAGCCAAAGTCAAGAGTCCGAGCCTTCACCGACTGAGCCACCTAGGCGCCATTTAGCATATAGTTTTAAGGTTCATTCATGTTGTAGCATGAATTAATACTTTGTTTCTTTTCATTGCCAAGTGCTGGCCCACTGCATGGATATTTATTTCATCTGTTCACTTAGTGGATGGACATTTGCGTTTTCACTTTTTGGGCAAGTGTGAATAGTGCTGCTAATAAACATAGGTATACAAGTTTTCATGTAGACATCTGTTTCCATTTTTCCTGGGTCTATACCTAGAAATGGAACATACCTGGGTCATATGGTAACTCTGTACTTAATATTTGAAGGAACTGCCACACTGCTTTCCAAAGTCGCTGCACCATCATATGTTGTGAAGTTTCCAGCAATGTGTGAAGGTTCCGGTTGCTCCGCTGTTATCTCATTTTCTGCTGTAGCCACCTTGGTGGGTCTGAGACAGTATCTGATTGTGATTTTGATTTACGTTTCCTTGGTGGCTAATGATGTTGGGTGTCTTTTCATGGGCTTATTGGCCATGTGTACATAATCTTTGTAGAAATGTCTGTTCACTGCCTTTTCCTATAGTTTAATTATCTTATGTGGCTTTTTGTTATTGAGTTTTTATAGTTCCTTATTCTAGATAGAGGTCTATATTGGATAGATGATTTACAAAAAAAGTTAGGCTTTTTGGATTCTACTCTGAGATGAGAAGCCACAGGAAGGTTTTGAGCAGAGAAGTGATATAATTTGATTTAGACTTTTTACCTTTTGGGAATGAAAGTCTTGTGATGGGTGAACATTTTGTGGGGACAGTTTCTTCTTTTTCATTTCATTTATTCATTTTATTTTTTAAATATTTATTTATGTATTATTTTATTTTTTTAATTTACATCCAAGTTAGCATATAGCGCAACAACGATTTCAGGAGTAGATTCCTTAATGCCTCTTACCCATTTAGCCCATCCCCCCTCCCAAAAATGTTTATTTTTGAGACGGAGAGAGAGAGAAAACACTAGTGGGGGAGGGGCAGAGAGAGAGGAAGACACAGACTCTGAAACAGGCTTCAGGTTCTGAGCTGTCAGCACAGAGCCTGATGCGGGGCTCAGATCTGGGACAGTGAGATCATGACCTAGGCTGAAGAAGGACACTTAACTGACTGAACCACCCAGGCCCCTCCATACCCCCCACCCCTGCCAAAATTTTATTTTTAAGTAATCTCTACACTCAATGAGGGGCTCAAACCCACAACTCCAAGATCAAGAGTCACATGCTCTTACCGAGTGAGCCAGCCAGGCGCCCAGACTTAAACTTTTTTTTTTTTTTTGGTTCTTTTTTTTTTTTTCCAACATATGAAATTTATTGTCAGATGGTTTTCATACAACACCCAGTGCTCATCCCAAAAGGTGCCCTCCTCAATACCCATCACCCACCCTCTCCTCCCTCCCACCCCCCATCAACCCTCAGTTAGTTCTCAGTTTTTAAGAGTCTCTTATGCTTTGGCTCTCTCCCACTCTAACCTCTTTTTTTTTTTTTCTTCCCCTCCCCCATGGGTTTCTGTTAAGTTTCTCAGGATCCACATAAGAGTGAAAACATATGGTATCTGTCTTTCTCTGTATGGCTTATTTCACTTAGCATCACACTCTCCAGTTCCATCCACGTTGCTACAAAGGGCCATATTTCATTCTTTCTCATTGCCACGTAGTACTCCATTGTGTATATAAACCACAATTTCTCTATCCATTCATCAGTTGATGGACATTTAGGCTCTTTCCATAATTTGGCTATTGTTGAGAGTGCTGCTATAAACATTGGGGTACAAGCGCCCCTATGCATCAGTACTCCTGTATCCCTTGGGTAAATTCCTAGCAGTGCTACTGCTGGGTCATAGGGTAGGTCTATTTTTCAGACTTAAACTTTTTAAAGGAGCACTCTGGCTACTGTTGGGTTCAGGGTGGGGCAGGGAGGGGGCAAGAGTAGAAGGAGAGAAAGCAGTTAGGAAGCTATTGCAATAATCAAGCGAGGAATCAGGGCGCCTGGCTCAGTTGGTAGGGTCAACTCAGGGTCGTGAGTTCGAGCCCCACATTAGGCACAGAGTTTACTTAAAGAAAATAAAAATAAATAAATTAAAAAAAAATCAGATGAGGAATAATGGTGGATTAGACCAGGCCGATGGTGAAGGAGGTGGTCAGAGGTGGTCTGATTTTGGAAGTAGAACCAACAGGATTTATGGATTGATTGGCTGTGAGGTGTGAAAGTAAGGAGAATCCAGGGTAGTTCCCAGCTTTTTGCCCTACAGAACTAGAAGGACAGAGTTTCCATTTGCTGAGATGGCAAAGACTTGGCTCCCTGAAGGGATGATCAGGAGGCTTTTTTGGTTTGAGATGCTTATTAGTCATCTAGGGGGAAACATTGAGAAGGAAGTTGGATATGTGAGTCTGGAAGTTCGGGGAGAGTCTGGAGCTGGAGTCCTCAGCACTGAGACTGTGTTGTTGTTGTTGTTTTTAATGTTTATTTATTTATTTTTGAGTGAGAAAGGGAAAGAGAAGCAGAGAGAGAGGGAGAGAGAATCCTAAACAGGCTTCACACTGTCAGCACAGAGCTGGATGCAGGGCTTGAACTCACTGGGAGATCATGACGCGAGCTGAAACCAAGAGTCAGACACTTAACTGACTGAGCCACCCTGGCGCCCCAGCACTGAGACTTGTTTAACAATGGGACTGGCTGGGATCACCTGGGTAGGGAGTGCGGGTAGATGAGAAAAGAAGTCCAAGGACTGAAGTTTTTTGGTTTTGTTTTGGTTTCCTATCCAAAAAAAAAAAAAAATGTGTTTGCTGGGATAGTTTCCCACTCATCTTAATTCAGGGGGCTTTAGTGCTGCTTCTGTTGGGGGAGCATCCTCCTGTAAGTCTTGCTTGTCGTCCTGTAGGTGGGCAGTGGGGCAGCCAACCCACACCACCGTTTGTCCACGGCTAAAGACGGTGGTGATTTTGTAGCATCCTGGGCACGGCACGTCCATGAAGTGGGAGCTGGGGCTCTGCACCAGGGGGCTTCTTCTTGCGCTCCCTCTTCTTTTCCGGGGATGGGTGGAGGAGGTTCTTTGCAAGAAGCATGTTCTTGGGGGGTGGGGGGGTTGTCACCACTGGGAAGGAGCGAGAGCAGAAATCCTACAACCGAGTAGTTTAGTACTTGTTGCTGAATGACAAACCACCAAAAACTCAGTGTCTTAAAACATCAGGTTATTATTTCTCTCAGTCCTGTGGGTCGGGAATTGGGGAGGCCTTGGCTGCTGCGGTGTGCTCCATGTGTGCATCCGCCGGCTCACTTACCCTGCTGCACTGCCGGGTGAGAAGGCCCAGGAAGCCTTCGCTCATGTGTCTGGTGCATGGCTGCAGGTAGCCTCTGTCTCTCCATGTGCTGGTTCCGCGTTCAGGAGGCTGGCTTGAGCTTCCTTGCAACATGGCAGCTGGTCTCCCCCAAGCACAGGTGGGTGCTGCTTGGCCTCTTAAACGCTAGGTCAGGAACTACCTTATGTCAATCAAAGCACCTTGAGCAGCCAGCACTGGTGCAAGGGAAGGGGATATAGACTCCCCCTCTTTATGGGTATAATGGCGCGTGTGTACTGGGAGGGAAAGAATTGGTAAGGACCATCTTTGGAGATTATTTACCACACCGAGCCCTGAGACACTCCAATATTTAGAGGGCAGAAGGAAGAGACATTTCCAGCAGAGAATGTGAAGGAGTGGCCAACAAGGGCAGAAAAGGACAAGCTCTGAGCACTTTAGCCATGACCTGACTCCATTTCCTGTATGTAGGCCTTTTTATTTAAAAAAAAAAAAAAATTGTCCCTGTTGCTCTTCTAGATGGACCAGAGCAATGCCAGCAGGTCTCCAGTGTGACTGCAGCCTGGGGCCAAGTGAAACATGGTGGGGGGGGGGGGGGGAAGAGTATTAACCCTCCAAGTGAGAGTCAGGGATTTCTTCTCAGTCTTCAACGTAAAGCACTGAAAAAAGTTGTAGGTGCAAAAGGCAGCAGGAGGAGAGGCAGCTGCAGAGTTAGGAGCAGCTGCTGTGATTTGGCCTCGAGGAGGGACTCATCCTTGGTAGCAAAAGACGGTCTGTTTCCCAGTCCTCAGCCAGTTCAGTCTAAAACAGTCTAAAAACAGAATGAGTAGGGGCGCCTGGGTGGCTCAGTCGGTTAGGCGTCCGACTTCGGCTCAGGTCATGATCTCGTGGTCTATGGGTTCGAGCCCCACATCGGGCTCTGTGCTGACAGCTCAGAGCCTGGAGCCTGTTTCGGATTCTGTGTCTCCCTCTCTCTGACCCTCCCCCGTTCATGCTCTGTCTCTCTCTGTCTCAAAAATAAACGTTAAAAAATTAAAAAAAAAAAAACAACAGAATGAGTTGCTTTCGTTCTTTATTTCTTTCCCCAAAGGGAAATTGTTTAAGGTTTGTTTGTTTGTTTGTTTATTATGCGAGCAAGGGAGGGGCAGAGAGAGAGGGAGAGAGAGAATCCCAAGCAGGCTCCACACTCAGAGCAGAGCCCGATGTGGGACTTGATCTCATGACCGTGAGATCACGACCTGAGCCAATATCAAGACTGGGAAGTTTAACCGAGTGAACTCCCTAGGCACTCCCAGAGGGAAAGTTTTTAAATTGTAGAGGTAATTCATTTTTATGTAAAAATTTTGGGTAATACAAAAGAATAAATATAAAGAAAGTGAAACTCAACATAATAAAATAGTAATACCCAGGACACATTAAAAAAAAAACTGTACAAAGTTGGGCTGGGGTGCCCGGGTGGCTCAGTTGGATGAGCGTCATGATCTCGCGGTTTGTGGGTTTGAGCCCCGTGTTTGTGGGGTTGAGCTGTGCTGACAGCTCAGAGCCTGGAGCCTGCTTCAGATTCTGTGGCTCCCTCTCTCCCTGCCCCTCCCCCACTCATTCTCTTTCTCTCTCAAAAATAAACGTTAAAAAATAATAACAATAAAAAACCTACAAAGCAAAAAGAAAAGGAGAACCCATTGGAAAAATAGGTAAAGAAAATAGACTGGCAGTTCACAGAAAAGGAAGCCAAAATGATCCTCAATATAAGAGATGCTCAATCTCTCTGGCAGTCAGGGAAATGCAAGTTAAAGCCATAATAAGATACACTACACACTCACCAGAATGGCTGGCGTTAAAAGGGCTGACCACCCCATGCCCTGGAAAGGATGTGGAGAAACCAGAACTCCCATACACTCCTGGTGGGACTGTGAAATGATACAACCACTTGGGAAAACCATTTGGCAGGTTTTTTGTGGGGTTTCTTTTTGGTAAGGTTTATTTATTTTTGAGAGAGACAGACAGAGCACAAGTGGGGGAGGGACAGAGAGAGAAGGAGACACAGAATCCGAAGCAGGCTCCAGGCTCTGAGCTGTCAGCACAGAGCCCGACGCGGGGCTCGAACCCACAAACCACAAGATCATGACCTGAGCCGAAGTCGGATGTTTAACCGACTGAGCCACCCAGGTGCCCCCATTTGGCAATTTTTAATGAAGGTAGATACACACATAAGCATATAACCCACCCATTCCACTCCTAGGTATTCAATGAAGAGGAACAAAAACACACGTCCATAAAAAATATTTGTACGCAAATATTCATAGATGCTTTATGCATTAAAAAAATCACCAAAACGTGGAACGAACCCAAATGTCCATCCACAGCTGAATGAACAAATTATAATATATCCATAGACTGAATATCACTGGGCAATAAGAAGAGGCAAACTGTGGACAAATGCAACAATGTAGATGAATCTAAGATAAATTATTCTGAGCAAAAGAAACCTTATGCAAGGGTGTGCACTATATAATGTCATTATAAGAAGTTGTGGAACAGGTGAAACCACTTTGTGTCGATAGAAAGGGGTATGTGATTGCCTGGGGTTGAGGTAGGGTGGGAATTGACTGCCAAGGGAGATGCAGGAAGTCTTAGGGTGATAATGATGTTCTATATTTGACTGTGGTGGTGTTAATGTGGGTATATCCATTTGTCAAAAATCAAGCTGTATTCTTTTTTTTTTTTTTAATTTTTTTTTCAACCTTTATTTATTTTTGGGACAGAGAGAGTCAGAGCATGAACAGGGGAGGGGCAGAGAGAGAGGGAGACACAGAATCGGAAACAGGCTCCAGGCTCTGAGCCATCAGCCCAGAGCCTGACGCGGGGCTCGAACTCCCGGACTGCGAGACCGTGACCTGGCTGAAGTCGGACGCTTAACCGACTGCGCCACCCAGGCGCCCCTCAAGCTGTATTCTTAAAATGAGTGCCATTTATTATTTATAAATTCTACCCCAGTGTAGTTGATTAAATGAAAATTAGCAATGATATCCAATTTCATATCCATCATATTGGCAAAAAATTTAAATCTGCCAGTCAAGTGTTGGTGGGGATATAGGGAAAGGAGCACTCCTCTGTTATTGAGTGTGTTATTCATTTCTATTATTCCGGATTCTATATTGAAGTAAATATTGGTACAACCACTGTGGAGAGCCGGTGAGCAGGATAATTTGACAGTTTCCAGTAGGTCAAAGATGTATGCACTTGTGATCTACAGTTCCATTCCTAAATATATACTGCGACCTAGAGAAACTCTCACATATGTGTGCCAGGGACACAAGCTGACTGCAACATCACTAATGATTGCAAAAAATCAGAAATAATATCTGTGAACAGGAAAATAGACTGGTAACTTTTGGTGTGGTTATTCACAAGAGCAAACTAGGTGGGGATATCTCAACATGAATAGAACTCAAAAATATAATGTTGAGCGACTAAAGTAAGACCTAGAATGATACATATAGTATGATACCATTTATGTACCTTAAAACCACAGAAAACAATACTATGTAATGTTCACAGATATGTAGATGTGTGTAAAAGTATAAAAAGCATAGCTAGTGGCGCCTGGGTGACTCAGTCAGTTGAGTCTGACTTCAGCCCAGGTCATCATGATCTCACAGCATAAGTTCAAGCCTTGCATCCGGCTTTGTGCTGACAGCTCCGAGCCTGGAGCCTGCTTTGGATTCTGTGTCTCCGTCTCTCTCTGCCCCTCCCCCACTTGCTCTCTCTCTCTCTCCCTCCCTCTCTCTCTCCCTCCCTCAAAAATAAATAAACATTAAAAAATTACAAAATAAATAAAAATAAAAAGTGAGCTAGAAGAATAAACATCAGACTCATGACAGTGATTGCCTGGGGGGAATACAGGAGAATGGGATAGAGTGAATAGTGGTGAAAGGGATTTTTGCCTTTATTCATAATATCATACTTCTTTTAGAAAAAGGAAGAATATTCACAAAATTAGATACTCTTTTTTGTGTTTTTAGTATTTCTAATAGTAAATATTCAAAAAAAAAAAAATCTTCCAGGGGCGCCTGGGTGGCTCAGTTGGTTAAGCGTCTGACTCTTGGTTTTGGCTCAGGTCATGGTCTCATGGCTTTGTTAGTTTGAGCCCCACATTAGGCTCTGTGCTAGCCACTGCACAGCCTGCTTGGGATTCTCTCTCTCACCCTCTCTCTCTGCCCCTTCCCGACTTGCTACTGTCTCTGTCTCTCTCAAAATAAATAAATAAGCTTAAAAAAAAAAAAAAAAAAAAAGGAAAGTCTTCCAATAGTCTTTCAAGAAAACCATTGTTGAGAGTGTTGGTGTAAACATTTCTGTATTTTTATGCATGTTCAAATTGATATATATATATATATATGTATATGTATATGGAATGTATATATACTTTTGTGTGTATGTGTGTATAATTTCTTATATTAGTAGGTTCCTACTATACATCCTGTTTTCTGGGACTTGGTGTTTCTCACCCATGGATATCATGGATGTTTCTTCATATAAGTAATATTGATCTAAATTATCCTATAAAAATTAGGTGGTGTTTCACTGTATGAATGTACCATGATTTATTTATTTAACCCATTATCCCTCATGTATATTTAAATTCTTTTGACATTTATTTATTTTGAGAGGCAGAGAGACACAGAGCATGAGCAGGGGAGGGGGAGAGAGAGGGGGAGACACAGAATCAGAAGCAGCCTCCAGGCTCTGAGCCATCAGCACAGAGCCCGATGCGGGGCTTGAACCCACAGACTGGGAGATCATGATCTGAGCCAAAGTCGGACGCTTAACCGACAGAGCCACCCAGGTGCCCCATCCCTCATATATATTTAAATAATAGGTTTTCTTCTTCTTCTTCTTCTTCTTCTTCTTCTTCTTCTTCTTCTTCTTCTTCTTCTTCT